>NC_134862.1:88118603-88419437 GCF_049852395.1 Peromyscus maniculatus bairdii
CTAACTTCCTTCTATGAGGGCCCACCTTCCAAAGGCTGCCAACACCAACAGGCAGCTAGGAGAAGGTCAGAGCAACCTGTTGCTTTGTTTGGAGAGGTGTACATGTGCATAGCAATGTGAGTAGGTCTCTCTAGCTGCTGAGAGCATTTTTGGGAAAAGTGCACGTGTGTAGCTCTAGCCAAGCAGGAACCCAGGTTGTCAAATTATTCCTAGGTTTACCTACGATGCTGGCTAGTTTTATGTCAACTTGACACAAGCTAGAGTCATCTGAAAGGAGGGAGCCTCAATTGAGAAAAATTCCCCCATAAAATCTGCCTGGCCGGACAGTGGTGGTGCACACCTTTAATCCCAGCACTCGGGAGGCAGAACCAGGTGGATCTCTGTGAGTTCGAGGCCAGCCTGGGCTACAGAGTGAGTTCCAGGAAAGGCACACAGCTACACAGAGAAACCCTGTCTCAAAAAAAAAAAACAAAAAGAAAAAAAAATCTGTCTGTAAGGCATTTTCTTAATTAGTGATTGATGGGGAGGGCCCACGCTATTGTGTGTGGTGCCATCCCTGGACTGGTGGTCCTGGGATCTATAAGAAAGCGGGCTGGGGGCTGGAGAGATGGCTCAGAGGTTAAGAGCACTGGCTGTTCTTCCAGAGGTCCTGAGTTCAATTCCCAGCAACCACATGGTGGCTCACAACCATCTACAATGAGATCTGGCTCCCTCTTCTGGCCTGCAGACAGAACACTCACTGTATACATAATAAATAAATAAATCTTAAAAAAAAAAAAAAAGAAAAGAAAAGAAAGAAAGTGGGCTGAGCAAACCACGAGGAGCAAGCCGGTAAGCAGCACCTCCCCCCATGGCCTCTGCATCAGCTGCTGCCTCCAGGTTCCTGCCCTACTTGAGTTCCTGTCCTGACTTCCTTCAGTGATGGACTATGTGGAAGTGTTAGCCAAATGAACCCTTTCTTCCCCAACTTGCTTTTGCTTATGCTGTTTCATTGCAGCAACAATCACCCTGACTAAAGCACCTACCTTGCTGAGAGATTACAGGCACGAGCCAACACTCCTGGCGGCATTGTTTATTTTATGAGTGCACACTTATGGGAATTTCCCAAGCAAACCAAAGTATCATTAAATACAACTGAAGGAGTCTCCTCCTGGAATGATGCAAGCCTTTAGTTCTCTTAACGACTTTCAGCACCTTGATCCTATCGAGGAAAACAATATGTGAACAGCTATTTCATTTTCCTAGGTTGCTGTGGGATGTCTTTCTGTGTGCTGTGAATGTGTTGCTCTGGTTGGTTGATAAAGAAAGCTGCATTAGCCTATGGCAAGGCAGGATGGAGCAAGGTAGGAAAATCAAAGGGAGACAGTGGAAGGAGAAAGGAGAGGCGGGGGAGATGCCATCCCGCCATCCAGGGAGCAGCATGTCATGGCACACAGGTAAAGACACGCAACACGTGGCAACATATGGATGTACAGAAATGGGCTGAGTTTAGTTATAAGAGCTAGCTAGCGAGAAGCTTGAGCCATAGGGCATGGCCATGCAATCAATAATAATATAAGCCTCTGTGTGTTTACTTGGGTCTGAGCAGTTGAGGGACCAGGCTGAACACAGGAAATCTTCCAACTACACTAGTTAGAACATTTTTCTTTTGAGCTGGGCAGTGGTGGCACACACCTTTACTCTCAAAAAGCCAGTTCCAGGACAAAGAGAAACCTTGTTTCAGAAAAGAGAGAGAGAGAGAATTTTTTTCCTTTTAATCTCTATGTGTGTGGATGCATGCCTGCATGGTTGATGCATGCTTACTCAGGGATATGTACCAGAAAGGCATGTATGTGGAGGTCAGAAGACAATCTGGGATGTCACTCCTGTGCCTTCCACCTTGTTTGAGACAGAGTCTCCTGTGAAGCACTGCGGATGCCAGGCTAGCCACCCTGTGAGTTCCTACGGATTAACTCACTGATCCATCTCTCCAGCATGGGAAAACATGAGATACCAGCCCAGCTTCTCCACTTGACCTCAGACAAAAGGTCAAGAAGTGACACCTTAGATACTTATTTGAACGATATACTAAGTTCATCAGATCTGAGGGAGCCAAATGAACAGGCTAGTCAGACATTATCATCTTGAAAATTTTTTTCAGCCAGGTGGTGGTGGCACATGCCTTTAACCCCAGCATTTGGGAGGCAGAGGCAGGCAGATCTCTGTGTTGGAGGCCAGCCTGGTCTATAGAGTGAGTTCCAGCACAGCCAGGGCTGTTACACAGAGAAACCTTGTCCCCAAAAAACCAAATAGAAAAAAATTCAGCATCCCAGCACTGGGGAGACAGAGGCATGCAGATCTCTGTGAGAGAGATCCAGGACAGCCAGGGCTACACAGAGAAATCCTGTCTCAAGACACAAAAAATAAATTTCTGAGTGTCTCAACAGAGCCCAAGCTGGCATTAACTTGTTCTGCTTCTCTGTCTTCCAGCACTGGAATTACCATGGGGTTATGACCACAGCTTCTTCCTTCGGGAAAGTTCTCCCCACTTCCAGATTTATTTATGTGTATGGGTGTTTTGCCTACACGATATGTATATTTATATATAATATATATATGATATGATATGATATGATATGATATGATATGATATGATATGATATGATATGATATATATGCCTGGTGCCTACAGAGGTCAAAAGTGGGCATCTGACCCCCTAGAATTGGAACTAGAGTAGTTATGAGGTACCATGTGGGTACCGGGAACCAAACCCAGGTCCCCTGTAAGAGCAATAATGACCTTAACCACTGAGCAATCTCCCCAGCCCCAATTCTATGGTTTTTGATGATTTCTTCTAGTTCTGGTCCTAGAACACAGAGACTGCGTACTGGGCAAGTGCTCTACAACTGAGCTACATCCCCAGAGCCAGCGAATTATATTTGCAAGTTTTAAATACTCGATTACAGCTGATAGGGCTCAGCCCAGTGCTCAGACCCAGCGCTGTCCCCTGTGTCCCCTTCCTATTAACTTTCTTGTTTGTCTGCTGCTCACATCTGCTGTGCAAAGCCTCACCACAGCATTTGCAGCTTTGGTCCTCCCGATTCCAAGCCAGGACCTCTGCCGCTCTCCTCCATCGCTCTTTCTCTTGTGGTTGTTCACAACAGTTACTACAGATGTTGTCCTCAGGTCCTTCCTGTCACTGTGCCTGAACTGATACTGTGGTTTCTTAGCAAATACGGCCCCTGCAAGGCATGAATTCGTCATCTTTTGCCTATGTTTACGACAGCACTCATACTCAGCTTCCTTTATCTAAGCAAAGAACATACTCCCTTCACCATGCTTGGCCGCACGTGCCTTCGCCTGCTAAGCTGTCCTGCCAGCCTGTGCCATCGATGTTTGTTTGTTTGTTTGGTTTTTTTTTTTTTTTTTGGAGACAGGGTTTCTCTGTGTAGCCCTGCCTGTCCTGGAACTTTCTCTGTAGCAGACCAGGCTGGCCTTGAACTCACAGAGATCCTCCTGCCTCTGCCTGACAGTGCTGAATTAAAGGAGTGTGCCACCTTGCATTTCAAGGTCTTCATCATCAATTCTTGATCAACACCTGTGCTAAGGTTTGGGAGACCATAATTTTTCAGTGGTTAGTGATGTCATAAGCTATTAGCACAAGGTGTAACTGAGTTAAGAGATCTCAGGCAAGCCTGGTGTTGATCAAGAATTGATCAAGCCGGGCGTTGGTGGCGCACGCCTTTAATCCCAGCACTCGGGAGGCGGAGGCAGGCGGATCTCTGTGAGTTCGAGGCCAGCCTGGGCTACCAAGTGAGCGCCAGGAAAGGCGCAAAGCTACACAGAGAAACCCTGTCTCAAAAAAACAAAAAAATTTCTTTTGCCGGGCGGTGGTGGCGCACGCCTTTAATCCCAGCACTCGGGAGGCAGAGCCAGGCGGATCTCTGTGAGTTCGAGGCCAGCCTGGTCTCCAAAGTGAGTTCCAGGAAAGGCGCAAAGCTACACAGAGAAACCCTGTCTCGAAAAACCAAAAAAAAAAAAAAAAAAGAATTGATCAAAAAAAAGAATTTGTAGAAGACACAAATTAAAGAAATAGATACTAGAAAGATCAATATGAAATAATAAAACAGTGTAAATTATGTAGGTAAATTGTCATGGAATCTGGGCTGGGCTTGATGGTGCACCCTTTTAATTCCAGCATTTCTGAGCATGAGGCAGGTGGGTCTCCGAGTTTTAGGACAGCTTGCTTTTAGGCCAGCCAGGACTACCATAGTAAGATCGGACTCAGAACCAAACAGCACATAAGTGAAAGTGGCTGGGAATAAAGACCCCAGGATGTCAGGATCATGTCATGTTCTCAAGACTCCCTGTCCTGGGTCAGGCTGGGCCCCTGGCTCTGTTACAAGTATAAAGGAGAAGAGCAAGCAGCCAAGGGTATTAAAACACTGCACTCTTGGGAACAGCGAGAGGACAAAGAATTTCCAAAAGAGGTAATAGTTGTTTATCATGATCTAAAAATGCCAGCACTGGGCAGCAGACACCTGAAAGCTTGTCCATGTAGAAAACCCTCTGCCTGGAAATCTCTCAACCACAAAAACTTGACTATGACCATCCCAGCAGGGCGTCCCTTATTGTTTATGGTGGATATTGTAAGCACCTGATCTGATTCTGTTGCTTTTGCTTGCTCTCCTGATCAGGATACTCTGATGTGAAGATGTTAGACTAACTGCTATTTGCTCTTTTGTTTCTCCAGACAGGGCTTCTCTCGGTAGCCCCAGCTATGATGGATCTCACTCTGTAGACCAGGCTGGCCTCAAACTCAGAGATCCACCTGCCTCTGCCTCCCCAGTGCTGGGATGAAAGGCATACACTGCAGCTGCCTGGTTATTTGTTCTTTTGCTTTCTATATACTCAATCAACTCAGTCACTCAAAAGCAAATGTACAGCTATTGTACATCATTCCCCATACAAAACGGATGGATGAAGACAGAGTTAAGACATTTGGAGGAAATCAAGGTGTAAGGCACGTGGCTGGGGAGAAGACTATGACATGAAGAATGGACAGACTATGTAATAGAGGTGAATTGTATGAGGATACAGAGCACTTAGCATTTCCAACAAGATTCAACTGTAAGACAATGACAGAAGGAAACCCAGGGGAGAGTGGTTTGACCAAATGCTGCTAAGATGTAAAGCTTACTTATAGGTTATTTAGGTATCAGAAACGTAGTTTTTAAACTAAATCTCAATATGATTTTATCATTAAAGATTAGGGAGTCAAGATGCTTGGGTGAAAACCTGCTAGCTCAGAGAGATGCAGGAGCAACCAGCTAAACTTCCTCCTTAGCTGGCATCTCAGAAAGAGAGCTTCCCTTCCACTGTCCCAAACCAAAAACACCACCAGAATAAAGTCCCTCCCTGTTATTTCCTGTGTGTCTCTCTAACCATCTTCCTTATTTCCTCCCACTTTCCATGACTTTTTTCTGTCAACTAGTTGCTGGCTCCACCTCTTAACCTAAGGTTGATTTTATTTAATTAACACAATCTCAGGATTCACAATGTGATCAAATATCCCACAACATGTCCCCCTTTTTGTCTAAATAAAAAGGAAAGGTTTGAACTCTAACACAGTAAAACTATATACAATAAGAACAATTATCAAGTAAGTATTACATTCACAATGTCTAGTCCATTTGTATTTGATCACTTTGGAAAAGTACTCTATTATCTATGCTATCTTGATGAGTCTATCTATACTTTAAGGAAAGTTTAAAGAGACAAAACCAGAGGATTATGAGATTAGTAGCAATAGAATAGTCCTTTAATTTTGGTTTCTCTTCTGTCACATACCAGGTGGCTCTTCTGACATGAGAAAGAGATTTTCCTTTAACAAGCATGCTTGGATTTAAAGAAGGAGAGAGCCATGATCTAACTCCAATCTGCATTAATTTTTAATTGAACTGTGACTACAAAAAGACTATTTGCTTTATATGTCTGTGAGAATAGCAGAAACAAACATTTGGAAAGATTTATGGAATTTTATCTGTTGGAAATATGTTATATTATTAGGATAATTTACTCCTTTTCTTGGGACATTTTCTCTGCATGATTCATCCTTTTTCTCCAGATGTCTTGTTTGTCCAGTGGTTTTCAGATCCCTCAGTTGGATGCTTTCATTCTCCTGGAAAGACAAAAACAAAACCCTGCCCCAATCCTAACTTCAGGGAGTTTCCCTTTTTGACAAGTTATATCTGATCAGATGAAAGGCATTTATTAACCTTATATGTTAGTTTAGATTGAATGGCCATGCTACTTGATGAACTAATGCCTCGTCTAAGCAAGAGGTCTCTCCTGTTTGAATATAATCTTTATCAATTTTTATAGTAGCCCTAGCTTTTCTTCTCAAAAAGCAAAACCTCTTCCCTTATGTAACACATATTCTGGTTTCTGCTCTGAAGTCAACACTTCTTTAAAGTATACAGGTTGATTTAATTCAGCAGTTTTTTTCTGTTACCCAATGTCTCTCTGAGGCTGTTGTTCCTTTCTCATTAGCATTTAAAAAAATTTAAAGTTAATAAAGCATTATGCTATCTATCTCTGGCAGTCTTTATTACCCCTTTCTGTTTATTAAGCATATCTTTTTTTTTTTTTTTTTTTTTTTTTTTTTTTTTTTTTTTTTTTTTTTTTTTTTTTTTTTTTTTTTTTTTTTTTTTTTGGTTTTTCGAGACAGGGTTTCTCTGTGTAGCTTTGCGCCTTTCCTGGAACTCGCTTTGGAGACCAGGCTGGCCTCGAACTCACAGAGATCCGCCTGCCTCTGCCTCCCGAGTGCTGGGATTAAAGGCGTGCGCCACCACCGCCCGGCTTTATTAAGCATATCTTTTTAAGTGTGATTATATCTTTCTATAACTGCTTTCCTTGTAGGTTTGTGTGGTATACCCGTAATATGCTTTATGCTATAATATACAAAAAATTGTTTAATTTTACTGGAGACATATGCTGGAGTCTTAGTTTGTACTGGTATCCCCATAATGGCCATAAATTATAAAGTGTAATTACAGAACCAGCCTTTTCAAAACTTAAACAAGTTGCCCATTAGAATCCTGAATATGAGCCAGGCAGCGGTGACTCACACCGTTAATCCCAGCACTCCAGAGGCAGAGCGAGGCGGATCTCTGTGAGTGCAAGGCCAGCCTGGTCTACAGAGTGAGATCCAGGACAGGCACCAAAACTACACAGAGAAACCCTGTCTTGGAAGAAAAAAAAGGAAAGAAAGAAAAAGAAAGAATCCTGAATACGTATTTGTGGTGTGGTATACATATTTTACTTTTCCAAACTCTGCAAAATGAAACACGTCCATTTGCCAAATATCATTTCTTTGGGTAGTACTTTTTGGGTTACTTTCTGCAGGTAGTGAAGTTTGGTATACAAAGGACAAGTAGGGTATTTCTTTATAATTTCCTTGGTTTGTTGCCAAGTGATAGAAAAATCTTTCTTCAAATCCTTGCTATTAACATGGTGTTCCTTATGAAATTCTGAGACTTCTAGCACATTTCCTACCAACACCTGATTAATTTCATCATTACCTTCTGCTAGAAGTCCTGGTAGACCCATAAGGGATCTGATATGTTTTATATATATAAAATGATTTCAATTTCTGGTTATTTCTTGTAATTGAATAAACAACTAAGCCATTTCAGAATCAACTGTTCATCAGTTTCAATATGTAAAAGAACTCTTTCTGCATATTGATAGTCAGTAACTATATTAAGAGGTTCTGGAAAATCTAATAATACCATGAGAACAGTATACAGTTCTGACTTTTTAATAGAATCATAAGGGCTTTGAGCCACTATAGTTAAATTTCCTGACTTATAACCTGCCTTTCCTGATTTATTTGCATCAGTATAGCATGTAGGGGCTCCAGAAATAGGTGTTCCATGTACAATGTGAGGAACAATTTAGTTAGTTCTCTTTATAAACTGAAGTCTCTTGCTTTTGGGACATTTGTTGTTAATCTCTCCCAAAAATTACTGCAAGCTCCTTGTCAATGTTCATTTTCTGCCAATTCAGAGGAAATTTTAGCATTAGTAAAAGGTACCACAATTTCTGCTGGGTCGATTACTGCTAATTGATAAACTCTTAATTCTCCTTTCAGAATCAATTCAGAAATCTTTTCTGCATAATTCTTTAATTTGTTACTCTGTTTGTGTGGTAAAAAATCCATTCCAAGATATATTCTCTCTACATAAGAATTTCTGTAGGATAAATGCATAATATGTAAAATAACCAGAATATGATCAAGCTCTGGATCCAAATGATCCACATGTATATCCTGTAATTTCATTTCTACCAGAGTAAATTCTCTCTCAGCCTCAGCTGATAATTTTCTTGGACTATTAAAGTCTTTATCATCTTGTAAGGTTTGAAATAAATTACTTAGTTCTTGAATTGTCAATCCAGTTCTGGACCATAGGCAGTTAATATCTCCCAGCAATTTTTGAAAACCATTAAGAATTCATAATTGATCTCTCCTGATTTGTATTTTCTGTGTTGAATTTTTTGTAAACCTATCTTATATCAAAGGTAATTAATAAAATCTCCTCTTTGTATTTTTTTCAGTAATTTGTAATCCCCAATAAGGCAAAATTTTTCTTTACTTCTTCAAACATTTTCTCTAAGATATCTGCATGTGAATCAGCTAGTAAGATATCATCCATATAAAATTACCTGAAAGATTGATGAGACTGTTTATGAATTATTTCCAATGGTATTTTAGAAAATATTGACAGGAGGTAGGGCTGTTTAACATCCCTTGTGGAAGAATTTTCCATTGATATCTTTTAACAGTCTGGGAGTTATTGTAAGTAGGCTCTATGAAGGTAACTTTTCCCTCTATACTGTTCTTGTAAAGGCATAGTAAAAAAGCAGACTTTTTAAATCAATCACTATAATAGACCATCTTTTAGGAAACAGAGAAGGCAGGGGAATTCCAGGCTGTAAAGATCCCATTGACTGCATCACCTCAGATCTGTTACCATTCTCCATTTTCCAGATTTCTCTTTAATGACAAATTAGGAGAATTTCAAGGATTGGTCAATTCTTCAATATATTGAGCATTTAGCTGCTCCTGTACCAGCTGTTCTAAGGCCTGTAATCTTTCTGATGTCAAAGGCCATTGTTCCACCCACACAGGTTTGTCACTCAACCATTTTAAAGGTAGGGCTGTTGGTACATTTGAAATATCTGTGCCCTGCTTTTGTACAACCTGAACAGTTGATTGTACTTGATAATACCTTTTAATATTTTCCCCAGAAACATATGTTAGTTCATGGTTTGTTTCTGAGGTGGGAAGAATGTTAATCTGGGTTTTCCATTGCTGAAATAAATCACGTTACAAATTCATTGTCATATTAGACACATATGGCTTTAATTTTCCTATTTGTCTTTCTGGCCCTATACACTCAATCCAACTTGCACTTTGTTTTACCTAAGATAAAGTTCCAATCCCTTAAAGCTGAACATTTACCCCCTGAAGAGACCAATTTGGATGCCAAGATTTTGGTACAATTATTGTTACATCTGCCCTTGTGTCCACCAACCCCTCAATTTTAATGCCATTTATTTGTATTTTTAACTTTGGTCTTTGATCATTTATAGAAGTTTGCTTGGGGTTGGGGATTTATCTCAGTGGTAGAGTACTTGCCTAGCAAGCGCAAGGCCCTGGGTTTGGTCCTCAGCTCTGAGGGAAAAAAAAAAAAAAGGAAGTTTGCCAAAATATTTGTTTCATGGTCTCTCCTGAAAATTTTGTTTTATCAAATGAAGTTGCTATGTCATCCAGAGTAGTATGGTTTTCCACAACAGGCAGGGCATGGGGGAAGCCTGCAACTCATGGGGAGAGGGAACTAGCTGCCCAAAAGCAGACATGGGGACATTCAGAAGAAGCATGCATTGTGGGAAGTGAGGGCACAGGGCCACCTAAAGGACAGAGCAGACCAGCATTGGGCCTCTAACTCCAATGGTGTTTGGAGCCCAGCTGCCTGTGGAGTTTGGTGTCTATGGAGTTTGGGGCCAGGAATGGGCAGCAGCTGGAGGCTAGAGGCTATAACAGGAAAACTCCAGACTCATTTAGAGGGCCTGGGGTGGAGGGAGGAAAAAACAGCTGTGGTGGTGATTCCAGCAGCTGCAAAGCCAGGGGTCAGTGGCTGCCTCGTGATTTCATGCCCCAAGATGGACATCAGATGAAGCATTTATCTAATTATTCTTTATCAATAATAACTTGGGAGTCCAATATGAGGGTAAGAACCAGAATCAGAGAAGTGGTGGAGAAGTGACCAGTGACCTCACTCTTGTTCCTCAATCCAAAAAGGGCCAAGAACCTCTCTAAGCCCCTTCCTACTACTTCCTGTGTCTCTTTATCTGTTTTCAGTTCAAAACCTCTATGGTTAATTTTGCTCAACTAGTAGCTAGCTCCTCCCTCTGATTCAAAGCAAACTTTATTGGCAGCCTACGAATGTCTGAATGTGATCAAAATATCACACAACAGACAGGAGAGCAAGACCTCATCTTGGCAACAACAAAAACTCCTGTAGGCTAGGAAGGTGGCTCAATAGAGATCACTGCACAATCATGAGGACCTGAGTTTGAATTCCCAGTACACATATGAAGCTGTGCACAGTGGTAGGAGTACAAGAGTATGAAACATAGAGAGGGACTCCCTAGCTAGACAATCTAACCAAGTTAGGAGCTCTAGGTTCAGTGGAGAAGGCTCTAAAGATCTTATATCTAAAAATAAGCAATAGCTGGGCAGTGGTGATAGATGTCTTTAATCCCAGCAATCATGAGGCCAGCCTAGTCTACAAATCAAGTGCCAGGACAGCCAGAGCTGTTACATGGAGAAACCCTGTCTTGACAAAACAAAACAAAAAGCAAAACAAAACAACAACAACAAAAACGTAACAAAGGTCATTTGCCCACCACACACATGCTTAGGCACATATACCACACGCACAAATACACTCACCAAAGGATTTCTGGAATGGGGATACATCTCAGTGATAGAGTTTTTGCCTAACATGTGTGAAGCCCTAGGATCAATCCACTATACTCAGAAAGGGGGGGGGCACACTTTGCATTTTTGTCTCGTGAAGAAAGTTCATCCAAGTCTAGGAGGGGAGGTAAAGCATTTTGCCTGGATTTGATCTTCAGCACACTAAAAAACAAAAGTTCAGGCTGGGCGATGGTGGTCCAGACATTTAATCCCGACAGTTGCCAGGGGGATTGAGTTTGAGAACAGCCTAGTCTTCAGAGGACAGCCAGGGCTACACAGAGAAGCCCTGTCTCTAAAAAGAGCAATAAATAAGTAAATAAATATAAAAGTGCAGATTGGAGATGCGTTTCAGTTTTAAAACAATTGCCTCAAATATGCGAGGCCCTAGAGGAAAAACAAACAAACAAACAAACAAACAAAAAAACAGAAGAAACAAAAACTAAAACTAGATGGTCCATGACCTAAACGTGTGGGATTTAAAGACACTTTCTTAGAGGCAGTCCCTGAGCATCCCAGGTGCTGTGTGCCTTTTGTGCCTCACCTGCCCCACACATCAAGCTTCAGTTCCTGGATTTACCTTTGCCTATGGGCCATAAGGCACTTAGCTTTGTCGACTTGACACACTGCAGAATCATCTGGGAAGAGAGGCTCAATGAAGGACTGTCTGCATCTGGTCAGCCTGTGTGGGTGGGCATGGCTATAGGGGACTGACAGACCCAAGGCACTGTGGGCAGCACCATTCCCTGGGGAAGAGGTCCTGAGCTGTGTAACAGTGGAGACCTCAAACACGAGTGAGCATGTGTGATGTAAGTGGTGTTTGAGGTCCCTGCCTGGATTTCTCCACAATGACGGGCTGGAGCCTGATATTTTAAATGGAAATAAACCCTTCTACTCTAAGTTGCATTTTGTTGGTGGATTTTTATCACAGCGACAGAAATGAAATTAGCACGGGTTTGTTTTGTCTGGCTTAGAACTAGGACATACTGTAAGTAAACTGCGAAAATTCTGGGTTTGGTGTCCCGGGTTCGGCACCAAATGTAGGTAAATTGATGGCTGAAACTGCGAGGAGACAGTTCAGCCCTAGAGGGCGTGGTATCCTGGACACCTCAGAGCTACTTAGGACAAGAGCTCTACCCTGAAGGTGTCCCCCACACCTGGAGCTGTTTAGCACAACTCTGATGGCTGAGACTGCAAAGAAACAGCCCAACCTTGGAAAGGAAGGTTTTCTGACTTCGTGGGAGAGTCAGGCCTGGAACTGCTTCAGCAAGGAAGGGTATCCTAACTCTTCAGGAAGGTCAGGATATACCTGGTATGATGGTGTGATGGGGGAATGGTTTCCCCGCAGGACACAGCAATCCTGCTCCTCTCCTGGAGAGCCACAATCTCTGGCTCAGCGTTACCAGCTCTTTCTCGCTCAGTCCACTAAGGGACGTCCCAGCAAGGTTCTTCTGTTCAGCCCCCCCTTGCTCAGTCCACTATGGGACGTCCCAGCAAGGTTCTTCTGTTCAGCCCCCCTTGCTCAGTCCACTATGGGACGTCCCAGCAAGGTTCTTCTGTTCAGCTGTCAGTGAAGGTCTTCACCCAATACTCTTTTGAGAAAGAGGTTTATTTGGGAAAGGGAGTCCAGGAGAGTAGCTGCCTCTACCAGGGTGGAGAGAACAGCTCACAACTGACCAGGCAGGGCGGTTTATATAGGATGTCTAGGGGGCGGAGTCAACTGTGATTGGTTAGTTTTTTTTCTGCCCAGGGATTGGCCAGTTTTGTGAGCAAGGGGCAGAGATGGCCCTGATTTCAGGGCCAAACTGTGTTTCTTTCACTGGCCTTTCTTGGATTTTTGACACTACCTCTAAGGCTAGGGCACATTTCTTTCACTGACTCTGATTCTAGGGGCCAAGAGTGTTATTTTGGTACTAGTCTAAGAGTCAGGGTATATTTCCTTGGTTCTACATTTGAGGATAAAGTGTTCATTTCTCTGGCTCAGGTCCCAAACACAGGCTGTGTTTCTTTCCCTGGTCCTAGGCCCTAGGGCCAGGATTCTGCTGTCCTGCTCTGTGATTGGTTGATTTCACACGTCAGTTGGATAGGGGCACAGATATCTCTGATCTGAGCTAAACTGTGTTTCTCTCACTGGCTTTATCTGAGCCATCCTTCTCTAATTCTGGGCTCCAGGGTCAGGATGGGTTTCTCTAGCCAGCCCCTTTTCCCTACACATACCAAGCAACTTAAAGGAATTTGAAGATGTTAAAAAAAGACTCAGGGGAGAGATAGATGGTTCAATGGCTATAAGCACTGGCTGTTCTTCCAAAGGTTCTGAGTTCAATTCCCAGCAACCACATGGTGACTCACAGCCATCTGTGTTGGGATCTGGTACCCTCTTCTGGCACGCAGGTAAACATGCAGAGCACTCACACACAAAATATAAATTAAAAAAAAAAATTAGAGGGAGGGTGAAAAAAATTAGAAATTAAAATTAGAAAAAAATTAGAAATTAAAATTAGAAAAAAATTAGAAAAAAAAATTAGAAAGTCCCCCTAGTTCCCAAAGCCCACTCCAGGACCCCAAAGCCTTAATTGCCCCCCCCCCCATTTTAGCAGTTTCCTTTAGGAGAGCCTGCATGCAGCCTCAGAGCCAAAATGGGTTAAGAACTACCCTCTGTCCCCAGCACCCCCTTCCCCATGCCTTGCAACTTTGGGGGGGATTCTCATACTTGAACCATGGAGTTAGATCAGCAGAGGCAGCCTGTGGTAGAGAGTTGCTCTCCTGTTCTGTAGTGTTCTACCTTCTGTCAGAAGAAATGAGTTTTATTTCATCAGAGTAGAGTAATGCTGACTTCACAGTTTTAACAATTATAATAGATGTTGGATAGACATTTGTTACCACAGTGTGTTTCAAAGCAATTAAAATAAAGAAACAGTAAGAAAGATGTTAGGTCATTATATTAGGCACAAGTGCCGTACTGGCATGAAAGGAAAAATGGGTTTTCTTAAACCATGGTGTCTTAATTCCATGTTAGAGTGACAGACGGTAGATTACCATGCGGCTCAGGCCATCTTCAACATCAGCTTTTGAGTTTTCTTCTTAAATAAAAAGGATATTTTTGTTGTTTGGTATTAAAAACTCAGTTAAGAAATTTAAAATGTTTCAAATAAATCCAAAGGGTTACTACAGTTCAAGCTTGTTTTCTAAATATTTAAGAGTTAGGATGATTTGGAGTCTAGATAAAATATTTGAGCAGGGCAGTGATAGCCCATGCCCTAAGTACCAGCAGAAACAGATGGATCTCCATAAGTCAGTTGTTTTCTAAATCCTAGAGTTACAGTAAATAAGGTGGTGGTGGTGCACACCTTTGATGCCACAACCCAGAGACAAAATTCAGATACAACTCCTAATTTGTATGTTTGCATACTAGAAAAATGACATACCATATTTACAGATTATTATAAAAACCCTTCTACAGGGATACTAGAAGGCCAGGCTAAAATCAAAAATAAACATCCTTTGTGTTCTCAAATTAAATACACTTTAACCTTAATTTATATATAAAGAGAAAAGGGAATATAGGTATATTTATCCACACATACCAAAGTATATTTAGTTTCAAATTTTCAAAATTTTTTTAAATTGAAAGATAATACTTTTTCTGTTGCCAAAAAAACATTTTGCCTTAACAAAGATACAACCTGCCAAAAAAGGAACTCCCCAAAGTTAATGTTGAGGAAGGATATTGTTTTTGTCTTTCCAGGAGAATAAAAGCATCCAATTAAGGAATCCAGAGACCACTGGACAAATGAGACATCTGAAGAAGAAGGATGAATCATGAAGAGAAAATGTCCAGGGAAAAGAGTAAATTGGCCCAGTGGTATAACCCACCTCCAATAGGGTAGAATCTCACAAATCTTCCCAAATGCTTGTTTTTCTGCTGCTGTCTACAGACACAAAATGCAAATGGTCCTTTTGTGGTCCCAATTCAATTAAAAATTAAAGTTGCCTTTGGAGTTGGGGCTT
The DNA here is from genome assembly GCF_049852395.1 of Peromyscus maniculatus bairdii. Taxonomy (NCBI): domain Eukaryota; kingdom Metazoa; phylum Chordata; class Mammalia; order Rodentia; family Cricetidae; genus Peromyscus; species Peromyscus maniculatus. The sequence continues at coordinate 88,133,636 of NC_134862.1, forward strand.
GGCTCTCCTCTAAACCCACACATACTTATTGGAGGAAAATCCAAAATCTTTGTCTCATATCAGCAGAGTCATCTGGTTCGGGACAGAAGAAACCCAAAATAAGGAAGTAGTCTATTGACACTCATCTCCTAATCCTTCGGTTTTCATTTGATTCTTTAAAATTTTTCTTTAAAAAAAAAATTATTTATTTTTACTTTATGGGAATTGGTGTTTGCCATAGATGTCAGGTCCTCTGGAATTACAGACAGTTATGAGCTGCCTCGTGGGTGCTGGGAATTAAACCCTGGTCCTATGGAAGAGCAGCCAGTGCTCTTAGCCACTGAGCCATCTCTTCAGTCCCCAAATCTTTCTTAAGGTATAATTATCTCAAAATAAAATTATGTGTATATATAAACTTTCTGTCATGATATTAGTGATCATATGGAGTATTAACTAAGTCTAGAAATAATCTTCATTTGGCTTTCTGTATATGTTTTCAGGTTTGAGTCTGAAGAATGTAACTAGGAACTAAGTTTGTACCCTGGATATACTTGATGGATTATGGTCTTTTAACCTTTTGGAGATCTGCTTGTAAACGGAAATGGAGCCTTTTGTTCCAAATGCCAGGTCCCAAATAAACACATAAAAGCTTATATTAATTACAGAATGCTTGACCTATAGCTCAGGCTTGTTACTAACTCGCTCTTACATTCAAATTAACCTATTTCTATTAATCTATGTCTTGCCACATAATCGGCGGCTTTACCGGTCCTCTGGCATCTTGCTTCTTGGGCAGCTGGCTCCTGTCTCCTTTGACTCCGCCCTTCTTCATTCCAGTCCTCAGATCAATTGTCCCACTTAACTTCCTGCCTGGCTACTGGCCAATTAGCATTTCATAAGGAAATGAGAGTAATACATATTTATAATGTAGAAAAGGATCATCCCACAGCATCTGCTGAATACGACAATTAAAATGTTTATGTTTTCGCCGGGCGGTGGTGGCGCACGCCTTTAATCCCAGCACTCGGGAGGCAGAGCCAGGAGGATCTCTGTGAGTTCAAGGCCAGCCTGGGCTACCAAGTGAGCTCCAGGAAAGGCGCAAAGCTACACAGAGAAACCCTGTCTCGAAAAACCAAAAAAAAAAAAAAAAAAAAGAAAAGAAAAGTTTATGTTTTCTGCAGTGAACCATGACCATTCCTGGCACTTTGAGGTCTTCAAGAAGACGATGGGGCCCTACAATGACAAAACCACCTGGATTGTGGTAACACCAAGCTGATAAACATCACCCAAAGACCAGCTTCACACTAGACTGCTCAGGACAATTTCTAGATGGCTAGCTGAGGCGGTCCAGCCGCATACACCAGTTGGGACTTCAGTTAAGCCCAGCACTTTCCCATCACACAGACTGGACAACAAATCATACATTTAGCTTCCCAGGACTTGGCCATTATCCCAATTTTATCAGGGTCCCCTAAAGATGCTGTCACCCCCAGACAATAGGTAGTAGTTTTCATTCTGGAGAGATGGCGTGGGTGGATTTTGGTTGTTCTGTGAGTATGGATGTTTGTTATTGTTTAGGGGCTGGTTGTAAGTTGTTATTGGTCATGGTTAGGGAAAACACTAATCAAAGGTTAGATTAAGAGATTTCTTTCTTTTCCTTTCCTCTATCATTCTTTCCTTCCTATCTAGTGTTGAAAAAAGAGGGGGAGGGTTAGGAGATGAAAAGAAAAAAAGGGGGGAAAAAGGAATAATAAGATAAAAGGGTAGATTATTGAATCTACTTTTAAACTGGAAAGTAAGTATAACTGGAAAGTCTCAAATATTTTACATTGATATGGATTTTTGTATATTGATACAAATTTAAGGTAACTTTTGTTACAACATATTGTATATATGTTTCTACTTCTGTTTAAGGTACTGTACCTATGCAGTTCATTTAAAAATGTAATGTAAAATTCTAGTCCTTGAAAGCTATATTACAAACTGTTTAGGGTAATTAAGAAATGTAGATTAGTAGTTAGTCACCTATAACAATCAAACTTGTGGTCATGTTAGGTATGTTTTCAAAGTTAAACACATATATTTTAGATAGACAGGTAGTCTTCAAACACTTCAGAGATCTACAGAATATGGCATTTAAGATGTTTTAACAATGTAAGGCTTTTCATGACAGTGAGACATTTCTGCTCCTGGAAGCGCCAATCTACTTCAGAGAAGATGATGGGCATTGAAGAACCTCCATATGGAGTTTGCTTTAAATGTGGCAAAGCTAGCCACTGGGCAAGAAACTGCTCTTGCCTCGACTGCTGACAGTATGCTGTCCACATTGAAAAAGCAGGACACAAAAGAACTCAATTGCCAAACTTTGCCAAGACAAGGCAGGCCAGTCCTTTAAAATTCCTGCTTCACAGAAAAGTTTGTCAATTCTGGGCCTGGAGGCTAAAGATGGATGCCCCAACATTGTAGAGGAACCTTGGGTGACTGTCTAGGCACTCAGCTGTTTCTGTCATTTCTATAGTTTTGGAAGCTGTTTGCTCTGCACTTCCTGTTTAATCAGGTAATTTTATATCCTTCTTAGGTATTTGATGGGGTTGAAGACTAGATAGTTACAGTTTTCCTTGTTAACAAATTCAGAAAAGAAACTCACAAAAGAGATGTAAAGTATATAAGGTTGAGAGACATAAAAGCTCAAATTGTTTATCTAAAAAATGTTTTGAGGTATAAAAATAATAGTTTTGGGTTGATAATACAAATTAGGATTAAAAATGGATTAGGTACCAAACTTTCAGCTCACCAAGACAGAATAGATAACGGAGTATTTTCTCTGAATTTGCCAAATGCAAATGAACTGGACAGTGTGAATGTAATTCTTACCTGATAATTGTTTTTATTGTATATAGTTTTTCTGTATCAGAGTTAAAAACCTTCCCTTTTTATTTAGACGAAGAGGAAAATGTGTGATATTTTGATTGCCTTCTGACGTTCCTGAGTGTGGCAATAAAGTTTGCTTTGAATCAGAGGGTGTAGCTAGCTAGCTATTAGCTGATCAAAATTAACCATAGAGGTTTTGGAGTACTGAAGACAGACAAAGAGACAAAGGAAGCAGTAGGGCAGGGCTTAGAGATCTTGGTCCTTTTCAGATTGAGGAACGAGAAAGAAAGGTCATTGGCCACTTCTCTGATCGTTCAGGTTCTTACCGTGGTATCTGACCCTGAGTTTTTATTGATAAAGATTAGATATAAATGCTCCTCCACCTGCCCCTGGCCCCATCACCACTCAGGCTCACCCTCCCGCCGCAGCACCGCTGCAGCTGCAGAGACACACCACTGCACTTTGCTCTCAAGTTTCAGTTACAGACAGAACCACTCCCTGAAAGCACTGACTACATATGATACAACTAAGGTAAATACATTTGGGATCAATTTAATATTTCATTTATGTATTTAGAAGCAAAAAATTATAAAATATTATGTAAAAACTTTATTTCTTAAAATGTTTAAAACCATACTAAAATTTAAACATTTACATTGTATAGTGCCTGATAATCCATTTCAACATACTGAACGATACACTAATCCCTTTCTGAAAAAAGTTTCAATTGTTTTGTTTGACAGGGGTTCTTACTAGCCAAACTGGCCTCATACTCACTATATGGTTTAACTGAACTGATGGTTCTCTACTTTCCAGGTCCCTGGCCTTACACCACCATGCCGGGGCAATCAGTTTATTTTCTCAGGTTAACAGTGCAGAAACTGGAGGAAGATGGAAGCAGGTGGCAATGGAGAAAGCTGTGGGAATTAAAGATGTTTGGCCAAATGGCTTTTAAGAAAGTAAACAAAACTACAACTGACGCCGGGCAGTGGTGGCGCACGCCTTTAATCCCAGCACTCGGGAGGCAGAGCCAGGAGGATCTCTGTGAGTTCGAGGCCAGCCTGGGCTACCAAGTGAGCTCCAGGAAAGGCACAAAAGCTACGCAGAGAAACCCTGTCTCGAAAAACCAAAAAGAAAAAAAAAAAATACCTACGGACCTTTACAGTAAATACAGTTTTTTTTGTTTTTTTTTTAATTTCCTGTGCTGGGGAGCACATACTAGGTATGTGTTCTAACACTGATCTACAGCAGACAGTAATTTAAAATAAAACAAATTTAATCTGATCGAACCGACACTTTCCATTTTATTCAATTTTGAATAAAAAAGTGTATCAAAGGCATCAACTTCAGAAGAAATTATTTGCCTCATTTGTGTCAAACAAGGGCAGTTTCTCTTCTGTTGAAAGTGCATGAACTTCTTGAAATTCAGTTTTCATTTGTCTCCTAATTTCCAAATAAATAAATAAACAGCTCCAGTTCATGGCTTGTAGATTGTTTTCCTAGATCATAATGTCCTCCAAGCTGTTATCATAGACCCATTTGAAGAGAGACTCTTCAGAACTCTCGATAGTTTCAAAAAGTCTTTTGAAGTCTTGAGGATACAGTTTAAGTATTGTCCATCCAGGCCTTATTCTCACCTGCCTCAGTATTTCAATCGGTTCAACTGTACTCAGTGAACTGCAAAGGAAAAGCAAGTAAACATGTTTAACTCCCTTTCACAACAACTGCCAGCTAAATCTAAGAGAGCTGTCTCCTAAATTCAATTAAAATGTAAACTCCCTGTGCAGAGATGATTTTGAACTCCTACTTTACCTCCCAAGTACTAGGATTATAGGTATGTACTACCATACTGGGTATGGATAAGAAATATTTACATAAAATAAATGTTAAGCCTACAATCTCAGCACTCAGGAGACTGGGAAGTTATTCCTAGAATTTTAGAGCTAACCACCGATAAGTTTAAAGTGGTGCAATCAATTCTCACAAACATTCTAGTTTTTTTTTTTAATCTTTTTTATTTCTTGATAGGGCCTCACCACATAGCCCTGACTGGTCTGGAACTCACTATGTAGATCAGACTGGCCTCAATTCAGAGTTCCACCTGCCTCTGCCTCCCAAGTACTGGGATTAAAGGCATGTACCACCATGTGTGTGAGGTTTTTTAAAAGATAGTTTCACTCTATATCTCAGTCTGGTCTGGAACTTACAATAAAGGCCTTGAGCTCATGTGACTGATTCTCCTGCCCCAAGGTCCTGTGAGCTGAGATGATGGACTTACCGTTTCATGTAACTAGTGTGGCAGGGCTCTAATCCTGTTACTTGGAAAGTAAAGGCCAGAGGGTCAAAAGTTCATCTCTGACTCTAACAGAAAGTTAAGCTAGCCTGGGCTACATAAAACCAATCTCAAAACAAATAACTAAACAAATAAATTAACTAAAAATAAGTATTTCTAGTTAACAGTCCCATTAAGGTTATATGGCAAATGACGATTCATTAAAATGACCATTTTCACACTTTTTCCACCTTCTGACAATACTGAGGGCTGCCAGTTACAAAGCTGGATGGAGAAGGCGCCACACTGGCTGTGGTAAGAGCGCTCGCTGCTCTGCTTGGGGGCCTGAGCTCAGTTCTCAGCGCCTATGTCAAGCAGCTCCGTAACTCCAGCTCCAGGGGATGACGCAAATGTTGTCTCCACAGGAACCCAGAACAGTCCACGTGTGAACACACATAAAAACAAGACAAATACAAACCGAACAGAGCTAAAACAGCCTTCGAGTAGCCCAGGTTTTGCCGCTTAAAGACAAAAACAGGTGGTCAGAGGGAGGCGAGGACAACAAGGCACAGCAGAGAGAAAGGTGTTCTTATTGACTTCTTTATAACTCGTATGGAATGGCAGGTGTGTGCCTGCTGCCTGTGTGGTGCCCACGGAGGCAAAGCAGGGGTGCTGGTCCCCGGAACTGGAATGACAGGCACTTGTGAACTGCTTCTCGACCCTCTCTCCAGTCCAGGAGGTATTTTTAACAGGCAAAGTATTTCTAACACGGGCACACCTTACTCTAACTCAAGATGTGAAACCCCACCTTGTCACACAGGAGACAGTCACATTAAATCACTCCTTTTATCATTTGACCTCACTGAATTTCTACTTACCGTAAATGTTGTATTATTGGAGCACTGCGCTTCCCAAAGCAGTGCTTCACCATGTGGAAAAAAGTATCATAATTCAAGGGACTTAAGTTTTCTGTAAATAAACTTCTACGAGGAGTCATTTGAATAAAATATAGGTTTTGTTTCATTGGGTCTAGTGAGTCCTAGACAGAAGAGAAAGTAACTTTTGTCAGTCATACCCATTACCAGGGAGAAGAACTGAGCCTCGACCCTGACTCCTTCAAGCCACTTGCTGCACATCCCTACACGTCCCTGGTTTGCTTACTGAAGGCTCCACACTGTACCGCGGGCCACGTCAGAGTTCTGACAGAAAGTAACCTAGGAGGAGGAGGTTTTCATTCTGTATGTGACAGAGAGCAACGTTGCTGACATTTGCCATGCAAGAGGCGATGGGAGGGTACTAGTCCATTCCTCAGTCGGGGGGGGGGGGGGGGGGCAAACCCAATGTGCGCCTGAAAACCACTTACCACCACTGGGCTGGAAGCTCAGACACTCCTTTATCTAACCCAGAAAGCTCAAGTGTATTGATTGCCTCGTGACTACAGTGAAATCAGAGCTCAGACACATCACCATGAAACCAGTTCCTGCTGTGTTCAAGGACACCACCAGCAGACCCGAGAACACACAAGGATTACTGACTAGACTTTTCCTTATCTTTTTCTTTTTTTGGTTTTTCGAGGTGGTTTCTCTGTGTAGTTTTGGTGCCTGTCCTGGATCTCACTCTGTAGACCAGGCTGGCCTCGAACTCACAGAGATCTGCCTGGCTCTGCCTCCAGAGTGCTAGAATTAAAGGCGTGCGCCACCGCTGCCCGGCTTCCTTATCTTTTTCTAAACATGCATTTATTTACTGTGTGTGCACACATATATATGTATAATTTTATTACTGAAAAGGTTAATTCAGAAAAGATAATCTTTTTTTTTTTTTTTTCCTTTCTTCCATCTCTCCAGCCTCTGAAGGCAATCTTAAAGAAAATAAATGTGATGAACAGGAATGGCAGCATCATTTGTTCTTACCGGAAGCTTTGACTTCTCTAAGTGCCCATTTTCGGGATACACACTAAATGAGGACCAAGGTTCCTGGAGGAGGAAAAACAGACAAGACAGTTCTTTCTTTCTGAAGTTCTATGTGGGACATGTGCACACGGACGTGTGTGAAGGTTGGAGGCTGTTTCCAGGTGTTTCACTCTATCATTCTCCCGTTGTTAAGTAACGGTTTCTCACTGAACCTGGATCTTATGGACTCTAGCTGGCCAGCAAGTCCCAAAGATGCTCCTGTCTCTGCCTCCCCAAGCCCTGGGATTAGAGGAGTGGGCTCTTTTTCACATGGCTACTGGGAACTGAACTCAGGCCCTCATGCTAACACTGTAGTCACTTTACCAACTGAGACATCTCTTCAACCCCAGGACATTCTTTAGTTTACATATATCTCAAATGAGGCCTAAGGCTCCTCAATTGTGTTAGTTCTCTTTAGTCAAAATGCTTCAAGTTATTATTACCATAAAACAAACAAACAAACAAACAAAAACCTACCTATGCGAATCTCAGTGTGGTGGTGTATAGTTATAATCCTAGTACTTGGGAGGTAGAGGTAGCCTGGGCTATATCAAACCCAGCCTACCCCACCCTGCAAACAAAACCAAACCAAAGACAAACCATACCCAGGGGCTAGGGCTGTAGCTCTCTATTTGAGCACTGTTTCTGTGTTCAAATCCAAAAACCCCACGCAAATAAAAGGATAAACACTTCGAATCAGCCGGGCGGTGGTGGCACATGCCTTTAATCCCAGCACTCGGGAGGCAGAGGCAGGTGGATCTCTGTGAGTTCGAGGCCAGCCTGGTCTACAAAGTGAGTTCCAGGAAAAGCGCAAAGCTATACAGAGAAACCCTGTCTCGAAAAACAAACAAACAAACAAACAAAAAAATATATATATAAAACAAACAAACAAAAAAAACCAAAAAACACTTCGAATCATATCTAGCATTGCTAATTAAGTGTTAACAATGACTAAGTATTTGAACTACAGTATTCAAACAGTATATCTTGTGACAGGTAAGAGAATGTGTCAAGCTACGTATGGTGGTACACATACAATCCTAGCACTCAAGGTAGCTAAGACAGGAGGATAAAGTCTAAAGTGAGTGAGCCTGGGTTACATAATGAAATCCTGTCTCACAAAACAAAGAATGTAATATCCACTATACTAAAGAAAGCAAAGCATAGGCAGACAGAAAACAGAAGTGTGTCATCTCTGCCACTGGTGATGTCTGGGCTATAGAACTACAGCACTGGTTCACAAAATTTCCCTTCTGGAGAGCATGTCTCAAATAAACCAAGTTTCCTAGTTGTTTGTTTGTTTGTTTTTCAAGACAGGGCTTCTTTGTATAGGCTTGGCTATCCCAGAATTAGCTCTGTAAACCAAGCTGGCCTTGAACTCACAGAGATCCGCCTGCCTCTGTCTCCCCAGTGCTGGAATTAAAGTCATGCACCACTACCACTCAGCAAGTTTCCTAGTTTTATCATGAGCTATTTGAGCACTGTCTCAAATATTACTTTTATGATTAGAGAAAAAGGTGCTGCGGAGATCCACAGAGGTTTCCTGGTGAGAACTTACTCAGGGTCTGAGAATCTGGGCTTGCTTTACCCAGCAGGGCTGCATAAGGGAATGATTTGACCATGGGCGTGGTTACCAGGTGTTTGGAAGCGTCTGCACTTGGCTGTGTGGTGTGCTGTGATCTAGCAAGGGGGAGATCTTTTGCCCCCGCCCCTTGGCATTGTTATAAAAAACCCTTTTGAATAAATGGAAGAGGCTGTTGGGTATTGATCCAGGCTCTCCTGAAGCTATCCTGTGTTTCTGTCTTTCTTCTCGTCAACTAGGTCTCTTGATCAAATATCTTCTTACCCTTCTCTCATAAAAACCCTTCAAAAGGTGGGAGCTGGCCTCCCACAAGGTGCCAAACAAGTGTCAACATTAATCTCCCTTCAAGAACTGGCAACAGCAAACACCTTAATCCTAGAACTCAGGATGCAGAGGTAGGATAATCTCTGTGATTCAAGGCCATCCTGATCTACATAAGGAGTTCCAGGCCAGGTAGGGCTATATAGTGACACCCTATGTCAAAATAAAACAAAACTAAACAAGTTGGAAAAGAATGAAATTAAATCTTTTAATAAATTAATCTTTTAAATTAACCTTTAGTGCATGGTCTGTGCTTATAAGCATCTGAGTAAGAAAATTCTCCTGGCATCTGAGACTTTACTCACCATTTGAATAAACTTAATATCACAAGCCACTTGCCAAAGCACACTCAACACATGATACAAGTCTGGCCTTTTAGGAGTTGCTATTAGTCTCTAGTGGAAAAAAGAAACAGAGAAAATTATGTTACATAGATTCATAATCAATATCATATGTTGGATCTTACCTTTAACATCTTAATAGCATCTAGAAATTTAAATTAAAAAATGAGAATTGGCCAGGTGTGGTGGCACATGCCTTTAAACTCAGTTCTCAGTAGGCAGAGGCAGGTGGATCTCTGACTTCCAAGACAGACAAGACTACATAACAGAGTCCCCATCTCAAAAAACCAAAAAGGTGAGAACTAAGTACAAAACATTAGCCATAAGTATTTCCAAGTAGAGTTTTCCTTTTTGAAAACATATAATAAACAGATAAAGCTGACTGTATGGGCTGGGCTGGTTAAGAACACTTGTTGCTCTTCCTGACTGGAATTGGGTTCCTAGCACAGACAAAAGGAGGCTCAGAGCTCACAGTTGTGAGCTATTTAAATTGTGCATCAAGAATTGTTAGGCCTGTAACTCTAGCTCCAACACCTTCTAGCCTTTGTCAAGTACATGCACACACATCTAATTAAAAATATGAACAAAACAAAACTGCAGGCCAGAACAATGGCTCAGCAGTTAAGAGCACTGGATGCTCCTCCAGACAACCCAGGTTCAGTTCTCAGCAACCACGTGACATGTCACAACCACTGTCTGTAACTCCAGACCCAGAGGATCCGATGCCCTTTGTTTTACTTCCTCAGGCACTACGTGCACATGGTACACAGACATATCACTCTTAATAAGGTGGCATTTCAGGGAGATATCTTACTTAAGAAAAACTAAAATAAAAAATGTATAATGACCAGACATGGTAGCAAACACCTTGTAATGTCAGCACTAGGGAGACTAAGACAGGATTCTTCTGAGTTCAAGGCTGGCCTGGGCTACATAGTGAGTTCCATACCCAGCCCAGGTTACAGAGCAAGACTGTTTCAAAAACTAAAACCAAACACAAATAGGAAAAACTCATCATTTAGCCACAGGCACAATTAAGACAGAAACAATTCATACACTATGGATCCAACAACATAACAGAACAGCACGGACTATGGAAAAAGAGAAGTATGCTAGAATTCTACATTAGGTGAGCTACAAAGTTGTGTATCAAGAGTTGTTATGGCTGAGGATAAGATGGTGCTGGTCACCAAGCCTGATGACCTGTGTCCAATCCCTGGGACCAACATGGTGGAAGGAGAAAACACCTCCAAGTTGTTTCCCGACTCCCACAGGGCTAACTACGCTGTGTATGAGCATGAGTGAATGCGAGTGTACACACACACACACACGCACTGTTTTTTTTTTAAATAAAAAATAATTGTTAATCTTTTTTTTTTTTTTTTTGAGACAGGGTTTCTCTGTGTGGCCCTGGCTGTCCTGGAACTCACTCTGTAGACCAGGCTGGCCTCAAACTCAGAGATCCGTTTGCCTCTTGTCTTCAGAGTGCTGGTAAAGGGGTGCACCATCACTGCCCAGCAAAGCCGACTCTTGTTGGACATTAAGGACGATACCATCAGTGAATGGAAGGTACCACCAAGAAAGGATCTCATAGAAAAGTCCATGTTAAAGAAGTTGCAAGACAAATTTTTGTTCTCATGTAGCCCAAGCTGGTCTCCAACTATATATTGGAGGATGACCTTGAATTCTGATCCTTCTTCCTCTACCCACTAAGTGCCTCCTAAATAGTTGGATCACAGGTTTGGCCACTGTGGCCAACTTACAACCTGATGAGCATTCTTCCGTTCCTTGTTCTCATTTTTTGTTTATTTACAGTAGATATGTATGTAGGTATGTGGATCGAGATTCTCTACTCTCACTCTACATGGCTCGCCAATATTTACTATCTGGGTGAGGACACGTTACCTCATTTCCTGCACCATTATTCCTATCTAGGGTTCCTTTATGTACAAATGGGCACTGCCTATTAGACTGGAGCAAAGCTCATGCACAGGAAGCGCTGTGGACCGTTAGCCGAGTCTAACAGCACTGTTCATGGCTGCAGGACGCCTTCTCACTAAGGAGGGAAAAAGCAGAGGCTGCTGTCCCTGCACCAGACTCCCAAAGAGCAGACTAAAAGTCCAACTGGAGCCGCTCAGACCTGAGTTCCAAGCCACTAAGGTGAACCAATGTTGTTTATTTGCTTTTCCCAGAAATCAGGAACAGCCAAAGTTCCCAAACAAGCCAGGCACAACTTGCCAAGATAATGTCAGTCCATCTGCACTAATCCTTATACAACAAAGGTCATCTGAAGGAACCTGGTGGTAACCAATGGGCTCTTTTTCTATTGTTCAGTATCCCTGCTGCTTTTTTAGGAATATGATTGTGAAATGATCAAGCAGCTATTGAGTTTGGGTTAGCTTTCTTCAATGTCCACTGTCTAGAAAATCAACCTCCTTTGCTGTTTCTGTCGGGACATGTATTCCACTGTCAATGGAAAGAAGCATTGATGTGCCCTTCTATCAAAGATAAAGCAGTCAGGGTGGTGAGAAACCGACAAGGACACAAGATTTTGATGGACTGATGATATACCAATGACTGGTAAGAAAACAAAGAAGATGGTCAGCAAAAACTAGCCATTAGGAAAACACTAACACACTGGAACACTACTTCATCCAGCTAGGAGATGAAGTCTGGTGCAGAAACACAAAGAAAGGGCCGGGGGGTGATGCAGCTGGCCACGCTTGCTGACTTGGGTTCGATCTCTGGAACACAACTTTGACCTCCACACATATGATGTGGCATGTGTGTACCCACACTCACACACTAACAAGAAACACAAATTAGCTGGATGTGGTGGCACACGCCTTTAATCCCACCACCTGAGAAGCAGAAGCAGGCGGATCTCTGTGAGTTCGAGCAAAGCAAGTCCAGAAGAGCCAGGGCTGTTACACAGAAAACCCTGTCTCGAAAAACAATCAAGCAAGCAAACAACAACAACAAATCAAAACAAACAAAAAGAACCTCACAAAATAAAATAAAAAGAAACACAAGTATGATGGGGAAAACTCTGAATTCTTGTGCACTTTGTTGGGAAAGTAAAATAGTGTGTCTAGCAAGAAAAGCAGTATGGCACTTCCTTAAAACATTAACTAGAACCACTACACGATCTAGCAACGCTAGTTCTACACATATGAACCGAAGCCACAGAAAGCAGGGGCTGGGGAGGCAGCTCAGTGTACAGTGCTCGCCACAAAAACAGGAGGACCTGAGCGAGGTCCTCAGCACCCACGGAAAAGCCAGCACAGCAGCTCAGGCCTGTAACTCACGGCGAGAGGCGAGGCGGAGACAGGCAGATCCCTGGGGCTTCCTGGCCAACTAGTCTAGGCAAACAGCAAACTACAAGTCCTAGTGAGGGACCCTTCTCAAAACAGTAGATCAATGAAGAAGGAAAATTGAGGTAAAGAAAGAAAAAAGTTAAAAAAAAAATCAAAGAAGTAGATGGCTCCTGCGCAATGACATCAGAGGCTGACTACAAATCCATTACAAATCCACCTGTACACCACCCCTGCCACAACCAGAGAGCGAGAAAGAACTTGTGTATGTGGCAGCTTTATTCACAATATTTGAGAAGGGAAGGCAGCTAAGTGTTCTTTCACGGATGAATAGATAAATTTTAGTGAGTCCATATAGGAGAATAATATTCAGCTAAAAAAGAAAAAAAATGAAAGAAATTTCAACACACGGTAACACAGAGAAACTTGAAGATACCATGCTAAGTTCAGTACGCCAGCCACAAAAGGACAAAGGTAGTATGACTCAAAGCCAAGCTCAGAGAGAAGCCAAGCTCCTTCGACAATGGTCAGTAAAGCCTGAGGAAATGGGAACATGGGGCGTTAAGTGCTCAGTGGAATATCTAAAAAATGTTGGAGCTAGACCGCAAGTACTGGATGTGCAGTATAAACATATTCAATGCCCCTGAACTGTACATTGTAAAATAATTAAACTCTCACATGTCAGGGGCCCCAAATGAAAATGCAGCTGAAGTTCCTCAGAAGACTACAGCCTTCTCTTCAGCATCCTCTACAATACCTTCTCGAAGTAGCAACACCAGTCACTACTGACAACCCACCTGGAAGTGTTTTTCAGTAACAAACAGATTCAGCTCTACTCGTCCGTATCTGTATATAGACTCGCAGGAATACAGATCGAACAGAATTTTCCAAAGTATTCGTCTTTCGTCTTTATTTGGTAGGATTCCAAATATTTTTACAGGAACACCTGTTAGGGATACAAGCATAAACTTGCATAAGGTTCCTAAAACTTTTTCCTATGATCACATTTTATTGATGCAAAGTAAGTTAACAATGGTAACTATTTCAGTTAAGGATCCAAGATGGTGGGTGACACGCAGGTATGGTGTGCTGGAGTCGCAGGGAAGCAACTGAGGACATCTGGGTGACATCATCAGAAGAGGTGGGTAAACACCCATAAACTGTCCAGTCTAGTAATGCCGTAAATGAGAAACTGTTAGGAGCTGGGGAGATAGAGGGCTCTCTCAAAGAAGGGTTTACTGTGTAGGCATCAGAACCCGACTCCAGACCCCCAGGCTTGACTGTCCAGTCTACCTAACTAGGTTCCAGGTTCAGTGACAGATATGGGGTGACCGAGGAGGACACTCAACATCAAACTTTGGCTTCCACAGGCATACACGTGTACATGTGCACACACGAATGTGTACACATACATAAAGAGGAAAAAAAGGAAGAACAAGAAAGTTGCTGTGCTGGCTAGTTTTAAGTCAACTTGACACAAGCTAGAGTCATCTGAGAGGAGGGAGCCTCAACTGAGAAAGTGCCTCCATAAGATCAGGCTGTAGGCAAGCCTGTAGAGCATTTTCTTAATTACTGATTTACAGAGGAGGGCCCAGCTCATTGTGGGTGGTGCCATGTGGTGATATATTGTGTACCCTAATAAAATTTGCCTGAAAATCAGAGAACAGAACAAGTCACTAGATTAAACAGAGGCCAGGCAGTGGTGGCACACACCTTTAATCCAATCGGGATTAATTGGGAGGCAAAAATCTGTCTGGGTCTCTGTGAGTTCAAAGCCACCCTGGACTACATGAGATTGATTCAGACTAGGAGAGAAACAGTCAGACAATGGTGGCACACACCTTTAACCCCAGTACCTGGGAGTCACACCCCTTTAATCCCAGCACTTGAGATCTCATGCCTTTGCTACCAGTATTTGGGAAGCACACACACTCCATTAATCCCAGCACCAGGAGGGAAGTGAAATGGCTGGGTGGGAAAGGGATAGAAGGTGTGAGGAGACAGGAACTAGACCCTTCCAGCTGAGGACACAGAGGAATTCAGTCAGAGGATTCGTGGAGATAGGATCTCGCCTTCCATTCGGCCTAAGGATTTGGTAGTGGTGAGAAGTTTCTTTATCGGCTTGTTCCTTTGTCTCTCTGATCTTTCAGCATTGACCCCAATATCTGGTACTGGGTTTTTTACTAAAAGACCATTAGAAATTCGAGCAACCGTGCCATCCCTGGGCTAGTGGTCCTGGGTTCTATAAGAAAGCAGGCTGAACAAGCCATGAGGAGCAAGCCAGTAAGCAACACTCCTCCATGGCCTCTGCATCAACTCCTGCCTCCAGGATCCTGCCCTCACTGCTTTTGATGATGTACAGTTATATGAAACTGTGAGTGAAATAAACCTTCTCCTCTTCAAGTTGCTTTGATTGTAGCATTCATCAGAGCAAAAGTAACACTAACTAAGACAGGTGCCTATGGCAATGACAGGGGGAAATACTGGGGGAAACATCCTTTCCTCTTGGCACTCATGAGAGCAGCCACAGAACACCATTTTAAAAAGATTCTTGGAGCTGGAGAGATGGCTCAGCAGTTAAGAGCACTTGGTGCTTTTCCAAGACTCAAATTTGGTTGCCAGCACCCATTGTGGCTCACAATGACCTGTAATTCCGGCTCCAGGAGATCTGATGCCTTCTTCTGGCTTTTGAGGGTACTGGTTTGTACATGTATATACTTACATACAAGCATATGTAAAGAGCAAACGAACAAAACCCTCTGCTGAGTCAGCAGTTTAGTTCTGGCCCCATTTCCTCCCCAAGAGTGTCATGGAACTAGACTGGAAAAAAATCTGAATTAGATAGAGCCATGCAATATTTCGTGAGACGGACACCTGGTTGAGGAAGCCTATAGGAGAACACAAACTTGTGTGGGGTGGCACACCCTAGACATCCAGAAGTGCAGCCGAAGAGCAGGATAAGCATTCGAAACTGGACTCCTAAAGGTCTACCCCAGGTGCGACTCTTATGTATGAGCAGACCTGTGAAGGATGTTACTCCCCCCTCCCCCCCCCCACAGACTGGGCCTCTGTGACCTGACGGACATGCATCCAGGTGCAAGGCTGCAGCCAGCAATCAGGCGAGACTGCATGCAGTTTCTCTATCCCCAACCAGCTCTTTCCCCTTCATGCGCATCTCTGTTCAATACTCAAGTCGGCAGACTAACTGTGTCCTCTATCCTGCTCTCCCCTCTTCTTTATTTCCATAGGCTTGTCCAAAGCACATGGGCTATACAGACAGGCTTGTGGGGTCTCTGATCTCAGCCTCCTAACAGCTGGGACTCATTTAATCTTTTAGTTGTTTGATAATGTGTCTTTCTATTTTTAAGATTGATTTTCATGATTTTAAAATTACGCACAGATGTGTGTTTCTGCATGTAGGCACACATGCTGAGTGCAGGTGCACAAGGATGCCACAGGCATCGAACCTCCTAGAGCCGTTGGTACACACGGCTGTGAGCGGCCCGCATGAATGCTGGGCTAACCTTAGCTAAAACTGCTTCATGGACATCCTGCAGTTCCTACTGTTACCCCTTTTGTTGATTTCCCTCCTCTCCTTTTCTCCCCCAACTCAATACTCCTCACTAACCTTGCTTCACCTTTCTCCTTTCCATGCATACACCGTAACTAAGAGCCTAAGACACACCATACCATCGGTGTTCCTGTACCGACTACAATGATGGGCACTCAGAGGGGATTGTGTAGTTGACTGTATTATATGTTCATAGTGGCCTCCCCTTCCATAGTGACTGTTCCTGCAGACACTCTTCTACTTTTAGGGTTGTACTAGGGATTGTAAGTATATCCAAAGAAACCAAAGAGGATACCAATAAATTCCTGGACAAATTCCAAGAGAACACAAACAGCTTAATGAAATAAGGTTAAGTACAGATATAAATTGAAATTCAAGAAGTAGATAGAAATACTTGAAGAATACTTGAAATATTAAACTCAGGAAGTCAAATAAAAATCTCTGTGGAAAGCATCACTGGTAAAACAGATCAAAGTGAAGGTGCACTATCTGGGCTTAAGACAAAGAAGACAAATTGGAACATTCAGAAAATGATAATAAATTAACTGAAAGGTATCAACAGAACATTTGAGATCTGTGGGATACCATAAGAAAAGACCAAATCTATAAATCATGAGCATAAAAGAATGATTCATGCTAAAGGCGTAGAAAATATTCTAATTAAAATCATAGGAGAAGGTTCTGAATCTAGGTAAAGACACGCCCATTCAAGTCACGATGCATTTAGAGCACCAAACAGACGCAAGCAGACAAGAACCTTCCCACTTCACTGATGGTCGAAACACTCAGCTGGGTGCTGGTGGCACACGCCTTTCATCAGGAAACAAAGGCAGGCTGAGTTTGAGGCCAGCCTGGTCTACATAGTGAGAGTTCTAGGACAGCCAGGGCTACACAGAGAATCCCTGTCTTGAAAAATCAAAATCAAAACCAAACCTAACAAACAAAAATGCACTCGACATACAGAACAAAGACAGCTTTTGGAAGCTGGGGGGGAGAAGTGGCAAGCTGCACGTAAACGGAGACCAGCAGAGTAACAGCAGATGTCTCGACAGAAACTAACACAGGAGGGCTTGGGACGACGCATTTCCGGCTCTAAAAGATGACAACTGTGAACCCAGAATACTGCAACCAACAAAGCTTTGTCACAATCAAAGAGAAGGAAAAACATTCCATGATAAGGGCAGACTAAAGAATTCATAACCATTCAACCAGCCAGCCCCACAGAAGATGCGTGAAGGAATTCTTCAGACTGAAGAGAAAGATAAAGACATCCAGGAGGCAAGGGGAAAGAAGAAATACACTAGAAACAGTAGTTAAGCAAAGGAGAGAAAAACACCGAATACTACAAGATAATAAAATAGCAGGAATTAACAGATACTTTTCAATAATAAACTGAGTGTTAGTAGCCTAAACTCCCCAGTCAAAAGGTACAAATGAGCAAACTGAATTTAAAAACAGGACCTAAGTCAGGTGTGGGGGGGGAAGGCACCAAGGCAGAGGCAAATGGATCTCTATGAGTTTGAAGCCAGCCTGCAACACAGTAAGTTCCAGGCCAGTCAAGCTACACAGTAAGACCTTTCCCAACAAACAAACCAAAACACCATTCTCCCCACCACAACCCCCCAAAAAACCAAAAGCAACAACAAAAACAGGATCTCATTATTTGTTACTTCCAAGAACCAGACCTCAGGTCAAAGGCAGGAGCAACCCTAGGGTGAAAGAATGGAACAAGATGTTCCAAGCAAACGGGGCTGGGAGACAAGCAGGTGTCCCCATTCTAACAGACAAAACAGACTCCCAACACAAACAAGGTGGAAGACATAAAGGTCACTGTGCACTGATTAACGGAACAACCCATCAAGACGGCATTATAGTTTATTATTAATGCATTCAAACTGACCACAATACACAATGCCATTTTTTTTTTCAGTTGTAAAAAGCAAAGTTATGTCATTTGCAGGGAAGAAACTGGAGATTATCATATTAAGCAAATTAAGGCAGCCTCAGAAGACAAATATCTTGTCTTCTTCATATGTAGTTACTAGATTTTCCACAGATACATAGAGTCATGTGTAGAAGCGAAGCTGTAAGAGAACAGAGGAGGGTAGCAGACCAGGAGAAAGGCAGAATATGGAGGGCTGCAGAGACACCTCAGTGGTTAAGAGCACTAGCTGCTCTTGGAGGACACTGGTCAGTTCCTTGCACCCACATGGTGGCTGACAACCGTCTAAATTCCAGTTCAGGGATCCAAGCGCTCTTCTGGCTTCCATGGGTACTGCAACCGCATGGTGTATAGACAAACACACAGGCAGAACACGCACATGCACACAATAAATAAGTCTTTAAAAAGAATTATGAATAAAAAGGTGTGTGGTGGTTTGGGGGTGGTACTGGTAGGAAGTGTGGCCTTGTAGGAGGAGGTGTGGTCTTGGAGGAAGTGTGTCACTGTGGAGGCGGGCTTTGAGGTCTCATATATGCTCAAGCCACACCCAGTGAAACAGTTCACTTCCTGTTGCGTTTGAATCTACATGCAGAATTCTCCAGCACCATGTCTGCCTGCACATCACCATATATCCAGCTACCACGGAAACTGTTAGCCATCACCTAATTAAATGTTTTCTTTTATAAAAGCTGCCATGGTCATGGTGTCTCTTCGTAGCAAAAGAAACCCTAAGACAAGGTGATATGAAAGAGAATTCATATGAACAACACATATTTAGACATACATTTATATGAAAATTCTTATGTAATACAGTCCCATGTACAATGAATATATACAATTAAGATTCAATAACTAAGCCCCCCACTTAAAACATAACTTGTCCTGTACAAAAATAAAATGGTTATTTGTATGCAGGAAAAAGGAATGGCATGTTTAGTGTAAGAGCAGTTGCTTATTAACTGAACAATCTAAATCTCTCCATATATTGCATATACATCTAGTAAACAAATAAGTCATACTGGTAAAGAAAATGCTGTTTATAAAGAATTAACTTTAATGGAAGACAAAAAAAAAATTACCTGCTGACCAAGGAAGTGCTTTTATTCCCAAATTCTGAAAAACGACACGTGAATCATATTCTGGTTTTATTATTTCCTGTTGCCTGGGATCCATTTTAAAGAAGTCACTGTGAACCACCTGCAACTCTCTACCAATACTATTCCTCAAGTCCTGAAGAGATGAGAAGGTGACATCAGAAATTTCATCATGTACACCGCGCTACAATTCAAAGATCTACCTCAAAAAATAAAAAAAATAAAAAATTGCTGAGCACATGGGGGCATGTCTGCAATCTCATCACTCAGGAAACTGAGACAGGAGAATTACAAATTCTAGGAGGGCCTGGATTACATAGTAAGTTTAAGACCAGTCTATCTCTATAATATAGTGAGATTTGGTCTGAACAATCCAAGGGCTGGGAATATATACGGCTTAATGATAGGTCATCTGCCAAACATGCATGAAGCCCAGGGAGGCACTACAGCACCCCAAATAAAAAAGTTCAAAGCTCTCATGTGAAGGTACAAGTATTCTTAATATGCCTCAAATTTAACATAGGAACTAAAAATCAACCACTGCAGGAAAAAACGGTCCAAGTGCAACAGTTTTCTAAGAGGTCTGATACAGAAGTAACCTTCCCTAGGAGCCCATGCAGCTCAGTAGTACAGTACTCATGTAGCATGTACAAGGCCCTGAAGTCAACCACCAGCACCACCTAAAAACAAAACCAAGCCAGGCATGGTGGTGGTGCATGCCTTTAACCCCAGTACTCAAAAGACAGAGGCAGGTAGGTGAGGCCAGCCTGGTCTACAGAGGGAGTTCCAAGACAGCTAGGACACACAGAGAAACCTTGTCTCAAAAAACTGAAATAAAAAACAACAACAACAAAAAATCATCAACAATAGGGGAACCCATGGCTGATATATAGAACTGAATGGTATTGTAAAATAAAATATATATTAAAAAATAAATAAATAAATAAAAAGAAAATTTAAAGTTAATAAAGCATTATAGAATCTAAAAAAAAAAATCATCAACAAATTTTCCTTTCTTTTTGTTGATTGCTTTCGCTGTTTATAAAGCTGCTTCCTTTGGAGGTGTGGGGAATGTTAAATCAGGGTCTCACTAGGTGGCACTGGAACTCACTACATAGATGAAGCTGACCTCTTTGGGTGATTCTTCTGCCTCCCACATGTTAGGATTACAGGCACTTGGGAGGCAGAAGTAGGAGGAGTTCTATGAAGCTGAGGCCAACCTGATATACCATAGCTCTTTTTTTTCAATTTTTTTGGAAAAAGCCTATGTAGCCAGCCCTGTCTAGTTTGGAATTCCCAACATAGACTAGGTTAGCCTTGCCACTGCACCAGACTTGTGAGATTAAAAGCATGTGGCACCTCACCTGCCGGGCTCACTTTTACCACTGGGGTTTGCACTGTGGACCTTGTTTGTGCTAACTGTTCTACCACTGAGCATAACCACACCAAAGGCCAACAACAATTCAATACTTAAGTTGTTTTTTTTTTTTAAATTAAATCTTTAGATGTCATAGCTATTTCTACAATGTTTTGTTGTCACACAGTGTGGTGATATTTTGTTTGTACTTTAACAAATAAATTTTGCCTGAAGATCAGAGTACAGAGGTAGACACTAGAGGTCAGGCACTGGTGGCACATACCTTTAACCCCAGCTTGGGATCTCATGCCTTTGATCCCAGCACTTGGGAGGAGGAAACAGGAAGTGGCATGGCTGGACAGAGAGAGGAAGTGATAAGGCGGAGTGAAGACAGTCTGAGGATGGCTAGAGGTAAGAAGCCTTTCTACTGGCTGGCTGCTCTGCTTCTCTGATCTTTCAGCTTTCACCCTGACATCTGACTCTGGGTTTTTATTACTAAGACCAATTAGGATTTGAGCTACAGCACAGCACTTTAAAGTCAAGTCATCCATTCTCCACGCTTTCAGAAAACTGGCATAGATATACAGGTATAAGTTTTCTGAACTAATTTCCTCTCTAGTGGTCAGCTGTCAGTTAAAGACTCAGAAACACTAAAACAACCATTTGGAGGAAAATCCAGCACTCTGCAAC
Organism: Peromyscus maniculatus bairdii; assembly: GCF_049852395.1. Taxonomy (NCBI): domain Eukaryota; kingdom Metazoa; phylum Chordata; class Mammalia; order Rodentia; family Cricetidae; genus Peromyscus; species Peromyscus maniculatus. The sequence goes on from NC_134862.1 coordinate 88,154,919, forward strand.
TGCATTTGACCATATCAAACCTGTTTTTGCTTCATTTTAAGTCCTAACTAAACTCAGAGTTTACACAGATCCACTAACTTAACCTTAGCATTCACTCTTGAATTTTAAGCTCACAAAAAGGCAAGGTCATAAGCTTAGTGGTCAATTATATATCACTCAGCTAGACTGTTTAGAAAGGGGAAGATGTGACATGCTCCCTCCTGATCTTAGGGGAACAAACCACACTCATTTAACCAAAGGTAGGTTACCAATTGAAAAATGTAACAAACTAATTAACCAAGCTTTATGTACAAGTAGTCCTACCTAGATTTAGAGGAAAGCACCCGATTTTATTAAGCTTAGTCAATGGAGAACTGGAAGCTCCGTGGGGATGAGCTTGCATAAATGGAGTGTGATCTACTATAACCAACCAAAGGTGGGACAGACCCCAGGCCCGTCTGTCAAGATTCTTAGCCTCTTTCATGTGCCGTTCCTTCCTCCTGGCCAAAGGGTGAGGGCTTTTGGGAGGAAAAGGACTTATGATCTACTATGAAACAAAGGAGGTCAGAGACTGTCTTTACAGGCAGCTCTCACACAGAAAGCTAACAATAATCACAGGCCATGGTTTGCTTTGCAGTGAGGTGGTCCTGGTTTCTATGACTGCCCTTTGAGAATAGGAGTTCTGGTCTCTGGCTCCATTTGAAGGAGAAAGAAGTAAAGAGATAGGAAGGCAGAGATACCTTATTTCTGAGGCTATACTTGTGGGCTTCCAACTGTCTTTTATTTCAAAATACTCAGCATGTCAACGTGTCACACTTTGAGGTACCATTTTCTGGGTACCAATAGGAACTAGAAAACAGCCCAGAACTCCCAAGCTTTAAGTTACTCAACAAGCACTGAAGATTCATGGGTCCTAGTCTTTAATGATATTAAACATAGTCCCCAAAAAGATCTATAAGAAGAAATTGTGCTAACTTCTTTAGCCCACTCAAAGTTAGTGGATGGAACAACAAATGACTTTAGGAACATAAAAATATACCTTTAAATGTGGAATATGAGATGCTTCACTTTCAAAGGCAATCACTCTGGTACCAGCTTTAAGTAATGCCTCAGTCAGGATTCCAGGACCTGGTATATTAACAGAAAAACTTTATTTGCAAAATAAACAACATAGTCTCTCTCACTTACTATGTAGACCAGGCTGGTCTCAAACTAACAGAGATCAGCCTGGCTCTGCCTTCCAAGTGCTGGGATTAATGGTGTGCACCACCAATATTTTTTTTTCTTTTTTGTTTGTTTTTTGAGACAGGGTCTCTCTATGTAGCCCTGACTGCCCTGGAACTAGCTAAGTAGACCAGGCTGACCTTGAACTCAGAGATCAGCTTGCCTCTGCGAGGATTAAATGTGTGTGCCACTACATTTGGCCATAGTTTCTTTCAAAGCTGACTTTTACACATTTTAAATATCACAACATTCCTAGATATGATTCTTTTTATGTAAAAAGATATGATCTTTACATATGTAAAAAGATGAGCTGGGTGTTGGTGGTGCATGCCTTTAATCCCAGCACTCAGGAGGCAGAGCCAGGTGGATCTCTGTGAGTTGGAGGTCAGCCTGGTCTACAGAGCGAGATCCAGGACCGCCAGAGCTACACAGAGAAACCCTGTCTTGAAAAAACAAACAAACAAACAAACAAAAAAAGATGATTAGACAGTTAACTTGAACCCACAACATCCCAACAGGTAACATTCCAGGATGTCAGTGACAGCAAAATTTACACTCCTCAACAAATCTCACTATTTCTTAGAAAAAAATAGTATTTAAGATTGCAGCTTACTTCTGACTCATGGACTATCTGAACATTTCGTCATAAAAACTACTGTCAAGTCTAAACAGAACCGACTTTCTGTAAGAAGCGGTGCTTAAAAAAGAGAAGACAGTTCAGGACCAATGAGAATGCTCAGAGGGCAAGAGCACTGGGCGTCTACCCTGACAACCTCATCTCAAGAGGTTGTCATCATCGAGATGCATGCGGTGTTAAGGATAGAAGTGACTCTCCCTAAGTTGTTTTCTGAACTAAATACGCGCACGCACAGTAAATAAACCTAACTTAGAAAATTAGGGATGTAAAGGTCAAGAGCAAACCTTCTGCTATCTCACCTGGATTGCACTCTAGTACAAGTTGACGGGACGGTTTTTGGAACCCCAGGATGTTTCGTACCAGGTTCCTGGCCAATTTCTTACACGCTACATGACGCGTAGGCTCGGGTCGACCCTTGGGTGCATAATAGGGTGATTCATCGAAATCAGGATCAAATAACGGCTGCAGGTAGAAGTCAGAGAAGTCACGACGGTTCCTCGCTTGCCCGTCCTTCCGCGTCGCCGCTCCAGACCCCAGAACACAAGAGCGAGCGGGACCGGCCAACAGTGACAGCGCCAGCCGCGGAGGCAGCCCTATCCCCGGGCCCCACATCCTCCTCTAACATCCACCGCAACCACCAGTTCGGGCAGTTTCTGCGAAGAACAAGAAGCACCACATCCCCACGTGCAGCAGCAACACACCGACTCCCTAGGCCGGGCGGAAACAAACACTACAGAGGGCGCATGCGGACGCCGGAGCATCAACCTTTTCTGCACTCGCTTCCGCTTCCGCCCAGGCTCCGCCCCCAGACGCCTGTGAGTGGACTATCCGGGTGTGTCCGGGTTGGAACTCTATGGTCGCCCGCCCTCGGCGCTTCCTCTCTAGCCTCTCTCGCACTCTATGCTCCTCGGCCCCGCGGCCGGCCGGGAGGGGCGCGCGGAGGGAGGCGGGGCGGCAAGGCTGGAGGTGTCCGAGCCTCCCGAGCCGCGGGAGACCGGAGCCGGCTGTGTGACAGCTCGTCGGCCGCCATGTCAGCAAGCGGGGCTGCCAGCAGACCCGGCGCCCGGCGGTAGCCCTTGCGTTGCCTCGGATGCCCAGGTAAGAAGAGCAGCCGGGCTGCAGGGGATCCGCCGGCTCGGCGGCCGCGGAGCTGCGGACAGTCGCTCGCTCCTCCCCGGGCGCTGTCCTCCCGGGAGTTGCAGTGGGTCCCTTTGCATCCGCCCCCTCTCGGTTTCTCTCGGTTTCCCCCGCTTTTCTGCGGGTGTGCTGTTGTCGCGCATCGCGCCAATTTCTCCGCGCGCGCTCGCCTCCCCGGGGATCCTGCGGCTTCTACTCCGCGTTGGTGTCTCTCTGCTCGGTGGCCCGCCGCCTGTGCTCGCCCGCTTTCCTGCGGGTGGTTTTTAATTGCCCCCCATACCTTGTTTCCCCCTCCACCGCCACCTCTTTGGTTGTCTGGAAATCGCCTAGTTGTCTCCCTTCTTGTCCTGCCTCTGGGCCAAGATTTACCTTTTCTTTTTAATATGCATATTTGCAAGGCTTAAATTTAAGGCTGAACAAAAAATAAGATTTGAAAGCTTAAAATTCTTTCCTATCTTTAAAAGGATTAAAGCCTTAGGAAGCGTCTTTATTCTTCTGTGTAAACTTAGTTAAGCACATTGTACTGTAGAATGCAATTTAAAAGGCCGATCGCAAAGACTAAAAATAGAATGTTCTAATGGGAATGTTGGCAGTCTTTGGGGCAATATTAGAAGATCCGATTCTTTGAGAGTGGTTTCAGTGTTTGAGGGATCGGACTCAAAGCTTTACCCATTATCCTGTCCATCAAGGCAGGAAGCTGCGGCCAATCAGCTCCCTAGTTTAAAATATGTACAATCCTTTCTGCTTACTCTACTGGCAGCATAATTGAGCTTGGCATTTAAATGCACAAGGAAAAGAGTTTCTGAGGAATGTGTCACCTGCCAAGTAGCCCGATGATTATCCTTAGCTGATGAAACTCAAGGACATAAAGAATTGACACCTGAAGATGGCCCTTTTTGAATAAGTTAGTACAGTGTAGGAGTTATTAACTATTGTGGAAATCCCGAGGATTCCATTCACTGATCTTAAATTTGTTTGTTTAGTATCCTTTCCTCACTGAAAATTTTGTAGCCAGGCAGTGGTACAAGTCTCTAATCCTAGCATTCAGCAGGTTGAGGCTCCATGAGTTTGAGGACAGCCTGCGATGCGTTATGAGTTCAAGGCTAGCTTGGGATATACTCAAACTATGTCTCAGGAAAGGAGAAAAAGAAAGATGATCATCCCCCAAAATGAGCATTTTGATAAACTCAGAAGTAGTCTAGATTTAACTCCCCCAGAGCAATATTTTAACAATTGAATATAGCAAAATGATTTTTTTTATATGAGAGCAATAACAAAATTCACTTACCAAGTATATCCTTGAGTTTTTTTTTTGCTTTTAAAATAAGCCTCTTAAGGCAAGGACATATAATGTAGCTCTTTGGTAGACCACTTACTTAGCATGTATTAGGCCCTGAATTCTGTACCTGGCACCACAAAAGGTAAATATACTTAGCACTGTGGGAAAAGTACATTTTTAAGAATTTCATAGTGCCTGTGGACCACGGCCTAATCAGTCCTTGAGAACTTAGGGCAGTGTTTATTTTGCTTTTGAGCAGTTGGTGGAAGAGAAATTGTATTTATTTACCTTATCCCCCTTTCCCCTTCTTTGTTCGAGGCCAAATCGTGGGCCTTGCACAAGCTAGGCAAATGACCTGCCTCCAAGCTCCCCCCTAGTACCCTGTTTGTGTATGTGGTATACGTGTGTGTACATGTTTGTGTGTGCATGCATGTGTGTGCCCTGTGTGGTGTGATGTCAGATGACTTCCCCAGTCACTGTCCACTTTCCTTTTCTGAGACATGTTCTGTCCCTGAACCTATCCCTAACAGATTGTGTTAGGCTGGCTGGCCAGAGAGTTCCCGCCAGCGATCTACCTGCCTCCATCCCCTAAACACTGGGGTTACAGATTTGTATCTTTGGGGATCAGGAGGCAGGTCTTCATGCTTGCAAATACTAAGCCCTGCCCCTTAACTGTAGTTTAAACTAGTCCTAAATTCCTCCTCCTGCTGCCTTAACTGGGATTTGCAGGTATGTGTCATGTGTTCAGTTGTTTCCATTTTTATAGTGTTAAGTGTTTACTTGTTTGTGTTTGCAAGTACTTGAGTAATACAGAAACCACCCCACCCCTGGGGCCCTCGATGCTAAAAAGGAAACAGTCATTTCACTTTTAAAATGATTTTTTTTTTTTTTTTTTTTTTTTTTTTTGGTTTTTGGTTTTTCGAAACAGAGTTTCTCTGTGTAGCTCTGGCTGCCCTGGAACTCGCTCTGTAGACCAGGCTGGCCTCAGACTCAGAGATCTGCCCGTGAGTGCTCAGATTAAAGGTGCTCACCACCATCACCCAGCTTAAAATGCATATTATAATCAGCATTTAGACCTACATTTTTAGAAAAGCTTAGTTAAGGTATTTGTGATCACATTCTCTTAACAGTTGCGGTTTTTGTATCCTGTGCTCTTTTTGCCCCCTTGAAGTGACTTTTCTTTCTAATATGCTTGCTGGTTACTTTATGGCTGGCTTTAAATTATTTTTTTTTTATCAAGTTATCATAAATTGCTTGAGAAAGGAAACTACTGGGTTTTTTTTTCTTGTAGATTTTAAATGAGAACTGAAATTGGGAAATACTGAATGTTAGGCTTTGTGTCAGAGTCAAAGCTGGAGCAGCACCATTCAGAAGAAATACAAGCTAATTCTAAAACGTTTCGAGCGGTCCCATTCACCAAGTGGAAATAGCCTTAATGGCTCTAATCCTCTGTATATCACAGTTGCCGCAATATTTTCCAAGATTTTCTGCCAAATCTGCAGTTCTGATGTGGTTCACACTCAGCACATCTCGATTAAGACTGACCCTGTTGCCAATGTTCAAGAGTCACCTGTAGCTGATGCCTCCCTCCCTCATTGGCTGGCACGGAGCCAGAAGACTGGTGTTTGATGATTAAAATGCCTTTCTCCCCTGGGAGTCAGATTCTCTCGGGATACATAAAAAGGCCCTTTCTTCTTTCTCTCTTTCTTTTTCTCTTTCTCTCTGTTTCCATTCTCATACTGAGAAGATTCTGTGCAGGAAGAGGGTTCTAAGAAGTCTCTTCCTGTTCCATGTTGACACTGAACTCTGCTTCTTCAGTGAGCACTGATGCTCTGTGCTTGTTTAGTGACTATCCTGGGGTGAATAGAGTGCTCAGTCATTTCCTGGGGTGTCATTGTGACAGTTCTTTCCATCCGTGTGACAACAGTGTGTCAGGGCTGTGAGTCTGTGTCTAGTAAGTCTGGTGGCATTGCGTAGGGAGAACTTGGGGACCTATGAGACGCTTGAACTTGGTTGCGAAGCAGGTAGGGTACCTGCTGTTGTTCTATTTCCTGAACTGGTTTCAGGTATGGCTAATGGTCTGGGAGATGTGGTCCTCTGTAGCTTGGTGGTTCTTATCAAGGGCAAGGCAATTTTTTCAGGCAAAATTTAGAATGGAAGAGGGTATGGTATTTTGGCTTTGAAACTGTGGGAACCGGAGTTTATGTTTGTTAAAGGGAAATGTGGCAGCTTTGTATAAAGCTGCTGGCACATCAGCCAGGCACCTGCCCGGAGCTGCTTTGCAGCAGGTGTGCTAATTCAAGTGAAACCATCCGTGGTTTAGAGCGGGAGTAACCGGGTTTAGAGCTGACCTCTGTGGGGATGCTGTCTTGGTCCTGTCTTGATTCCTGCATTCTAAAAAACTTCCTAATTAATATTCCTGATAGTTTAATACAAGAAGCATATCTGCTTCCTTGATCAGTAAACAGACTTTCTGTCTAAACGCCAGTCTTTATAGACTGGCCCACTGTAAGGCAGCCTCTGGAGTGTTTGCAGAAGCAAATATAGAATTGGAAAAGGTGGATAGACTTATGTTTGTGAAAGAGGAGTGTACATTCTGGTAGTGTTTTCATCTGCATTTAAAACTAGACATTGGTGGCAGTTGGTTTGATAAAAAGAATAAATTCAGGACCACAAAGAGAAAATTGAAGATACAGGCAAAAGTATACAAAGTCTGCACAGACTGCCAGGTAGACTGAGCTAGCCCACAGCATCGGAGCGGCTGTTAGGAATAGTGTAAGCTTTGGCTAAGTGAGTACATTGTAGCCATGACTGGGGGATGGGGGACAACTGACATGATGATTGTATTCATTGTTTCATTTTAATAATGATTCTAATACCCATGTATCTTATGTAATACATATGTATCTAAACAATGGAGCTATATAGCTTAAATATACAATGTAGTAAAACTTGTTTTTTAGAGGCAGGAGGATGGTGAGTTGGAGATCTGCCTGAGCAACTTAGGCAACATAAGGAGAACCTGTCGCTAAAATCTAACCAAAAACTAAAGAAGAAAATTGAAAACAACAATTTTTTTTTTCTTAAAGAAAAATAAGCTGGGTATAGTTGTGTATTCCTGTGGTCCCAGCTATGACAGGCTGAGAAAGGGGGCTCCCCAGAGTAGGGGCCTGGGGGGTCAACCTGGACAACATAGCTAGATCCCTTCTGAAAAAGAAAAAAAATAGTAAGACACATTGTTTCCTGAAAATTAGCCTTAGTAAATTCATTTTAGTTGTTTGAGGAAGAAAACTGATAGCCTGGCAGCTTTTCAGTTTCTTTAAAAAACAAAACAAAAAAACAAAACCCTTTTATGCTTGAAGAACTTCCAAAAAGAGATGTTCTGGATGAAAAGGTCTGATGTCTTTAAACTATTACACTGCTTTCTCTTCCATTTTGAGCCTTTAAGATTTACATTAATACAGACTTTACCTTGTGATCATCCCCACGGGGAAAATAGATTTATTTTCAACAAGGAACTGCCTTTGTTTTTTAAGCAATTGGAATAATTCATATGGGGTATTTAAAATGTATAGTATATTTAGAAATTCTTAAGGTTTATGACAGTTGGCGATTTCTGAAAGTGTTTTAGGCATGATTTTGCGATGACCGTATTTGGAGGTAGAAACCTTGTATGGCGTCCCCACTGCACTACTGCCCAATGCTATCTTAGGACTTCCTGGTTCTTGTCATCACTGGCCATTTGGAATGGAAAGATAGTGTGTGCCTATCAAAATAATGACAAATCTGCATTTTCCCTATTGCACTGTCTAGTAAGAATTATAAAACAGTAGCAAATTAGCAACCTTAATTGACATTTAGGCATTGACATTTTGACAGTATCTGTGACTTTAAGAATTAACATCATAGTCCCTAAGGTGATACACACCTTTAATTCCAGCTCTTAAGAAAGGGGTAGAGGCAGTGGATTTCTGTGAGCTCAAGGCTAGCCTGGTCTACATAGTAAGACTTTGTCTCAATGTAAATAAATAAAAGTAATTAATTGTATCTTGTGATCATATTCGTTAAATCTTCTTATGAGAATGTCAACATTGTTCTCCCTGTAAAACAACCACCTGAGAGGTCATTATATCCTTTTTTTGTATTAGCTGTGTTTTGAAAACTCAGTGTTATTAGGTGGTGGCGTTCTGATTTCAATGAAAGCATAATAACCTCTTCAGGTACTTGTAGACTTTGAAGTTAATGATTCCCTTAAAATATGTGCACCTTGTGATGCAACAGAATGTTGTTTTCCTGGGTTTTTTAAGAGTACTGGGTATATGTTTTCCTGAGTGTTGGAGAATCCTTAAGTGTGCTATGCTTGAAGGCAGTTTGGCGCCTGCTGTTTCTTGTATTAAATGCATGTGTAGGCCTTCCTTCGTCCGTGTCTGTCTTTTGCAGGTCCAGTTCTTACCACTGTAAACTTAATAGAATTACTGAGTAAACTAAAAGTCATTGCTAAAGATTTTTCAATGAGGACTTATTTTTTAAAAATGGGTTTTATTTACTAAAGCTTAGTGTAATTATTTATTTTTAACTTACGAAGGTACAAAGATTTTAAGGTTTGTTCACACACACACACACACACACACACACACACACACACACACACAGAATATGGAAAGGGTTTATTTAATCCAAGTATAAGGTACATAAGTTATAAGGATTCAAGAAAGAAATCCTTTGCGGCGGTGGCACACGCCTTTTGTCCCAGCACTCAGGAAGCAGAGGCAGAAGGATCTCTGTGAGTTCGAGGCCAGCCTGGTCTACAGGGCGAGTTCCAGGACAGCTCCAAAGCTACACAGAGAAACCCTGTCTCCAAAAAAAAAAAAAGGAAAGAAAGAAAAAGAAAAGAAAGAAATCCACATTATTTCTTCCCTCGTACTCAGCATAGATAAAAGGAGGAAGTGCCCAGGCTTCCTGAGAGGATGAAGAAGGAAAATTGTCAGTATTTTGTATTGTTCTGTTTGTTTTGGGTGCTGGGACTTGAACCCTGGAATTAAAAAAATACTTTAAAAATTACACTTATTTGTGTGCGTGTGGTGTGTGTGTGTGCGCACACTGGCATGTGTGTTCCAGGGGACACACGTGCAACACAGGTTCATGTGGAGGTCAAGGAACCACTTGTGAGAGTTGCTTCTTTGCTCCCACTATGTCCTCAGGTGGTCGGGGTGGCAACAGGTGCCTTTATCCCCTGAACTTCCGCCCTCTGGCCTTCTCACTGGCCTAACCCGGGAATTTATATAGAGCTCTACCACTGAGTTATGTCCCTAGTGTCCTAAATGTTTTGCTCCAACTATTTTTAGGTTTGTTGTGGAGTTTTTGTTTTGTTTTTTTTTCTGTCTCAGTTAGAGATTATCCCTAAAACATTAGGTACACACTGTCACAAATAGAAACAGCGTCATGTGCCTTCCCTAGTTTAGTCATATACTAAACATTTGGATTAGAAGAGGATGAAAGGTTTTTCTTCTTAGTATCACATGCGAACTCCAGTTTCAAGGCATTTAATCGGGCACGGAAGCCCGTCTTTCCTTAGCAAGGACAATCTATTGTGGAATAACCTCTAAGTTAGAAAAGCATTTACTTCCTAAGGCCAGCTGCTGTTCCTCCCGGTGCCCTCTCAGCTGACAGGAGTGGGTGTGTGGAGTCTCACAGCCAGCCCCCAGCCACGCTGTGGGGAGCTTTGCTTTTATGCAAGGTCCGATCTCCAGCTCCGGGACAGCCTCAGAGGGTGTGCCGAGGTACAGAGCCCAAGTCCTGCTTCCGGAGCCCTGGACTAGGCTGAGGCAGCAAATGTTCTAAGAAGGTCTGCTTGAGAACTGAGGGCTCTGCGATGCACCCATAAGGCTCGGTGCTCAGGGAAGCCTTTCCCGGGAGTTCCTGCCGGACCTTTGCCTCAGGAGCCTGTGAGAAGAGATCTTGAAAAGAGAGCCCCCGTTGCGTGTTCCCCCTCCTGACTGGTGCCTCTGGTGCCTGCTTTGGAAAGCAAAGGTCAGAGCACCCGGGCTTACGTAAGCCTCAAAACCCTTATTTACCTCCTTCTTCTCCTCAATTATAAAAAAGGAATTCTCCAAAGAGGAAAAAGGTAACTGAATTTTAACTCGGAGAAAACCTGATTATTCAAACGGGACCAACTCTTTTTCTTGTCTAAGAAAGTTAAATCAAAGCTTACTTAGCAGTGAGGGGCCATTGATGTCTCCCGTCTGTGTTGATGGTGTGATGAATTAATTGGCCAGGAAGAGGGACTCACTCACTCCAGGGGGACATGAGGACATTTCTAGCCCACCTATGCCAACGATACATCTTTTCCAAGGGGAAAATGAAAAGGTGTAATTAACCAGCAAACCTAGGAGAAAAAAAAAAGCACTGGAAAATTTACCGAGATACTGGTTGTGGGATGTTACAGATATTGAGATTTATTTGAGTGTCTCAGAGAATATTTTGGTGCTCAGTAAAAATATAAGATGGGATGACATGAACCAAATTGAGCAGCAGACAGTAACATGTCATTATGGATTTTTGAGACAGGAAGAATTGTTTGTTCCACAGGTATGTGGAGCCACTGTTTCTTATCATGTGAGATAGAAAGATAGTGTTTTCTGAAGATTAATCTACCTCTGGTATGCGGGAGAGATTGAAAAGGATATGTGAGATGCTGAGAGCCTTTAATTAAAAGTAAGAATTATCCTGGACACTATAATTTCTTAACTCCCAAAACCATAACACTGAGTTCCTACTCCTTATTTGGAAGACTAAGGGATAAGCTGACAAGCTCTCCACTTAGGTTGTATAATACAGTTAAAATGGTGTTTGCCATATGAAGTATTATACTTTACCCTAGATGAATTAAAGAAATGAATTTTAAGTAACCCTAATCCATGCAAGAGAACATATTATGATATACATATATAAGAAAATCCGCCACTTTGGTGACTAACTTTGAAATTCGTAGGCTCATGAGTGATTCTGGACCAGGTGTTACTGCCTGCGAACTTGATGGTGATGTTAGGGCTGTACGTAAGCAGAATGTTACTAAGTATGGTGGGATTGTTGTACAGATACTCACCTGGAGCACTTTGTGTAAGTCTCTACCAAAACTTTTGAGGAAAAATCAAGCCCCTCCAATATAGACAGGGGCCAGTGACAAGGCTCGGCAGGTAAAGAGGCTTGAGTTCAATCCTGGGGACCAACGTGGAAGGAGTGAACTGACTCCCAAGGTTGTCCTCTGTATGTCCTTGTACATATACATACACACATACATACACACACACACATACACACACACACACATACACACACATATACACACACATATACACATACACACACACACACATATACACACACATACACATACACACACATACACACATACACATAGACACATACACATAGACACATACACACACATACACACATATACACATACACACATACACACATGCACACATACACACACATACACATATACACATACACACACATACACACACACATACACACATACACATATACACATACACACATACACACATATACACATACACACATACACACATACACATACATACACATATACACACATACACATACACACATACACACACATACACATATACACATACACACACATATACACATATACACATACACACACACAAATAAATAAGTGTAATTTTTAAAAAATAATTTGTTTCTCTTAAAACAATGATTTTATGTGAATTTAAGTTTTTTTGTTTGTTTGTTTTTCAAGACAGCCCTAGCTATTCTGAAACTTGCTTTGTAGACCAGGCTGGCCTTGAACTCAGAGAGATCCACCCACCTCTGCCTCCTGAGTCCCGGGATTAAAGGTGTACACTATCACGCTCGGTTTAACTTAATTTGTTAAAGAAAGGAGATGCATATGGAACCTTTTTGGCTATGATAATGTATAATACAATAAGCAGTATATAGAATTCAATTTCTTTTAGCAAATTGTTGTTATAGACTATGTCTCACTATATAGCCTGGCTGGCCTGGAGCTCACTATTTAGACCAGGCTGGTCTTGAACTCAAAATTCCTCCTGCCTCTGCCTCCTGCGTGCCAGTTTAGCAAAAACTAGATGCTACTGTGTGTGTGTGTGTGTGTGTGTGTGTGTGTGTGTGTGTGTGTGTGGTGTGTGTGTGTAAGAGAGAGGAGCAGAGGAGCTTTGTGAGGACCATGTGTGCATGTGAAGTTAAGGTCAGAGGACTAGTTTGTAGAGTCCATTCTGTCCTTTTTGACCTTCGTGTGGGTTCTGGGGTGAGATTAAAAAAATCATCTAGGGCCGGGCGGTGGTGGCGCACGCCTTTAATCCCAGCACTCGGGAGGCAGAGCCAGGCGGATCGCTGTGAGTTCGAGGCCAGCCTGGGCTACCAAGTGAGCTCCAGGAAAGGCACAAAACTACGCAGAGAAACCCTGTCTCAAAAAAAACCAAAAAAAAAAAAAAAAATCATCTAGGGCGTGGAAAGATGGCTCAGTGGTTAAGAGCACTGGCTGCTCTTCCAGAGGATCCGAGTTCAATTCCCAGCATCCACATGGTGATTGGCAACCATCTGTAATGAGATCTGGCGCCCTCTTTTGGCCTGTAGGCATACACACAGATAGAACACTGTATACAAAATAAATAAATCCTTTTTTAAAAAATCCTCTATTTTATTTTTATTTCAGTGAAAAGCTGAAAGAAAATTACCTAAGATAATTCAAGTTTAAGATTCACAAAACCATATTCCAATGTGACATTTCATTGCTGAAGTCTACACATCTGTTTATAAATGTGGAATAAAATTAATAAATCATGCCTTTAGCACAGCACCACAGTTCTTATAGTCAGCAGAAGAGAAGGTGGGCGCAGAGTTAGGTCCCTGTGTGCCCCTCTCCTGCACACTGGAGCTGAACGGGAACTGGCTGCCCAGGGATCCAGGCTCAGTTTGGGAACAGTATTGACTCTGCAGACTACCCCAAGCTGACTTGATTTCATTGATATGTTTCCTGTTGCTTTATTTGTCAATTTGTTGTGGCGTAATAGTAGTATTACGAGTCATATGCACAAATAAAGTTGTTTTTTTTAATTTCACATCTCTTAAGTGAAATCATAAGTAATGTTGGTGTTTACAGGACCATGGCAAGCATTTTCAGTAGAGCTATAAGAGAGAAAAAACCCTTCAAGAGCTCTCTGGAACCCTGAGGTTTTACTGCTGGAGGATTTAAAGTTCACAGGGAACCAGCAGTCTGCCTAAGCTGTTCAAAGCAGTTATTAACAGAGTGTGAAGTAGAATACAGTCCTCAGTATTTGGAGGCCAGCATTCTTTCCTTACCTGGCGTGGTGTCACAGGCCCATAATCCAGCACTGTGAAGGCATGTGCCGGAGAATTGAGTTCGGAGCCAGCCCAGGCGACATTTGTGGGGCTTTTGTTTGCAGGCTTTCCCCACACCCTCTGCTTATTCCCAGCCCTTCCTTACAAAGCTTGTCCTTTGCTGATGGTGTCTGTACCAGTGTGTTTGTGTCTTGAACTAGGATAGCCCAGGACACCAACTTCATGTCTCAACTCTGTTATCATTTACCCTATTAACTTTCTTTTCTGCTCCACCCTACAGTGGACCTTGGAGAGAATACTCAGTATTTGATAAAGGACATTAATTGAGGTGGAATATTATTCTAAGATGTGTTACATTTGTTTATGCTGTGGAACATTTGCTTAACGATGCAAAGATGTGTTGCCTTTCTTTTGTGCTGCATTTGTTTAACTCTGTGAAGCTGTGTTACTGTGCCTGTCTGAAACACCTGATTGGTCTCATAAAGAGCTGAATGGCCAATAGCAAGGTGGGAGAAAGGACAGGCAGGGTTGGCAGGCAGAGAGAGTAAATAGAAGGAGAAAAAGAGAGAAGAAAGATCGAGGAGCAAGAAAAGGAGAGGAAGACATCAGGGGCCAGCCACCTAGCTACACAGCAGGCCATGGAGTAAGAAGTAAAGAAAGGTATACAGAAATAGAGAAAGATAAAAGGCCAGAGTCAAAAGATAGACAGAATAATTTAAGTTAAGAAAAGCTGGCTAGAACCAAGCCAAGCTAAGGCTTGACATTTATAAGTAAGAATATGCCTCTGTGTGATTTATTTGGGAGCTGGGTGGTGGGCCCCCAAAAGAATAAAAAGAGTAAAAAATAAAAACAACCAACAACAATTAATTTTGCCTTTAGCAGCAATCCATGGAAACTTGGCCTTTAAAAATTCATGGGAGCGCCAACGTGGAAACATTTGGCAGTCTTGTTCCAACATGCTTTACTTGGAAAAGTTTCAATGATTGAATTAGGTTTTTCTGTTTTTAGGATTCATTTTGCTCTCCCTGCTTTTTATTTCAATGGAACACTGCCAAGTTATATAGCTTTTATGAAGATTTTTTTAAAAATTTATTTATTCATATATTGTGTATATGGATACTTTGTCTACATGTACACATATACACCAGAAGAAAGCACCAGACAGTTGTGAACTGCCATGTGGGTGCTAGGAATTGAACTCAGGACCTTCAGAAGAGCAGTGAGTGCTCTTAACCACTGAGCCAACCCCTTAGGAAGATTTTTTTTTTTTTAAGGTAGATATTTTCAATCATGATAAGGAAAAGAAGGTGCCAGGAAATCATTCAGGAGAAAATGCTTTTGTGGCTCAAGATCTTCAGACCATTCTTTCTCTTTTCCTGGTTTGTGTGTGTTACTGGGAATAGGACCTAGGGCTCTGTACATGCTAGGCCAAGGTATCTACCATTGATATATTTGCTCCCAATTTTTTTTCTTCTTAAACAGGGTCTTGCTATGTGTATAGCTCACCCTTACTTTGAACACCTGACTCTTCTGAGTACTAGAACTACAGGCATGTACCACAATACCTACCAACTCTTCAGAATTAATCATGTTTTCCTCTTTCTATTTTATACCTTCCCCTCCCTCTCCCTCCCTTCCTTCCTCCTTTTCCCTCTCTGCCTCCCTCAATTTCTACTTTTGGTTAATTTGTTTGTTTTGAGACTAGGATTCACTCTTGGAACTCTCCATGTAGCCCAGACTGACCTGGAACTCGGGGTCATCCCCCTGCCTCTGCCTCCCAAGTGCTGAGATTATAAGCTGCACCATCAGAGCTTGAATCTGGTTTTGAGCTAATCTTAGATTAAAAATTCTTCAGAAATCAGTAATAATGATACTGTTGTTTTCCTGGTCTACTATTTCATGCCTTATGTTCAAATTCTCCAAGAATGGCTCCATTTTTCCTTGGTATCCCAATTATCGCTTTATTCTAGTTGTTTACCTGTACAATGTCAGGAGTATCCTATTAGTAACGTTTGTGTTACTAACTGTATTTAATTTCACTAGATGGTCTTCTTCTGTGGAGCCGGTTCTCCGCCTGGTATTTCACAGGCTCACACTGTGTTGCTTCTGTCACAGTGTGGAGGTACTAGTTTGCTTTTCTGTGGAGCTGAAAGAGTCAAGAATGGGACAAGGTGAATGTTTCAAGTTAAACTGGAGAAGAAACAAATGAAAGCTTAGGTTAAAGTTGACCCTGGCCTGATTCCATTTGTCTTTACTTTAGAATATAACTTAGAGCTGTTCCTTTGTGTTTTCTGTGCACTTGTGAGCTTATTCCTTCAATATGCATAGCAAAGATGTTTGTAATTACAAACTCAGAATTTTCCCACATTAGGGTGTCAGAAAGCAGAATGAGTCCACTAATTTAATTCATTTTAAAAGCAACTAATTCATAGGTTCTTTTGGGAATTTGCTGCCTCATCCAGATCATATTTAATCTTTCAGAGACAGAAGTACCCTGTCCTCAAGTGTAGCTTGAGTTTTCCTGCCTTGTCCACAGTCAGGACAAATCTCTGTCACCCACCAGTCCCACAGCTGCTCAGACCCAACCAAGCAAACACAGAGACTTATATTGTTTACAAACTGTATGGCCGTGGCAGGCCTCCTGTTAACTGTTCCTATATCTTAAAGTAACGCATTTCTACAAATCTATATCTTGCCACTTGGCTCGTGGCTTACCAGCATCTTCACATGCTGCTTGTCCTGGCAGTGGCTGGCCGCAGCTGGCAGCGGCTGGCAGCGGCTGGCAGCATCTCCTTCTGCCTTCCTGTTCTTTTATCTCTCCTCTCTGTTAGTCCCGCCTATACTTCCTGCCTAGCCACGACCAATCAGGTTTTATTTATTGACCAATCAGAGCAACTTGACATACAGACCATCCCCCAGTACAGCCAAGTGCAGACCATCTCAGACACCTGCACTCAGGCCCATGGTCCTAATCATCCTCTATGCAAACCTGCTGGGTAACGCCACAAGGAACCCAAGAAGGGCTCCCACAGGACATACATTAACATCCCACAGCACTTCCCCTTTTCTTTTTTTTTAAAAAAGAAGGTTTTAACTTTTACACATCTCCAAAGCCAGCTTGGTATATTTGGGAATTTGGGCTTAGCTTCTCTTAACTACTTCCTGCTGGAGGGGGGCACTGTATCTTATGGGGACACAAAGAATATTTAAGGATCATGGAGTAGTCCGTGAGGCTGTATCGTCTGAGCCAGTTGCCTTGAAACAATTCTGGATGTTGAATCATCTGGGCCATGGTGTCATCAGAGACCTTTCAGGTGGTCTTGGCTGGTCAAACCTGAAGTATCTTAATCTGGAACAAATCCATAGCCTCTGGCTTTCTGTAGAAACAAAAGCAGAGTCTCCTTTCCAAAGCAAAACATCCTTAGACATAAATTTCAAAATTGAAATACCTTTAAAATATACACATTGATTCAACTGAGCAGTCTTTACAATCAAATGTCTTTCTGCAGTTAAGAATCCCAAAGACAATATAATCCAGACTCTCTGTGTGATATCCATCTTTACATGGCTTATTTTTTATATTACTTTTACTTTCTCTTTAAAGACTTTACTATTTTAAAACTTTCTATTTCTTTATATAACTGTCTATGTTCCTTTTCCTTTGTCTTCCAAGCCTATGTACATTTTTACACACATTGTAAAGCATTTAAAGTCTTGTTCCATCTGAATCTGTCTTATTGTGAATCCACCGCCTTAAACTGCAGCATTTGTAAGACTGAAACAGTGCTATGGCTGCTGGCTCCGCCCACCTCAGCTTTCCAAAATGATGGTAGTACATTTACCGCCAGCTCTGGGAGCTATCATGAGTCTATGCTTTTATCCAAGCAGCGTGTAGCCCAGAAACCTTTCTTGTTTTGTAACTAGCAAAGGGTAAATCCACCACGCAGCTTAATGTGCCACTTGCAGAGGCCTCATTTCCGCCTTACTGCAGGTTAAGCGCACACGCCAGGAACGCACAATTAGCTCAAACCGGCAGCTGCCGCTCATTTGAGAGACACAATTAGGAAGCTGTTTTTAGCTCCGTTTTAGAATCTTTTCTCAGGTTTTAGGTGGAAACTCTTGCCAACACATTGGGCGCCATTTGTAGCTTGAGTTTTCCTGCCTTGCCCACAGTCAGGACAAATCTCTGTCACCCGCCAGTCCCACAGCCGCTCAGACCCAACCAAGCAAACACAGAGACTTATATTGTTTACAAACTGTATGGCCGTGGCAGGCCTCCTGTTAACTGTTCCTATATCTTAAAGTAACGCATTTCTACAAATCTATATCTTGCCACTTGGCTCGTGGCTTACCAGCATCTTCACATGCTGCTTGTCCTGGCAGTGGCTGGCAGGCAGTGGCTGGCAGCTTGTCCTGGCAGTGGCTGGCCGCAGCTGGCAGCGGCTGGCAGCGGCTGGCAGCATCTCCTTCTGCCTTCCTGTTCTTTTATCTCTCCTCTCTGTTAGTCCCGCCTATACTTCCTGCCTAGCCACGACCAATCAGGTTTTATTTATTGACCAATCAGAGCAACTTGACATACAGACCATCCCCCAGTACAGCCAAGTGCAGACCATCTCAGACACCTGCACTCAGGCCCATGGTCCTAATCATCCTCTATGCAAACCTGCTGGGTAACGCCACAAGGAACCCAAGAAGGGCTCCCACAGGACATACAGAACATCCCACAGCACTCAAGCTTCCCTTGTCTCTCTGTTTCCCACCAGATAATATTTGTGGGTTTGTTAAGTAAGTTTAAAATATCATCTTATGTAATGTTTTTGTTTTTTGCATCTGTGTCCTTAGGTAAGAGGCAGTGAAAGTGAAATTTTAGTGTTATAGTTCAATTGGGCAAGCATATATTTAGCACCTTTATGTGCCCTGGGCTGTGTTGTGGTGAGGATTGCAAAAGACATGTTTCTGTTGCCATAAAAGCTTCAGTTCCAGTTGGGCAATAATAGCAGCACATGCATGAAATAACTTGAAAGAAACCCTACAGCAAGAAAGAGGCAGAACTAACAGATAGTTCATCCTGGATCCTACAATACACTGCTTATTCCATTTAAAAATAGGTCTCTGGAGATGCTTCCATGTAGACTGTGTATTGGCCATGCCTCGCGTTATGGCCAGGCTTTACTAGGGTTTGTATTGTCAGTTTCCCTTCCTGCTTCCCCTAACTTGTCCACACTCTTCAACGTATGGCTCACAGTCTACCTTGGTCATGGAGTCTTGGCATTCAGAGACTGAATTACAGGCTGCGCCCGGAGCTCTCTGCTGTGTTGAAGTCTTGGTTCTGAGAACAACGTGGTCATGAATGAGTAGCCTAACCTGTTACTGCTTCAGTTTCCATAGCTAGGGCATGGCCTTGTTCATAACAGTTGCCTAGTAGGATTGCTGTGAAAATAAATGATTTATGACGAGCCAAGTAAGCACCATAGAATTTTTGGTGTTTTTCTCCCACTCCGATGTTGTGGTTACCCTTCACTGTAGAGTTAAATAATCACTTGTTTTCATAGACTCATTCATTCATTCAAACCTAAGTTATTGGATGTTTTATGGTGTGCTGTTAATAATCCATCCGTTTCAGCACAGAGTTAGAATCTTGATGTCATTAGAAAATGTACATTTATCCTGTGGCTTTGAGATCCCTGCTCAGCTTCTACTCTTTCTTCCTTTCCTTCCTGTCAAAGATTTCTTTATTCTCCATGGTCAGTTCTTGATTCTGTCTGTGTGTTCTCCACTAGCTTGTACGTTAACTTTCCTCAAAGAGGAATCCTATTTTAAATTTAAATAGCAATGTATAATGTATCTTGAAAATGCCAGACCTCTTGCTATCACTAGAAAAGTAACAATTTCATAAATGATCAATCAGATATTTTAATATTGTAATGCAGTATAAAACATAACTGAGACTTCCACCTAACATTTCTGCTTGTTTAAAAAAAAAATCTAGGCTGGATGGTGGTGGCGCACGCCTTTAATCCCAGCACTCAGGAGGCAGAGGCAGGCGGATCTTTGTGAGTTCGACCAGGCCAGCCTGGTCTACGGAACGAGATCCAGGAAAAGCACAAAGCTACACAGAGAAACCCTGTCTTGAAAAACAAAAAAACAAAAAAAAATCTGCTGGGGAGTCTGGGAAGATGGCTCAGTGGTGAAGAACTTGTCATACAAGTGCACAGACCTGAGTTGTGATCCCAAGAACCCACATGAGGCCAGACTTGGTAGCGCACATCTGCAATCCTAGAACTCCTACCGTGAAATGGAAGGAAACAGGAAGAAATCCTGAAAGCTCATGGGCTAACTAGTCTGTCAATTGCAGTAGAGAACAAAGGCCCTGTCTTAAGATAGACAGTAAAGACTGGCACCCAAGGTTGTCTTCTGACCACCCATACACATACCATGGTATCATGCATGTGTGCACTTACATACACACTCACACTCCCCCCACTCCCAATAAAGTAATTGGTCTCAGGGTTTCTCACTAGAAGAGAAAGTGTGTTCATACTGCAGCCATTCCATGTTTCTGTGATGGATGGAGCACGAGAACTGTGAAGGAGTGGCAGTTTACAGGGATTAATGCTCATGTCTGGGTTCAATCCCAGTTCTGAGGCTTACTTGCTTGCTTGCTAGATAAACCTGAGCAGGTTACTTTTTTTTTTTTTTTTTGGTCTGTTTCCTTATCCATAAGATGGGAAAGATAATAGAGTTTCTATGCAAATGGAATAAAACATGCACAGAATGTTAGCATATACCAAGCACTCATTAAATGTTCAACAAATGTTACATGTTTCAACAGCTATTTTAGAGAACGGAATGGAGGTATTTATCCAGTGGGCTTGAGTTTTAACTGCCCTGTGGGAACTAAAAAGGAGTCCTTGTATCTGAAGCAGGGAACCCAAATAGAGCATTGGAACAGGATATGTCACGCAGCACTGGGGCTCTTAAACATCACTGTTCTTGAAAGAGGTGGGATGGGTTTCAATGTAGGAACATAGCCTGTGCTGAGCATCCTCTTGAAGACAGTCTTCCCTGAGCCTTTAGAACTGTGGCTCCATGCTGAGCAGTATAAAAAAGTAGACTTGGCTATTAACACAAGCATTCGTGAAGGAGTGATCCTTATTCAGCCTGTGCAAGGTCCCCACAGATGAAGCTGTGTGCTATCGAGGGGCTCACACTATGAAAGTACAGAGCAAGAGCTGGCAAAGGCAACTTAAGAGTGGGCATACGGGGAAATAGCATTCAGGGTGGTGGGGAGAGAGCTCAGTAGTGAAGAGCGTGTCATGTTCTTCCAGAGGACTTGGATTCAATTCCCAGCACCCACATGGTGGCTCACAACTGTCTGCAACTCCAGTCCTTGGGAATTTGATGCCCTCTTCTGGCTTCCTTGGGCAAGATGAACACACATGGTGCACAGAAACACATGGAAGCAAAATACCTACACACATAATCTTTCTTAAAAAAAAGATTTGAGCACAGACTGTAAGGAGAGATTACAGAAGACTTGTCAAGTGATGGAGATCTTAGGATAAGAGAATCTAAGGGGGTGATGAAGGAAAGAATGAGGATGGGCAGAGACTTACTGAGATCCTTGATGTTCTAGGACTGATAGAATGTCAGTGCCTGAGAGCACACGGAGTCCTAAGCTGAGTAAACACAAGTGAATGGCTGCGTGGAACGCACAGCAGGAACTGTCTTTGGTCAGGCATTGGACCGTTCCAGAAAAGCAGAATTTTATGAATGCCCTGACAGCCAGGACTGCGTACAAGGTGTGATTAATGCTTTATCTTTACAGGCCGCCTTACCCATTGCCCATGTGTTACCTGATTCCATTCTTACAACAAGAAACAGAGATTCAGAGAGCTGAGCTAATGTGACGTAAGGTTTCAGAGCCAGCAGGCCAGGGAGCCTGGCTGTGACTGAAGGGAATGATTTCAGAAGCAGAGCTTTGCCTCCTGCTGACCCATCTTCTCTCTAGTCCTGGTTTCTTGTTTTGAGATGTCACTTCTGGTATCTGTGAATTATGGAGTGAGTGTGTCTATCTCCCCCCCCCCTCCCTTGTCTTTGAGACAGAGTCTCACTCTGTAGCTTGTAGATGTAACCAACCGTCTTATTAAATAAGAAACACAGAAACAATGTAAAAGAGAAAGCCGAGAGGTCAGAGCTCAGAGCTAAAATCTCACCCTTCCTCCTGCGGTGGTCCTAGCTTCCCGAAAGAGAGCTATTTCCTGTGTGTAAGTCTTTTCATAGTCTTTTGTTCTGCCTTCTCATTGGTTGTAAACCCAAACACATGACTGCCTCGTCACTGTCTGTATGTGCAGCCCCCTAGGTCTTAAAGGCGTATGTCTCCAATGCTGGCTGTATCCCTGAACACACAGAGATCTACCTAGCTCTTCTACCAAGTGCTGGGATTAAAGACGTGTGCCACCACTGCCACACTCTTACTATGGCTCTAATAGCTCTGACCCCCGGGCAACTTTATTTATTAACATACAATCAAAATCACATTTCAGTACAATTAGAATACCACCACAGTAGCTAGCCCCGACTGGCCTGGAACTTGTAGAAAAGGTGCCTGGCATCCTGCCTCTGCCTCCCAAGTGCTGGGATTAAAGATGTGCACCACCATGTCTGACTTACATTTTTATTTATTTTTTTTGGGGGGGGAGGGTGTTGAGACAGGGTTTCCCTGTGTAACACTGGCTGTCCTGGACTCACTTTGTAGACAAGGCTGGCCTCAAACTCAAAGACTCACCTGCCTTTGCCTCCTGAGTGCTAGGATTAAAGATGTGCGCCACCATGTCTAGGACTTAACATTCTTGAGAATGGTTATAAACTGTACCAAATTTCTAAACTTAAGTGAGATACAACATTACCAATTCCCTGTTTTTATTGATGCTTCCCTTTAATATTTGAAAATAACCTATTGCTATTTTTGAGGTCTATATGAAGATTTCATTCTTTTTTAATAGTATATTTGCATATATAGTCATTATGATGAATCATAGGTTTCTGATTATGATTTTTTAATGATTATCATGTGCTATGATATTTATCAAAGACAACTGCCACAATATAACCTCCCTTTTAAAAGTTATGCCTCAGTACAATATATAACAAGAATAGTCTAGAAATTAAGAAACCATGACAATAAGTCATGAACATCTGTTTCCAATTGTAAATCATTCTTTGCATAGATTTACCACTGGTAAAGTGAACTAAACCAATTAATTTGGTTCACTGCTACTAACACAAAATTTCTATTTCAGAATAATTCAAAAATGTGTAATATTTTTTGAAATTATATCATGCCCCCCTTCCCTTTGCTTCGGCCAGCCCCTCTCATGTACCCACACTCCTTTCTCTTTCTCAAACTCATGGCCTCTTTCTCTTTAGTTGTTGTGCGCGCGCGCGCGCGCACACACACACACACACACACACACACACACACACACACCCTAAATATGTAAACACAACCTGCTTGGTCCATATACTATTCCCTGCCTGTATACGTTATGCTCTCAGAGCTGACCACTTGGTGTTGGTTAACCAGTCCTGAGCGTCTCAGACCATTTCTCCTGTTCTCAGCATTGCCAGGTTGCCCGGAGCTCCTTGTCTCCTGTTGAAGTCCTGTGAGCTTTTCCCCTTCCGTGTCCGCATGTCCACTGGTATGGTTCAGGTCTCGTTCAGTCAGGCGTGTTGGAGAGACTTCACGGTGCGTCCTCTCTCATGTTTCTAGGAGACGGACTTAGAGCAAACGTACGTCCTTCTGGACCTCACCGTCTTCCCGCCCCTCTTCTGCGATGTTCTCCAAGCCTTCGATGCAGCAGTGTCTAGTACATGTGTCCATTGGGGCCAGGCACTCCGTAACCTTTTGTCTTGTCATTTTGACTGGTTTTGGCTCTCTGTAATAGTCTGTTGCAAAAAGAAAATGTCTTTGATGGGGGTGAGAGCTGCATTTATCCATGGGTATTAGGATAAATATTTAGAGAGATAAATATTTAGTAGTTAGGGATTATGCTGGTTTAATAACAGGTTCTGGCTAGGTTTTCAGTATCAAACATGGTTTCCCTCTTGTTGAGCAGGCCTTAAGACTGACTAAATAGCTGTTGGTTACCAACAAGGTCTGCACGCCACTAGGGACCCTTAGGGTTATCATGCCATGCTGGGCATCGTTGTGGTTCATAGGTACCCTAGCTGGGTAGGACTGTTGGTTGTTTCTTTCCCTTGGAAGCTTGCATGGGGCCTTCTGGTACCATGCAAATTAGTCCTCAGGGAGGAGGCTTTCAGGTTAGATTCAGCTCAGGTCCTCTGGGGTAGGTTTCATTCTTGGCATATGTGTTGGTTACTTTCCTTGCTGCCGTGATAAAATACCTAAAAGAAGTAACTTAGTAAAAATGATGTGCTATTACCATCTGTGTGCATATGATGCATATATGTGAAAGTGGGACCATCCCTTTCTGCTGCTGTGATAAAATACACTGACAAAAAACAACTAAGAGGACAGAGAGTTTATTTGGCTTCTAATTCCAGGTTACAGTCCATCACCGCAGGGAAGTCAAGACGGGAACTGAAGCCGATAGTCACAGCCACAGTCAAGAGAGAGAGCTGGCATGGTGGTGCATGCCTTTAATCCCAGCATGTGGGAGGCAGAGGCAGGCGGGTCTCTGTGAGTTCTAGGACAGCCTGGTCTACAGAGTGAGTTCCAGGACAGCCAGAGCTACACAGAGAAACCCTGTCTCAGGAGGAAAATTAAAAAGCAGAGAGAGAATAATTGCAAACATGCTCAGTTCTACTCTTATATGGTCCAGGGCCCCACCCATAAAATGATCCCCCCCAGCATTCAGAATGCATCTTTCCACATCAGTTACAGCAGTCAAGACAATCTCCGACAGACGTGCCTACAAGTCCCCTGATTCAACAATCCTTCATTGAGACTGTCTTCATTGTATCAAGGTGACAGCTCAAACTAACCATTACAAGGGCTGACCCAGTGTCTGTGAGGCCCTAGGCCCCACCCCCAGCTATGGAAAAAAAAGAAAAGAAAGAAAGAAAAAGGTGAGGTATTCAGAAAGTTCCATAGTATCTTACCATACACTTTATATGAATGAAATTTTGGGTTTGTGCTGAGAATGGGGAGCACACCTGAGATCCCTGCACCTTCAGGGGACTGTCTCAGTGGCTAAGAGCACTCCTGCTCTTCAGAGGATGAGTTTGGCTCCCAGCGCCCACAGAGGGTGACTCATAACCACCTATAATTCCAGCTGCAGGAACTGTGACACCCTTTTCTGATCTCCTCGGGTACCTGCACACATGTAGCACACTTCCACACAGAAGCACATATAAATAAAACCAGTATCAATGAATTCATTCTCGCGATGCAGGCCTGCATCCGTTTATAGTTCTCGCAGCTTCCTGCTTCCCCTCAGCATCCTTACTCCGCAGTGCAGTGGTTAGCGCCATGCACTCCGTCTGCCCACCCTTGCAGTCTGCTGGCTGGTTCCTCTCTTGCCACTTCTTCTCCTCAGGGCATTGGTACCAGTACTGTGAGAGGAACACTCGCCTCAGTCGCGGGTGATACAGGTTCATACCTTGTCTCCTGTCTCTGCCACGCTAGCGTTCTCTGGCCAGAGCTGGGGATGGACAAGAAGGAAGGGTCGGGTTCCTCGTGGCCATATTAGAGAGGCAGGGACAGGTACATCGGGCTGATGCTGTTTCTTGCCAGGTGGTGTGGTGAGCAGATGGCATTTCATCTGTTCCTTAGGCAGAGGGCACGGAGGTCCAGAAGTGGATGTCGCACTGGGAAGCTGACTCCTCATGAATTTCCATCCCTTCATTAACAATTGATGTCTCCCTGTGATGTCGTGAACAGTCTGGGGCTCCTGGAGCTGACATTCATCCTCGGCTGCTCTTTGGCATTATGCTCTGTTTGGGTCTTCCGGCTGAAGTCTTTCTTGCTGTTGGCTTCTATACATACTTTCCCTCCCTGCCTGAGGCCCAGGCTGGCTTTGAATTCTTCCTGAATGTGTCACACCTGGCTCCTGTTTCTTTTACTTTGTGTAACAAAATCAGATGTTCAGGTAAAGGCATGTGCCACTAAGTCTGGCCATCTGAGTCGCTCCTGGGGACCCACATGGTGAAAGGAGAAAACTGAACTGACGCTCGCAAGTTGTCCTCTGACCTCCACAAGCTGCTGACTGCCCCCCCCCACACTAAAATGTAATAAAAATAAATAAAATTTAAAAAGATTTAAAAATCCAATAATCTTAAAATATTTGCATGTTACCACTGTCTCTCACAAGTCGCCTCCTCTGGCCCCTAGGGAACTTGCCTGCTCTTAATCACATTGCTCTTTGTAGCAGAGTTGTAGGGAGAAGGAAGGTTAGGGCAGAGCTTATAGATACAGCTTATAATTTATTTCCTATTGAAGGAGAAACCTCATTCAGGTTTAAAGTGTAGTGTGAACTGTTCAGGGTTGACATGCTTCATCCCTCACTAAGTAAATACATCTCGTGCATAAGAGAAATTACAGTTGAGTGCATTATCATCTGGGAACTCAGTCAAAGCACTCAGCTTCCGGGTCAGAGTTCAGCTGCCATGTGGAGACTTACTTTGTTTTGTTTGTGTCCTCATAGTAAGTCTTTACTGCTGGCCAGATATGAGCTTTTGGTTACAAGGAGCACGAAGTGTAACCCCTGGATCGCTGTTCACAGTTCAAAGCAGGCAGCCTCCTGGATTTGGGGCAGGACCGACATGTTCCCATTCCAAGGCCAACAGTGTGTCATTGTTTTTCAAGATAAGGCAGACAATAGGATGCCAGAAGGAAATGTGCAAACTTGCCCGTGAGCAGTTCTTTAAAGTAGATAGCCCAGGGTGTAACTCTGAGACCTCGCCGGCGAGAAAGCGACCCTTGTTCCAGACTGGAGTCAGAGAAATGGCAGTGATTTTGTCAACTAAATTCGAACAAAGTGCTCAAGTTGGGGATCTTAGACCTGAAGGAGTGAGGTAACATCCGAGTTCCTTAGAGCCGTGTTTCTGAAGTCTCTCAGTCACCTGGTCTTTCATAGGTTCAGTGTTGTCTCTGTTAGACAAACTCCAAATGCCTGAGAAAGAAGATGAAGTTCGGAACTGTTCTCAACAATGAAGGAAAATGAAGACATGACTTTTCCTAGGCGTGGTTGAGGAGCAGATTTATTGTAGATACGAGGAAGAATTTAGCCAGAGGCATCTGGAAGGGTCCTGACTGAACTTGGCCAGCAGGCAGAACAGGGCCATGAGAGAGGCGGGGCAGGGGAGAGCTAGAGAGAGAGAGGAGAGAGGGGAGAGAAGGTCCAGAGGATCAGGAGAGTGCATGGGAAAGAGGAGGGCCAGCTCGGAACCCAGAGAAGAACCAAGAGAGCAAGTAGCCAAAATGAGAATGAGAAGTCGGGGTGGGGGTGGGGGAGGCCAGCCTGTGAGGGAGGGAGAGGTTTAGTGTAGGGGGATGGGATGAGGAGGGCTGGGAGGAGCCATAGGTACTGAGTGAGACTTGTCCTGGGCTTCTCTGGGATCTGACAAACAAAAAGTGGCATGTTAGAATACAAGTGTCTCTAAACAGTACAAAGTCCTAGAAGACTGATGGTGACATTTGTGAGACCCCTACAAAGTAAAAAGAAATATAGTCATCTTTTGGGGGAAGGATGTCGGAGAGCAAACGAACCCAAGGCCTTAGGCAGATAAGCATGTGCTTTAACAGTGAACCGTGTCCACCCCATCCTCCTGAGTCAGGATTTTAGAAAGGTCATTCAGTTGTCCACATAAAGAAGCAGGAAAAAGCTGGGTGGTGGTGGCACACGCCTTTAATCCCAGCACTCAGGGAGGCAGAGGCAGGTGGATCTCTGTGAGTTCGAGGTCAGAATGAGATCCAGGATAGGCACCAAAGCTACACAGAATACAGTACAAATGAAAGTTGGTGTTAAGACAGACTGAAGACAACTTTTTTTGTTAACCTCGAACATTCTTGCATTCCTGTTAATAGTGTTTCCTGTAGAAGGTTAGGGTGTAGATTTCTGTTCAGCTACTACTTTGTAATTCAATTGCACTGTGATTTGTCTTAATTGATTTGAAGACAGTGTACATATCACCGAGTAAAATGTACACTGGAATCATGGTAGAATATATCTCTAGACAGTGTGTGTATATGGAGCAGAATGAACACTATGGATTTATAGTAGTATTCATCTCTAGACAGTGTGTGTATATGGAGCAGAATGGACACTATGGATTTATAGTTGTATTCATCTCTAGACAGTGTGTGTATATGGAGCAGAATGGACACTATGGATTTATAGTTGTATTCATCTCTAGACAGTGTGTGTATATGGAGCAGAATGAACACTATGGATTTATGGTAGTATTCATCTCTAGACAGTGTGTGTATATGGAGCAGAATGAACACTATGGATTTATGGTAGTATTCATCTCTAGACTGTATATATGTGGAGCAGAATGGACACTATGGATTTATGGTAGTATTCATCTAAGAAGACTGTGGCAATACCCCCTACTTTTCCAGTTTCCCACGTTGGCTGCTTTATACTTTCCAGGTAATTCCCAAGGCCCTCTCCCAACAGACCACCCCATTTCTTCAGTATATGCACCTTCCATGAGTCTGTTTCTGTTTTTTATTTATCTCCTGTTTTTGTTTTTGATAACACAACTTTTATGATATGCCCAGAATGATTTGGCTTTTGGATATGAGGAAGTAACAAAAAGGAAGACAGCATAATTCTGAAGCTGACATTCTCAAAATAAATAAACAAGTAGTAGAAATTAGTTTTAAAGACATATAGCATCTATTTCTGTCAGTATTTACATTGTCATGTTACACTAATTATAATTGCCTATGCCAGAAATTGTCTGTAGCATAACTTGTATGCTACCGAATGAATTAGCATGGGATGAGTAACCATGACCCATGACTGTGACATTGTCAGGGCAGTGTCACAGAGCAGTGTGGGCCAATAGAAATACAGCACAAGCAATATATGTAATATTGTTCCTAGAGACTACACTGTGAAAAGCCCCTCCCCCTTTTGGTACGTGTTGGAGCAAAACACAGTCTTGTAGCCCAGGTTAGTCTCAGCCTCTAAGTGCTGGGTTTACAGGTGTACACCACAGAGGTGGTTTGAAAGAAAATGGCCCCCAAGGGGAGTGGCACTGTTAGGAGGTGTGGCCTAGTTGGAGGAAGTGTGTCGCTGGGGTCGGGCTTTGAGATCTCTCTTGCTGGAACTTCCCTCAGTGTGACCTGTCAGTCGACTTGCTATTGCCTGCAGGATACCTATACCCTGCACCACATCTGCCTGCACCACATCTGCCTGCACGCTGCCATGCTCCCGGCTATGATGCTAATGGACTGAACCTCTGAAACTGTAAGCAAGCCACCCCAATTCAATGTTTTCTTTATAAGAGTTGCCGTGGTCATGGTGTCTCTTCACAGCAATAGAAACCCAAACTAAGACACCAACCAGGCTCAACTACTAAGCCTTTTGTAAAAGTTCTGTGTATTTAGTGTGTGGGTGCATGCTTGTGAGCTGGGCAGGGGGTGCCCTGGCCCACTGGGCCTTCTCACTATGCTACCTCCTTGGCTCACTGTCTCAAACTTTTGACCTGCCTGTAAATTGACGGATTCACACTTAGAAGTCAACCTTTGTTCTTTTTTTTTTTTTCCCACTTTTTCCAGACAGGGTTTCTCTGTGTAGCCCTGGCTGTCCTGAAACTCACTCTACAAACCAGGCCTTCCTGGACTCAACAGAGATCAGCCTCCCTCTACCTCCCAAGTGCTGGGATTAAAGGCGTGTGCCACCGCCGCCCGGCCTCAACCTTTATTCTTATGATGAAACTTGGTGTGTGAAAGTTAAGGGTATGTCAGTCTGATTTGAAGGAATTAAAGAAATATGGCCTTTGCGATCTCCTTAAGTGTTTCTATAAGGGAGTCACCTAATTGTTCCTGTACATTGTTTCTCACTTTCATAACACCTTGTGTTTAATATCACCACATCTATTCAAATGAATTAAAATTTTATATACGATTAAGTTTGTGCTTTTAACAAAGATTTCCTCCTTGGACTGTTAATTTAGAATGTTTGTTTGTTTGATATTTCTTCCTTAAGGTTTTCTGGCTTTCATGCTTTGTATAGGCCTTCCTTGAATATATTTGCTCGAAATTCTTTGGCTGGAGAGTCAACGTGTCAGACGACTTACGCCTTGTACATATTTGGAATGCTATTTTGCCACAAGAGTCTGGAAACGGGCAGGCTTACTGTCGTGCTTTTAAAAGGCAAACTATGTTAGTGTCTGTGTCGTAGCTGCGATCCAGCGTTACTGCCGCTCTGGAGAGAATTGGCCTAGACATCGGGTTCTAACAGAAGAGCCATATTGCGTGGATAAAGTAAGTTTGAACACAGACTCACATGTGCTGATGGGGGCCACATCAGTCTCAGTGCTAGCACAGGTTTTGAACCCACTGCTGCATGCCTGGACCTCCCCAGTCCTTTCTCCCACTGCTGGCAGGAAAAGAGAGAAATATAACACTTTATTTTTAACCCCAAAGCTGGCAGAGTTTGCTAATGATTCGAATTCCACTAGCAGTTTATCCCATTGTTCAAATGAAAGCATTCTAATTGCAGGGAATAAGAATTCAGACAGATGCCAAGCACTGTGCATCGGGTCCCTTTACCTTTTAGAGCAGGGTCCGGCTGCGGGTGGCCGTCGGCATCTGACTGAATCCATGTGTCTGATAGTCACAGGAGCCAGACACTGACAAACTGCGCTTGGGAGAAGTAGACTGTGGACATTCAAAAATCCTACATGTAAAAACTCATGCAGAAATAGTGCAGAGCGATAATCGGGGAGGACTCTGGTGCAGGGCGATACTCAGGGAGGACTCTGGGCAGACCAATACTGGGGGAGGATTCTGGTGCAAAGCAATACTTGGGGAGGACTCTGGTGCAGACCAATATTTTGGGGAGGATTCTGGTGCAGAGCAATACTCAGGGAGGACTCTGGTACAGACTGATACTTGGGGAGGACTGGCCTGGCAGAGTGCTGGAGAGGAGTGCATTGTATGGGAGTCTTTGAGGACAGAGAAATCAGCCAGGCAAACTGGGGTAAGTGACTTTTGAGCCAGGCCTTGAGGCGATGTTAGGTGTCTCACAAAAATAAAATTAAAAAAATAAAATCTTAGAAAGATCAAGGGACCTAGTGTTAGAAAACAGTTTGAAGGCTTTCCTTTTGAAAGTTAAACTAATTGTGTGGTCACAAAAGAGTAGGAGGCAAGTTGTCGTGAGGCCCAAGGAGAGGAACTCTGATGTTCCTGGGAGTGGACCTACCCTAAGACGGCCCAGAAAATCTCTCAACAGAAGGAAGAGGGCTCCTGGGAAACCATCCATTCAGTGATGTAGCATTTTCCAGGGAGGAGAAAAGTACCTCAAGAAACCTGGCCTTGGTCGTTGGAGGCGTGTCTCTGTCTTCGGGTGGGTGGCGGGTAGGGACACTGGAGTGGATTTTTTTTAGTTTCTTTCCACAGGACACTGGTTAAGAGTCTGGCTTTGCCCATACTCAGTCCAAATACCATTTCTAAAGTGGTTGATGAGCCTCTCTGCTTCCAACCATGTAAAGGACTAGAAGTAACCATCTGCTGGGAGATGGTGAGAATTGAGTCTGTTGTATGGATGCACTTAACTTGGGGCCTGGTGTGGGGCAAAGCTTCAAATGAGTATAAGTCTGCACTTCCCAAGGAGTCGTTGGCTCTTGAAACAGGGTCTCATGTAGCTGGGCTGTCCCTCAAGGGCTGATCCAACCTCTGCCTTGCTCATGTTGGGATTACCAGTGTGCACATCATGCCCAGCTCCCGGGAATCCTGTGTGTATGTGTTTGTGTGCTCATGTGTGCATGTGGAGGCCAGACCTCAGAGCTGTGTACCTTTACATGTATACATATATGTACTCGCTGAAAGGGCTAGGTTAGCTGACCAGTGAGCCTGAGTGATCTGCCTGCTTCTGCCTCCCAGCCTCCCAGCAGTGGGAATTACAAATGCGTGCGACCACATGGGGCTTTTTTGTTGTTTTGTTGTTGCTGTTGTTATTGTTTTGAAACAAGGTCTCACTATGTAGCCCTAGCTGGCCTTACACTCAGATATCTC
This sequence comes from Peromyscus maniculatus bairdii, assembly GCF_049852395.1. Classification (NCBI taxonomy): domain Eukaryota; kingdom Metazoa; phylum Chordata; class Mammalia; order Rodentia; family Cricetidae; genus Peromyscus; species Peromyscus maniculatus. Next base: position 88,186,764 of record NC_134862.1, read on the forward strand.
CCAGCCTCTGCCTCCCAAGTGCTGGGATTAAAGATGTGTGCCACCACACCCAGCAGTATTCCTGGCTTTTAAAATGTGGGTTCTGGGGGTCAAATCATGTCCTCATTCATGCTTGAATGGCGAGCATTTTCCCCACTGAGCTCTCTCCCCCCGGTCTTACCAAGTAGTCCCAACCACTAATCTCTAAATATCTCAGTCATCTGAAACAGGACACTCAGAAGAAACACGTGAATACTGACTGCAGGGACTGAATGAGAATCCTCCACTGTAAATTGGTACCTCAGTGTTCTCTAATGAAGCTGGTTAGCATTGTTTGTCATCCAGCACCTGGTCATTTCTAGAGTGTTTGGGAAAGCTGTTTCTGAATATATGGTAAGGTTGAGTGTCCCTTGAGTCAACCACCAGTGTGTAATGCATTGTGAGTCTGTTTGGGAAGGAACATTTATTAAGCATTTGCTGTGTGGACCAAGTGCTCTCTGAAGCGCCTTACCTTGGGTCCTGTTACCCAAGCGTCACAAATGACCTTTGGCCAGGTATAGGAAGTAGCATCCAGAAGGCTGAGCATTAGACTCATGAGTTCAAGGCCAGCCAGGGCTACACGGCAGATTTGGGCTTGGCCTGGGCAACTTGGCAATAGCATGCCTCAGATGAAAATTCAAGAAAGTTAGGGGCAGAGTGATGAGTGGATAAAAGTGCTCACAGCCAAGCCCGGTGACCTGAGTTCAATACCCAGAACCCACATGATAGGAGAGAGCCAACTCTACAAGTTATTCTCTGACCTTCATGTATTATGTGTTGTGGCACACACAAGCCCATACAGAGAAATAGGCAGGCAGGTATGCGTTGCATGTGCATACACAGAGACACTAAATGTTTAAAGTGAAAAATCATTGGGAGCTTGTAGCTTAATAGTCGTACATTCATCTATGAAAGTCCTGGGTTTAATCCCTGGTATCACCAAAAACAGAAGAAAACTCAGCTGTTTGAGACTCTACAGTTCTACAGTCATGCAGATGAGGAAAATGAGGTGTGTGGTTGCTAGGTAACTCACCTAATGTTTCCCACACCACTTGTAAAATGGCAAGGACACAATTTGAACCTAGGTGTGCCCCTGTCCTCAGCCATTGTATTGAACCAGGAAGACAGAGTTTCAGGTCCAGCTCTGCTTCTGTCCCAGGATTATGGCCTTAGTATTTTCTTCCTTCATTTCTAACACAATATGAATACTTGTAGTGTAGACTTGTTTTGGAGACCAGAGGGCGGACATGTGGCTGCCACAGTAAGGGTGTGGAACGAGACTCATCAGTGTTGGGCTCCCCCAACTGCTCTGTTTCTTCTGTCTCAGGTTCCCTTAGTGTGTGGTCTCTGAGTCTCTACAGTTAGCAGATCAAAGCCTGTGCTCAGACTGTAAACACACTGCAGTCCTGCTGATGCTCTAAATTAGAAAGCAGCTGAGGCTGTTTAAAGTAGAACTAGAAGTCCACGCCTTTAGTCCCAGCACTTGGGAGGCAGAGGCAGGAAGAGCTCTGTGAGTTCTAGGTCAGCCTGGTCTACAGAGTGAGTTCCAGGACACCCAGGCCTATGTAGAGAGACCCTGTCTCAAAAACAAAAACAAAACAAACAAACAAACAAAAAAAACAGTAAAACTAGATCCAGTAGAGATAAGCTGTTTTAAGGAAAATGATACCAGCTAGATTTAGACATTATGTTTTCTAAGAATGCCCTTATGCATGAAATAAGGCATCTCAGTTGCAAAATATGTTGCAAATATGTAATACATTTATGTAGGATTAGTACTGTAGACATTGTTTACATATATGTGATTTATATGTTTATGTGCATGATGTATCTGTGTATATATATTTTTGAGGCAGGGTTTCATGTATCCAGTCTGGCTTCTGACTTGCTACATAGCTGTGGACAGTTAAGTATCTGGTTTGCCTCCCTCTGCCTCCCAAGTACTGGGTCAACTGGTCTGTGCTACTGTGTCCAGTCTGTGTGGTGCTGGGATCCAAGCCAGGGCTTCCTGCATTCTAGACAAGCACTCTATCAACCGAGCTGCAGCCTCAGCCCTTGTTTGTTTTTATAAACAACATTTCTCTGTGTAGTCTTGTTGGTCCTGGAGCTCGCTCTGTAGACCAGCCTGGTCTCAAACTCAGAGATCCACCTGCCTCTGCCTCCTGAGTGCTGGGACTAAAGGTGTGTGCTACCACTGCCTGGCTTTGCTTATGTATTTTAAAGAGAATTGTACTTTATTTGCATACTTTCTGTTATATTTTAGATTTTATTATTTTTATCTTATGTGTTGCCTGCGTGGCTGTGCCTGGTGCCTGCAGAGGCCAGGAGAGAACGCTGGGTCTCCTAGAACTGGAGATACAGATATCTGTGAGCTGCTGTGTGGGTACCAGGAATTTTACCTGGGTCCTCTGCAAGAGCAGCCAGTGCTCTTAACCCCAGAAGTATCTCTCCAGCCCCTATTTATGTATTTTTTTAAAGAATAAGAATTCCTACTTACCCGTTTGAAGATTTTTTTTAAGTACTATCACCTAAGTAGGGGGAGATATTTTTTCAGAATTATTGGAATAGTTGATTCAGACCCAGAAATAATGCTAGGCAAGCATAAATAATCTGGCTGGCATACTTCTTCTTAAAATGTACCTTTGAATGATAAGATAAAAAATGGCTGATACCTAACTGGCTTGTGTGTTTCCAGGCCTGTTCTCTTGTTCAGGCTGACCCCAGATTCCTAGGTTCAAATCATTCTCCTGCTTCAACAACCCAAGTACTTGGGACTACAGGCACTTTTTAGGCATTTAAAATGTTAAGCGTGTCCCTAAAATTCCAGCATTAATTATTACCACCCTCTTTTAAAAAGGGGATTGTTTAAAATGGTTTTGCTGGAAATGGTAAGGTTCTCCTCGGCAGTGCTCAGTGATTGCTTTCAGAAAGTAAAAGGTGTCGTGAACAGCAGAGTAAATATATGTGGTTTGACTCTTCCCCATGTGCCTTTATAGAAAATATATATATACACACACACACACATATATATATATATATATATATATATATATATATATATAATACGGCTTCCATTGTTCTCATTTGTAAATGTTGCTGCTGTTTAGTCAAAGAAGAAGTATTTGCGCAGCTGGTGCTTACTTTTCTGGCACATATCCAGGATATCGTGAGTGATGGCTTTTAGAGATAACCTGCGCGGCCAGGAATTTCTTTCCTCGAGTCAGCTGCCCCAGCATGAGGCACATTCAGAAGCCCAGGATGCAGGCCGCCTTCCCACTCTGGTTTAGTGGGACATCCTCTGAGTGACAGCCACTGGGAGAGCCTCTGTGCTGGCATGCAGAGCGGGGTGAGAGTTGGATGAGGGTGCAGGTGAAGAAGAAGGAAAGAATGGAGTTCATTCCTTTCCGGATATCAGTGAAATGAAAAGAAGTGGGAAACTGCAAACCACGCAGGCCCCCAGAGGTTACAGAATGAAGTAGCCTTCTTTATTCTCTTGTCTTTGTAGGCATGGAAGGCCTTTGATGAAACTTTAAACAGTTCCACAAAAGATGCGCTAATGGATGACAGCGACCCTCCTACATACAGTCTTCAGATAGAACCACAAGATGGATGTCACCCGGGTGGCAGCGTGGAAAGGAGAGTGACGCCCTTGCCTTCTGTCTCAGACGAAAATGAAAATCAGCTTGCCGGGGACGGGCCTGCAGGTCTGACGGGCGGTGACAGTGCCATGGGGAGAGCCACAGTGTCTGAACAGGACAGTCTCAACAATAATGAAAGCTGCCTGTCCAGCTGCGAGGTAGCCCCCGGTGAGACAGCAGAGCACACGCCATGTGACGGTCCCAAAGATGACCAGCCTTCCCTGGGCCAGGACCAAAAACTCCCTGGAAATCAAAGTCCAAGAGCCAAAAGAGGCACTCCCAAGAACGTACCTCCAGGTAAGGCCTGCAGATCTTACTGTCCTTTAACAAAAATCGGCATTTCAACTTGCTTTTCTTCTTTCAGTCTTGTTCTGCAGCAGAATCCATAGGTTCCACTGTGTGGTCCTTTACAGTGTCAGTCTGTAGATGAATCATAACGTATTCAGTCTACATCCTTTATAAAGCACACGGTTGCCTGCTGCCCTTAGGATTTCCTTCCCCATCACCGAGGCCTTGGTGTCTGACCTGTGATGGTCTGTGCTAGTACACCTGTGCATAGATCTTTCTGCCTCACTCTGTAGGTGAGCGGTATACATGGACTTATTTAAATCTGTGCATGTCTGGTAGCAGTGTTGAGTAAGACATCTGGTTTTGATATCTGCATATCTTTGGATACAGAGGAATGCAGATTTCTTTCCAGAATGTAGTTTGGCAGGTGAGATTGCAGCTGTGCTGTTCTGTGTCTGCCTCACCAGGCACTCCTGGGGAGAAGCCCCAGCTGGTGATTTTTGTGCCTGCTCTTATTTGTTTGGTTGGTTGTTGTTGTTTTGTTTTGGCAGAGGCATTGCAGTGCTGGCATGCTATTGGCCGGCAGTCCTTCCTGGAATGCACGTTATGCAGGCCGGCAGTGTTTGCAAGAGACCTAGTGAATTAGCAGGGTCTCCTCCTCCCTCCTGCTCTCTTGTGCTGATAAGAACTATAGTTTTATATATATAGTTCTTTATATATAAATATATATATAACTATAGTTATTCCATATCCTGGGTTTCATTTGTAGTTTTAAAATTTGGAGTAAAATATAAAACTAGGAGGTGGCTGAGGAGGTGGCTCAGTGGACGAAGTCCTTGCTGAACAAACACGAGAACCAGAATTCAGATTCTTTTTTTTTTTTCATTATTTTCTTTTTTTTAATTTTTAAAAAATTTATTTATTATTATTTTGTGTGCATTGGTGTTTTGCCTGTATATATGTCTGTTTGAGATTGTTAGATTCCCTGGAACTGGAGTTACAGACAGTTGTGAGCTGCCACGTGGATGCTGGGAATTGAACCCAGGTCCTCTGGAAGAGCAGCCAGTGCTTTTAACCGCTGAGCCATCTCCCCAGCCTGCAGAGTTCAGATTATTGGCACCCACATAATATTGGGCAGGTCTGGAGGCCTGCGTGTACCCCAGTGTTATTAGGTAGAGAAAGGATTCCTGGGGCAAGCTGGCTCTATAGACCAGCTGATTGGCAAGATCTGGGTTCTGTAAGGAAGGAGATCATTCTGATGGTGCTGCCTTTAAGAACTCTCTTTCTTTTTATGGCTAAGTAATGCTCCACTACATGGATAGATGTAGCACATTCTCGAGTATTTATGTGTACACAGGTGAGCGTGTTGGTTCTTATGCTTTCTGTCTACTGTGATGTCTCTCTGAACACGTTTTTATTTCTCTCATTTGTCAGTGGGAGGTAGTTCTACATAATAGGTAGCATTATGTCTAACTGGTGAACTATTTTCCAGTGTGGCTCCGCCAGTTTGTAGCCCCACTAAAATATGGGAGAGATACAGTTTCTGTCTCTTTGCTAACATTTGTTAATGTCCGGTTTCTTTATAACAGCAAGTTGTTAAAACGGAAACATAATTAACAAACCACAAAGTTTGCTTTTTAAAGTACACGGCACGGTGGTTTAATTATAGCCGCGGAACTGTGCGCCATCATCAGTATTGGATCCTGCAAAAGAAACCAGAAACCCATTAGCAGTCACTGTCCATGTCTCCTGTTCCTCAGCCCCTGGCAATCAATGGCTCATAAATTTTGCATGACTTAACAGACGAGTTCAGATTAAGTGTCTAAAGATTGCCATAACAACATTTGGTGTTTACTTATCTTTAGTCACCATGGTATCTACACGTTAGACAAAACAGTGCAGGAAATAGCCAGAACCAGAGGTAGATAGCACGTGGAGACTGAGGAAGGAAGGCTCTCCCAAATAGAGTTGCCACATTCAGCATATCACCTTGCTTTACTCTTGCCCTTCACGACGTATCCAGCTGGTCCAAGACCAGGAGGGCAGGAATCTGGAGGACGACAAAACCAGGAACGGGATCTGCAGCCTGGAGTCAGGCCGGTATCGTTAGTAGAGCTCTGGGCCGGAGGCTCTGCTCTGCCTGGGGCTGCTACCTTTGTGATCTGAGATCAGGAACTCAGCGCCTTCCTTGTTTCCCGCTTATCTCCGAGGAAACTGATACTGCATATCCTGCGGCATTGTTCTCGGGACAACAGTCCTGTGCATCAGGCAGCCAGAAGAGAAGAGCTCTAAAGCGCTTGTGATTGCTGGGTCACAGAATGTTTGGGGGGGGGGGGGGGGCTCGTGGCTTAGAGAGTTCAGAACTAAGAACTAACTCTGTGAGTCTGCCTTAGCTGCCGAGCTCTTTTGTCTGGGCTTCTCTTAAGTCCTAGGGTTTTTCTTTCTTTTCATGGTGGGACTGAGAATTGAACCTGGGGCCTTGTCCTATGTTTCGTGTTAGAGGTGCACACTGGCACATGACTGATGTCTAAAAATAACAACTGGTGATGCCATGAGACATGGGCTCCAAGTTGCATCTTACCTGTCTGACTTTGAGCCTAGAAGAACTTTTCTAACTGCCCTCCAAATCATGAGTCACACGTGGATTCTGGGGTTCTAAACTCTGGGCCTCATGCTTGTGTGGCAGCCACTTTACCATCAGCCTTGACTCCAGCCCCAGACATACCCATCACAAAAGAAAAAGAGCCCCCCAGTCCCCTAACAAATGCCCCCAACTTTAGAGGCTGAAAACACGCTATCTGTCATGCATTGCTGTAGGTCCGGAGTCTGCCCTTGCTCTCTTGGCCAAAGGGAGGCTGTCAGCCAACGCCGTTCTTCCTTGGCCTCTAAGGAGGAGTCCTGCACACACTACTCGGACTCTGCTGCCCCCCATGATCACACAGGTCCCACAAGGTGATCCAGAGTAACCTCCCTGTTCAGAGACAACTGATGGGCAGCCTTACATCCATCTGCTGCTGCGCTTCTCTTTGTAACATGAGGGCATGTATAGATTCATGGAATTGGGACGTAATCATTTCGGGGAGCCTTTATTCTGCCAACCCTGAAAGTGTTTTAACTAAGGCACAATGATAATGCTTTACATAACAACCAAGTCTTATGCATTATAAACATTGTCATGACATTAATTTATAGAACCATACTGCTTAGTCAGCGGGTGTTTATGGAGTTTTGTATACCATGCGCTCTTCCACTGCTGGTGAACCTGCCTTTCCGTTTCCTGTGTTCAGGTAAATGAAGGAACTAAGGAACAGCAGGGGCAGTGTAGTAGAGGAGGAAGTCCTGACAGGGTCAAGCACGCCCATAGCAGTAGAGTGCAGTGTCCAGGGAGAGCTGTGAAAGCTTCCAGGAGGAGCTGATGTCTAGGCTGAGCTAGGACAAGTGCAGGTCAAGAGGGGAGGGGAGGATGAAGATGAAGGATGTCAGAGTAGCCCAGAGCACAAGGAAGGGGCGTCCTGTGCTTTGCCTGGTCTCCATCTTCTCTGGCTGAGGACAGTGAGAGGAAAGGATGAGTCTCGGGGAATTAGCAGAGTAGGGTACCCAAGATTTGATAGATTAGCAAGGCCCAGATTATAAATATTCTAATAACCAGGTTGGACCTTCCCAACAGGCTTGAGCAAGGCAGTAACACAATGGGAGCCACAGCGAATGTGCCCAACGAGCTGGGCCGGTGAAGAGTAAGAAGTGAGGGAAATGGGTAAGGGACTTCGGCAGTGTCTGTGTGAGGGATGCTGGCAATCTCCACCGAGGGGGATCTGAGATGTGCCCCTTCTCTAGTCACTGGGTTGTGATTTCAGGCATGCTTTGAAAATACAGAGTCTGAAGCTGGGTGGTGGTGGTGGCAGCGGCCGCGGCAGTGGCACATGCCTTTAATCCCAGCAATCAAGAGGCAGAAGCAGGCGGATCTCTGAGAGTTCAAGGCCAGCCTGGTCTACAGAGGGAGTTCTAGGACAGCCAGAGCTGTTCCACAGAGAAACCCTGTCTCGAAAACAGTCCCCCTCCTGAAAAAAATACAGTGCCAGAGTTGTCTGCGGCTTTCCAGATTCTGCCCCGAAACTACATTCCGTCCCGGTAAATTGATATTTATTTAAGTAAAGGGATACATGATGAAGATGAAGAAAATTATACCTCCAAATTCATATATTTTTGCAGTTATATGTAAGCACAGATAGATATAGACGAACATGTAAAGATAAGGGGATATTTTAGGGGCTATATTTAAGAATATTTAGTTACTGATTTTAGAGAATTCAGTTATTGCCAGCTTAATGAAAAGGTCCGTCCACCCAGGGTACTTGTAGCTTTGGCTTCTCTGTTATTTAGTTGTTTTTTTCCTTGCATTTCTTTATTTATTTGGGGTGTGTGTGTGTGTGTGTGTCTGTCTGTCTGTCTGTCTGTCAGTCAAAGATGGGGGGGCGTTGTCACGTTTGACTGCAGGTGCCTTTGCCTGCTGGACTATCTTGCCTTCTTGTTTTTGTTGTTGTTTGGTTGGTTTTTGGTTTTTCGAGACAGGGTTTCTCTGTGTAGCCCTGGCTGTCCTAGAAGTCACTCTGTAGCCCAGGCTGGCCTCAAATTCACAGAGATTGACCTGCCTTTACCTCCCAAGTGCTGGGATTACAGGCGTGCACCACCACTGCCCAGCTCCTGTTTGGTTTTTCTTGAGACAGTATCCCAGACTATCCTGTATGTCAGATTGGCCTCAGACTCCTGGGAGTCCTCCTGACCCCCCTTCCCACTACTGGGATCGATTATAGGCGTGGACCACCAGGTCTGTTCTCTTCTCAGTCCTTCAGTTAAAATGTGCAATGTTACCTGTGTTCTAAGCAGTCTACTTGTGGTTTTCTCTTTCTTTATGCCAGGTTTTTATTGGATCATGATCCCTGCAAAGAGATAGTCTTATTTTCATTTGTTTAAGATAACTGCTTCTAGGTATCAACCATAGGTCCAAACTGTGTTTGATTATCCTTGTCTCTGTTGTTTTTTTAAATGGTTATTCTGAAAGAAAAAGAAAAGAAAAAGAAAGAAAGCACACAAGCAAACACTGGAAAGAGCCTCACCAAAGTACACACATACAACAGAATATTACCTGGCATTAAAAAATGAAGTACTGATACAAGCCACAGGATGAATCTTGAAAGCACTAATTATGCTTAATGAGAGAAGCCACAAATACGGGCTCCGCACAGTACATAGCACTAGCTAGATCTGTACTTGAAGAGGTGAATTGTAAGCACGTAAATTACATCTCAGTAAAGCTGTTTTTGAAAAGAATATGGAGGTAGTGTGTGGGGGTTAGTGGGGGCTAGTGGTGTGAAGAAACAGGATATAGTCCACAGCTCCACAGTGTGGAGATTCCTGCTAGAGGACAGCTCAGTGTAGCACTGCTGTACATGTGCATGGATGTTCTTCAGACTTAACTCCCGACTTTCTGAATCTTCCTGTCTCATTTGATTTTGTTATTCCAAATAATCCATTGTCGGGGGTTTTCAGAGAATTATAGATTAGAATGGGGAATCATTTTTAGAAAATTCTCAGTTCCTTTCCTATGGGAATTAGTCTCTCTCCCTTCTTCCACAAAGAATTACTCATCTAGGAAAATTATATACCCTTTAAGATTCACTTATTACAGGTGCAGACGGCACACACGTGGAGGTCAGGTGTGGACAGACAGTGCACACATGGAGGTCAGGTGCAGAGAGTGCACACATGGAGGTCAGGTGCGGATAGACAGTGCACACGTGGAGGTCAGGTGCAGACAGACAGCGCACACGTTGAGGTCAGGTGCAGACAGACAGTGCACACGTGGAGGTCAGGTGCAGAGAGTGCACACGTGGAGGTCAGGTGCGGATAGACAGTGCACACGTGGAGGTCAGGTGCAGACAGACAGTGCACACGTGGAGGTCAGGTGCAGACAGACAGTGCACACGTGGAGGTCAGGTGCAGACAGACAGTGCACACGTGGAGGTCAGGTGCAGAGAGTGCACACGTGGAGGTCAGGTGCGGATAGACAGTGCACACGTGGAGGTCAGGTGCAGACAGACAGTGCACACGTGGAGGTCAGGTGCAGACAGACAGCGCACACGTTGAGGTCAGGTGCAGACAGACAGTGCACACGTGGAGGTCAGGTGCAGACAGTGCACACGTGGAGGTCGGGTGCACACGTGGAGGTCAGGTGCAGACAGTGCACACGTGGAGGTCGGGTGCACACGTGGAGGTCAGGTGCAGACAGTGCACACGTGGAGGTCAGGTGCAGACAGACAGTGCACACGTGGAGGTCAGGTGCAGACAGACAGCGCACACGTGGAGGTCAGGTGCAGACAGACAGCGCACACGTGGAGGTCAGGTGCAGACAGACAGCGCACACGTTGAGGTCAGGTGCAGACAGACAGTGCACACGTGGAGGTCAGGTGCAGACAGATAGTGCACACGTGGAGGTCAGGTGCAGACAGTGCACACGTGGAGGTCGGGTGCACACGTGGAGGTCAGGTGCAGACAGTGCACACGTGGAGGTTAGGTGCAGACAGACAGTGCACACGTGGAGGTCGGGGACTTTGTAGCAACAGTTCTCCTTCCACCTTTATGTGGGGTCTGGGGATTGAACTCAGGTCTCCAGGCTTGCTCATGAGTGCCCTTACGTACATCCTTTCCTGATTATATACTTCTGTATAAGGTCATTAAAATTTAAGAATTGTTCACCTTTATGTATCCTAGAGAACCTCAAAACATTTTGTCCTTGATAGCTGATGAATTTGATTTTCTTGGAATGAACTTGATAACAGGGTGGAACTTAGCCATTTTGATGTTCTCCAAGTCAGTCCAGAGTTGAAAAGCCCTGTATTAATTTCTTATGAAATTTTGGCACTCGAATTGTTTGTTTGTGGACAAGAAGTTTAAGAACTTATTAATTTAAGGTTTAGGAATTTGCATAACTAGTTGCATGCTTGGGCAAACCCCTTGCATATTTTTAGTTTCTAATAAGACCTGTTGGAGTGTAGCTAATCAAACGTCTAAGAGGAAAATTAGTGATTCCCCACATTGGTGCTAATTGGCACGTTCTACATAATTCCGACTCTAATTCCGGCAGTATGTGTGTGCTAATCGCGAAGTGAGTACGAACTGGAAACAGCCTGCAGCAAGCTCCAGGGAGTGAGTGACAGAACTGCAGGGAAGAGTGGGGAGCCCTGGGTGGAATGGGCATAGCTGTGTGGGGTCACCTGCTTGGACTTCGGGACTGGCCCATGAGTGCTCAGTGGACGTTCATTTTGTGAAATGCTTTCTCAGATCCACTAACCACTGAGTATAGGATAATGTGTCTGATGTAACGAGCCCTGTATTTGAAAGGAAAAAATAACTAAGATCTTCAAGTTCAAGGTAAGTGTAGCTGAAGGCAGATCTAGGCTGCGGCTCAGTATGACTTAGGGAAGATAGAGCCCATCCTCTATAAGTGTTCAACCGAGCAAACAAGCCATAAGAAGGCTTGCAAGTTTTGCTCAAGAAAAGTGCACTTTGTGATATCCTCCCGCCAAGAATGAGAGGAATCTTTTAGAGGTGTATGTGTAGCTGTCAGAGTCTGATGGGATGACAGTTTATGAGCAGAGAGTTTAGCAGATGAGAGATGTGTCCTTCAAAACAGCCCTAGTGTTAGCAGTCATGTTTAAATGGCCACCTAAAGCTGGCCTGGTGGCTCATGTCTGTAATCCCAGCACTTAGGAGAAGCAGGCAACAGGATCACCCATGAGTGTGAGGCCTTCCTGGGTTACATAGTGAGTCCTACACCAGCTGTGGCTGCATGGTGAGATCCTGTTTCAAAACAAACAATAGCAAAGTACCTAAGGTACAGCCTGGTGACAGTCCCAGTGCCGGGGAATGTCATCTTCTTTATTCTTTGTCGTTGATTACTTTATTACCGTGTTAATAGAAGAGCATGATCCCAGCCTAACCTCTTCACCACAGCTGGCTAGTGCCTGGCTCCCTCTGAAGGCAGAGGCTGTGGCCTGAGGACATGGGAGGAGACCCAGCGTGGAGCAAGTAGTAATTATGCTGTAATTCCATAATACATCCCTTTGACCCCAGGTCAGGCCCGAAGACTGTTTCAGATTTATCTTCCTCATAATACAAACCCTCGTGCTGAGACTACTACAGTGTGTTTAGACAATGACTACAATATTTCAATGGAGAGTGTCTCCCGTCTGTTAGAAGTTAGACCTCATGTTTGTTTCCACCTGATCTGTCTGCAAGATTCTGGCTGGGATGGAGCTGGACACAGCATTTTTGAGTGCAGCAGTGTGAATAAGTTCCCCCGGAGCTCTGAGAATCATAGCAAAATCATAGAACTGGAAGTATTTTTTTTAACTATTTTTATTGCCGTAAACATAAATTTGCCCCACTAACCACTCATTGCCCTGTATGTTCTGTTCATTCAGTGGCAGTAATTATATCCATAATAGTCTTCACTCCAGCCTATTTCTAAACTCCAGTCACCCCACAGAACGTCTGTGTGCATAGACGCCAATTCCACTGTCTAGTCTGTCTTTCAGCCTCCCTTGAGTTCCTCCTTGTTTTCCCTCATGCTTTGCTCATGGCTTTCTTAAATCTTTGAGCATTTTTGAGACTGTTGGCTTCCATTCTTTGGTAGGTCTGACGTTTGGTCTTCCTCGGGGATGTTTTCTATCCCTGATGTCCTTGCTTACAAAGGCCATTCTTCGCTGTTTCTTTGTGCACTTCGAGACTTCTGTTACGGAATACTGGGCACAGTGAGCCCGTGATGGTAGTGGCTCTGGGAAGCAGAGGGTGCACTAGGTGACTGGGTTAGCTGGGGTTCCTCCTCAGGCTTTACAGCTTGGCTCTAGTTCTCAGAACCAAAAGCTGTTTGTGGTTTCACTCCCTGCTCCATGCAGAGCTTCAGTTCATCCAGGCGAAAGCCCAGGCCTCCTCAGGCTTTCTCCAAGCATTTATCTTTCCAAGGACTGGGGTGACTTTGTTCTTTGCCAGTGACACAAGCACCCTCAAACACCCTGGTTTCTTTTTTTTTTTTTTTTTTTTTTTTTCTATTTCCCTCTTATTCATCTAATTTTGTATCTGAGCTTTTTCACAATTGGGAAATCTTGTTTTTTTTTTTTTTTTTTTTTTTTCCATCACAGGCAATTTATTTTGTTCTATTCATTCACAGTTAATACAGAACATACTTGGAAACATTTCCATATAATATTTGACACAGAAATCATCAAATAGAAGTATACAATGTTGACAGGAGGCAGTACATTTATAATTTATAACCCCAAATGTATTTATAAATTAGAAATGGAAAGATCTACAAATGAAATTATGAAGGTTCACCAAAGTCATTTAATCTGTCAGTTTCTCATTCATTTTTATGTCTTAATAATATTCTATTGTATGAATAAGCCACATTTTATTTCTCTCCAGTATTTGATAGCTATTTGAGTTGTTTTAACTTTTTTACTATTAGCAACACACTGCTGTAAATCTTCATGTACATGTTTCATAGGTGCACATTTTCAGTAGTTTGAGGTTATATTCCTAAGGGTAGAATTGTTGAGTAACAGAGTAACAATGTTTTGCATTTTGACCAACCACCAGACTGTTTTGCCAAAGTGGCACACCATTTTACAATCTCACCAAATCCTTGTTTTTAAGGCTCTGATTTTTGTACAAAAGCATTCAATCATTCTGTCAGACCAAACCAGGAAAAGTAAGCTATAGTTCAGAGCTGTTCTATTCCATTTACTATGCAAAGCCAATCTTGGTGTTTGCAACTCTCAGCCCTTTTGAGTATTCTTGCAGTGTTCACCTTTTCCTCCACCATTTTTTTTCTTCTTTTTTTTTCTGGTTTATTTCTGTCTATTACAAATGTATAAAAAATCCTCCATCAACACTGCTGATAGCAGCAGAACCTTGAGAAATATACCTTTGGTTTGCCTCAGAAAAGGAACACATATTGTACTGTAAAGTTTATAAAATTGGCGCAAAACATTGTAATAATGTTACAATACCAGTTTTAAGAGTTCAGTGACTAATGGGGAGCCGATGGGATACACGTAGAACTGTGAAAGCGATCTCACTTAGCCAGTTGTACACGTAGACTGTAAATCTACATTCAGATCATTTCTGAACTAAGACTATCATCTCAGTTTATCTGTTGAGGTCAACCAGGAAACCCTAGAATATACCTTGATTTTTGCAGAAAAACAAAATAGGGGGAGGGGTTTCTTCAGCATTTCAGTCCACGAGTAACAGTATCCTAACAGGCAAAGTGTTCTCTTACTGTCAACATAGAATGAACTGCTGCTGGAGGTCAACTTGGGCTTTAATTTGCATTAGCACTTACATGCATAGTAGTCCAAGTTGTTGACCTCATGACTTTAAAAAGTAACTCTAAAAAAAAGTCTCATCAAAACAATATACCCTTTTATGAATTACGCCTCAATTAAAAAAAAAAAGTAGCCCCAAATAAGAAGCAGCTCTGAAAAAGAAAATATAACTTAAGATATTTGAAAAAAACAAGGTGAATACAGGTTCAAAAGTAATTAAGATATATTTTCTTAAGGCTATCTAGAATTAGGCTTTAAAGAATTCTACCATTTCAAGTTTACCACTAGTTACTAGATACCTATTTACAAACAAGATGTTCACCTTTTTTGTTCCTTTATCAAGAGAAAAATCTACCTTCAGACTATGAGGGTGGTAATGGGGAGGGACTAGAAAACAAGATTCAAACAATCCCATGCAAATATCACATTTTTCAAATGGAAGAACTCCAAACTGCACTAGAAGTTCCAATCACTAAGACACTTTCCATTGAAATGATTTAAGTATAACTACATGGCACCAAGGTTTAGGCCTAATATAGGCCTGACAACCAAGTCCCTTGTTTTCTGGAAGAAAGGCCTCAAAAGTCCCACTCAATTCCATATAACAATACTTCAAAGATCAATTAGGTTTTCCTTTCCTTAATATTTTTGTTTTTGACTTCTAATCCTAAAGACTAGATTAAAACTTAGCTCATTTCCCAGAAGGCATTGCTTCCCTTTGCTCTATGAAAGAGTCCACCAAGACCTCTTCCTCAAAACCATCTAGCCCCCAGCCTCCAGCCTTTGCGTGTGATGCATCTTTCTCAACATCCTGAAAAGGTAATGTAGGTAAAATATGCTCATAAACATTAGAACTAGTTGTTAGAAAGATGTAACTAGCTTTATAATTTAAGTTTTAAAGCATAAATACTTGCAGCTTAATCTGCACTGACAATGATTGTCGAAGCCTAGAATTCAACATTTACAAATTCTCATTCACACACACAAAACACACTATTATCACACAACTTGTGTCTTGAGAGAATCTTCTGCCTTTTAAATCTTTGGCCTCCCAGTCAATCCCAAATTCAACCAACTTTTCCGAGTTCTGGTAGTTACCTGGACCACTGAGGCATTGCCACAAGACTTCTTCTCTTTTGAAACATCCTTTTTCTCTAGATATTAGGATAGCTACACCAGCTTGTTTCTTCTGTGGTGTATGTTGGTGTGGGATTATCTATTGCTTGATTTTTCATGGATGTGTGTAGCTTCTTTGGGTTGAATTTTCCCTTCTAGTGCTTTCTGTAGGGCTGGGTTTGTAGACAGGTATTGATTAAATCTGGTTTTATCCTGGAATATTTTGTTTACTCCGCCTATGGTGATTAAGAGTTTTGCTGGGTATAATAGTCTGGGTTGGCATCCGTGGTCTCTTAGTGTCTGCATGAGATTTGTCCATGATCTTCTAGCTTTCATAGTCTCTATTGAGTAGTCTGGTGTTATTCTGATGGGTTTACCTTTATATGTTACTTGGTCTTTTTCCTTTGCGGCTCTTAATATTTTTTCTTTGTTCTGTGTGTTTAGTGTTTTGATTATTATGTGGCGAGGGGACTTTTTTTTTGGATCCAGCCTATTCGGTGTTCTGTAAGCTTCTTGTATCTTCATATGTATTTCTTTCTTTAGGTTAGGAAAGTTTTCTTCTATAATTTTGTTGAATATATTTTCTGTGCCTTTGAGTTGGTATTCTTCTCCTTCTTCTATCCCTATTATTCTTAGGTTTGGTCTTTTCATGGTGTCCCAAATTACCTGGACGTTTTGTGTTATGACTTTTTTGTCTTTAGTGTTTTCTTTGACTGACGAATCTATTTTCTCTATCATGTCTTCAGTGTCAGAGATTCTCTATTCCATCTCTTGGAATCGGTTGGTTATGCTCGTTTCTGTAGTTCCTGTTCGTTTTGTCAGGATTTCTATTTCCAGCATTCCCTCAGCATGTGTTTTCTTTATTGTCTCAAATTCATTTTTCAGATCTTGGAATGTTTCTTTCATCTGTTTAATTGCTTTTTCTTGGCTTGATTTGATTTCTTCCCATTTTTTGTTCGTTTTATCTTCCATTTCTTTAAGGCAGTTTTTAATTTCCTCTCTAATGGAGTTTTTCATTTCCTCTTTAAGGGAAGTTTTTATTTCCTCTTTAAGAGAGTTTTTCATTTCCTCTTTAAGGAAAGTTTTTATTTCCTCTTTAAGGTAGTTTTTCATTTCCTCTTTAAGGAAAGTTTTTATTTCCTCATTGAGGGAATGTTTTATTTCTTCTTTAAGGGCCTCTATCATCTTCTTAAAGTCATTTTTAGGGTTGATCTCTTCTGTTTCTTCTGTCATGGTATGTTTAGGTCTTGCAGGTGTAGAATCACTAGGTTCTGATGTTGCCATATAGGTCTTTATGTTGTTGCCTGTATTTTTGCACTGGCGTCTACTCATCTTTTCCTCTGTGTGGTGCAGGTGGTGTCTGTGTCTGAGAGTGCCTCTCTTGTTCTAATTTTTAGTCTTGGTTTAGTAGGGGTTCTTGGTTCAATTGGTGCTATTGGGCTGTTTCTTCAGGGACAGCTGATTTCAGTCGGTGAATTATATACTTATGATTCTCGTGATCTGGTTTGGTGACTGGGTAGCGCCTTCTTCTGTGTTCCCAGGTCACGTTTTGTTCATTTGTCAATTCCTCAGCTGATCTTGTTTCTTCAGATTTCAAACTGTAGGCATCTGAATCCTCTCCCAGATGGGTTTCAGCTGAGCAGGGTAGTCTCACCAACACCTCCAAGTTGTTGGGTTTCACAGGATCAGCAGTTGGGCCCTGGGTTGTCCCCAGACAGATTGTCCAGACTCGCCCTGGTTCCGACCCACGGAGATAGCCTCTTCCCAAGGTGTTGGGGCTAGGGGCGTCCCCGTTCCAAGCTGTGTCCGCCCCCTCCGTCCCTGGGCCTGTCCACCCCTGTGGCCCACCGCCACAGGCCCACCTGCATCCACTTGTCTCCGCCGCTGGGGCTGTATGTCCCTGTCAGCTGCCGCTGGGTCTGTCTGCCTCTGCGGCGGCCAATGGGACTGTATGTCTCTGCCGGCTGCCGCCGAGGGCCTACCTACCTCTGCTTGTCACTGCTGCGGGGCCCATCCACCTCTGCGAACCGCCACAGGGCCTGCACGTCTCTGTCGGTTGCCGCTGGGCTTGTATGTCCCTGTCGGCTGCTGCCACCGGGCCCTTCCACCTCCGCAAGTCGCCGACCTGTGTCCGCTTGTCTCTGCCGCGTGGCCTGTCCACTTCTGTGGGCTGCCGCCAAGCCTGAATGTCTCTGTCGGCCGCCGCCGGTCCTGTCCACCTCCGTCTGCTTATCTCTGCTGCAGGGCCTGTCCACCTCTGTGGGCCGCCACTGGGCCTGAATGTCTCTGCCAGCTGCCGCTGGGCCTAAATGTCCCTGTCAGCCACCGCCGCTGGACCCGTCTACCTCCGCGGGCCGCTGCCACAGGCCTACCTGCGTCTGCTTGTCTCCGCCATCTTGATTCTCCACCCTGGTTTCTTGAGGGTAACTTTCTTCCTGGCTTTTCCTCTCTGGCTTCAGATGTCATTTTGTTACTCAACCAGTTGTCATTTGATGTTCTGATCACCTGACAATGTTTTTTAACCATGCCTGCCACGTTCCTGCTCTGGAGGGGTTCCTAATTAGATAACATAAAGTTAGATAAAAGGCACATGGGAGAGTGGGGCTGCCTCTTCTGCCATTTTGTTCTGAAACCCGAATTCTAGGGCGTCCTTCACCACTACGTTTACCTTGTCATTGCTGGCTTCTAGGCAGCATCCTTTGGGTCTCTTCTGTGATCATGTTTCATACTCACGGTTTTTGCCATTAAATGATCCTGTCACACTATTCCCCCAGCCTGGAGCCAAACAGTCGCATCTCAGCTGTGTTCACAGATGGCAGATGACTGGAGGGGCATGCTACCAGGGTGCAATCCTAGCATTTCAAGACAAAAGCCGTTAAAGGATATCACAGGGTTCTGCAGGGGGCCTCTTGACAGCTTGACAGCTGAGGCTCTAGGCTGAATGGATCAGTTACATGCCAAGGACACAGAACCTAAACGTATCTCAGTCAAGATAAGCTGCACAATCTCTGCCCCAAAGTTGTTGCAAATAATTTTTTCTTAAATCAACTAAAATAGTTTCTCAGACTTTTGCTAGAATCAAGTATAAAAGCTAAATAAAACGTTAACAGACAAATGTTGAACTGTGGTCTCTATTTTGGAGCTTAATAAAGTTGACAGGTGTTAAGTTAAATTAGAGCTTATGAATCTGCTTGTTATCTGCAAAACGTATAAATAGCATCACCAAGTTGCTTGGTGGGTATTTTAACTATAACTCACATGGCTTTGCAAAGGAAGGTAAATAGAGTTTCTTGTTTCTCTCCGACCATCTGGATTCATGCACAGCAACAGAGAGCTTTATTTGTATTGATGAGACTTTACAGTGAAGGGGGAATTACATGTGGCAGTTCGTGTTTTGATTTTCTTGCTTAACTATAAATGTGTTTTTACCAGAGAACTTTGTATGTACCGCAAGGAAATTTAGTGATAATTCACAAAGCATAATTAATCTCCTCAAAGCAAAACATTTATAAGACTGGGGGGGGCAATCATTAAAAGTAATGATATCAAAGTTACCGTGAAAGACACGTGGAGAACCGTGAGCTTCCGTTTACAGTGTGGAAGCCCAAGGACTGTTAGACAGTCACTAGTATGGAGAGGTGCAGGCTCACATCAGGTAGTGAGGTCTCCGATTATGGCAGTGTTTCTCTGCTTAATTGTTTCCTGCCAAACAATCCCATGACAAGAAATGAGATCTGAAGCCACGGGAGGACGTGAGGAAACTTGAGTCCTGGCTAAGCAAAAGAAGCCAAGCTGAAAGACAACTGCACATTACTCTGTGGGGAGTCCGTTTGTGTTCAAACTAACGGTGTCAGTGAACACGGAACTAAGTGTCTAACTCTTCTGCATGGCTCTTTATGGGTTGTTTTTGTCTCTCACGTAGCCCAGGCTGGCTTTCAATTTCCTATGTAGCAAAGGATGACCTTGAGCTGTTCCTCCTGCTTCCTCAGACTGCTGAGGCCACTGGATGTCCGGCTTCCATGCATGGTTGTGACCGTTTCTGTTATTCACTGCAACATTGGGGGTGTTTTATTAACCTTTATTAGCCTTTGCCTCCAAAGAGTCTGTCTCAGAGGTAAACCTGTCTTAATGATCTTTTCAATGTCTGTGTGAGTGGGGAGCACACCTCGCTTTGTCCAGCTGTCTCTACGGTCTCGTTAGTGCTCACATGACCTTAGAAGGTAGATGCTATCTCCCCTGTGCTACAGAGAAATCCAGACAAAGCTAGGGAATCTGGATGAGTAGGCAGAAGAACAGGAAAAAAGTGTTGGAAGCAGGCTGCCTGGCTTCCAGAGCGTCCATTCACTGATTCTTTGGCACTTGGGCAACAGATAGTTTTTCTTTCTCTCTCTCTTTCTTTCTTTCTTTCTTTCTTTCTTTCTTTCTTTCTTTCTTTCTTTCTCTCTCTCTCTCTCTCTCTCTCTCTCTCTTTCTTTCTTCTTTCTCTCTCTCTTTGTCTCTCGGTCTCTTTCTTCCTCCCTCTCTCCCTTCCTTCTTTTTTGTTTTTTTGAGACAGGGTTTTTCTGTGTAATAATCCTGACTGTCCTGGAACTCACAGAGATCCCCCTGCCTCTGCCTCCTCCTCTGCTGGGATTAAAGGCATAGCCACCACATCTGGCCGATAGTTTTCTAATAGGAATTCTTTGTCCTGTTAATGGCATGAAACCAGTAAGGTCATATTTTAAATATAACTCCACATGGTTAGAATATCAATGTCTACTTTATATGTCCCTAAGATAAAGTATGGCCCTATTCAGTAGTGTGATAATATAAGCCATGGTAGTACTCTGTTGTAGACTTTTGGCAAAACTAAAAACAAAAACTCACTCTGGAAATGCTGTGGAACTAACTCTCCCTGCAAGAGTTTATTTCCCTGCCTGGAAACCTAACCTGTTTTATGTCAGGAAACTTCTCTTAGGGTTTGGGGAGGGACAGCCTTGCTTTCAGTTCTTTAAAACAATTGTTCACAGGCCGGGCGGTGGTGGCGCACGCCTTTAATCCCAGCACTCGGGAGGCAGAGGCAGGCGGATCTCTGTGAGTTCGAGGCCAGCCTGGGCTACCAAGTGAGTTCCAGGAAAGGCGCAAAGCTACACAGAGAAACCCTGTCTCGAAAAACCAAAAAAAAAAAAAAAAAAAAAAAAAAACAATTGTTCACACTTGTTCACAACAATGGCCTTTATAGTCCTTCTCTTTTTTTAATTTTATTTATTTATTTATTTATTTATTTATTTTTATTTATTTATTTATTTTGCTGTGCAAGGAATGGAGTCCTAGGCCTTACACCATTAAGTAACACCCACTGCCTCATATATTTCCTTTTTATTTATTTTTTCCTTTTATTTTATTTTACAATACCATTCAGTTCTACATATCAGCCATGGGTTCCTCTGTTCTCCCCCCTTCCACCCCCTCCCCTTTCCCCCAGCCCACCCCCCCTTCCCACCTCCTCCAGGGCAAAGCCTCCCCCAAGGACTGTGATCAACCTGGTAGACTCAGTCCAGGCAGGTCCAGTCCCCTCCTCCCAGACTGAGCCAAGCGTCCCTGCATAAGCCCCAGGTTTCAAACAGCCAACTCATGCAATGAACACAGGACTCGGTCCCACTGCCTAGTTGTCTCCATTTTGTGTGTGTATTGTGGAGGTCACTCCTCTATGTCAGGTGTCTTCCTCAGTTGCTGTCCACCTTAGTTTATATTATAGATAGATAGAGATTTGAGACTGGGTGTCTGTGCAGGTTAGGGTTTTTTTGTGTGTGTGTGGTTTTTCGAGACAGGGTTTCTCTGTGTAGCTTTGCGCCTTTCCTGGAACTTACTTGGTAGCCCAGGCTGGCCTCGAACTCACAGAGATCCACCTGCCTCTGCCTCCAGAGTGCTGGGATTAAAGGCGTGTGCCACCACCGCCCAGCGCAGGTTAGTTTTATGCCAACTTGATACAAGTTGGAGTCATCAGAGAGAAGGGAGCCCCAATTGAGAAAATGCCTCCATAAGGTCGGGCCGTAGGCAAGACTGTGGGATCTTTTCTAAATTAGTGATTGATGTGGGAGTGTCCAGCCCATTGTGGGTGGTGCCATCCACGGGCTGCTGGCCCTGGGTTCTATAAGAAAGCAGGCTGGGCAAGCCATGAAGAGCAAGCTAGTAAGAAGAACCCCTCCATGGCCTCTGCATCAGCTCCTGCCTCCAGATTCCTGCCCTGTTTGAGTTCCTGTCCTGATTTTCTTCTATGATGAGCAGCAATGGGAAGCATAAGCCAAATAATCCCTTTCCTCCTCAACTTGCTTTTGGTGGTGGTGTTTCATCACAGCAAAGGTGACCCTAACCTGTCTCCTCAGCCCCTTCTTACTGATCCTCAGTTATAGTTCTGCAGAAATCGCTACCTGAAGGAGGACAGTAATTTGTGACTTCTGGGTTTTATCTTCAATGGGAGTGGTAGTTTATAAGCATTCCTCCATGACGGGGTCTAGCCTGATGTAGTCATTTCCTCGTGTTCTGTAGGAGATGCCAGACCTTTAGTGCAGACACTGACTGCAGAGTTGCAGGCTGTTGGGGAAGAGGCCGCCGGAGTGAATGCAAATGACCCCCCCAAAGCTCCAGCACCGGCGCTGCAGCCGCTGTTCTCGCTGATCCGAGGGGAGGTGGAGCAGATGGACTCAAGAGCACTCCCCCTCTTCCTCCATCAGGTAAGACCACGCCCTTTGCTCTCAGCCTCACTGGCTGCTGCCAGTGTTTGGAGTCATCTAAAATCCGGTTCTCCAAGATTGATCCCTCCCACCCATTGTTGACCCTAAACGCATGGCTGGTAGAAAATCTGGCCTATTCTGGCAAGTAGACTCACTGCGCCCTGGATGACCTGTCATCTGGACAGTAGCCAGCGCCTTTATTCGGTGATTCAGCCAAGCATAAAGAAGAATCAATATGGCAAGAGTTTGGTAAGCTCCAGCTGCATGCCAAGAGGCCTGCCAGCCACTGAGGGAACAAAGACTCCTAAGACCATGTTCCAAAGAGAGCCGTGGTGAAATGCGAGAAATAAGTTTGTCGGTACAAGTGTGGGATTTTGTGCTGTCAAGAGTGGACAAGTCTAAGGCTCAGCAGTTAACTCTGCCCAGTCAGCAACCGAGAAGAGAAGGCAGCTCTTGAGATGGATGGTTCGGGGTGAGTCGGTGCCAGAGCAGTGGAAACCAGTGGCTGCTCTCCCAGAGGACTTAGCTCAGTTCCCAGCATCCACAGGGCAGCTCACAACCGTCTGAACCTCCAGTTCCGGGGAATCTCAACACCCTCTTCCGGCCCCTGCAGGCATCAGACACACAGAGGTGTACAGACATACACCATGCAGGCAACACCCATACACGTAAATTTTTAAAATGTCTAAAAGAAAAGTGAGCTATCACAGCAGAGCGACTAGGCTGTGGAGGTGTGGCTGTGATGTCACAGTTGAAGACGGGAAGAGGCAGGCGAGATGCGGGATAGAAGCCTTTATCAGTGAGAAGGCCTGTGTGTGTGTGTGTGTGTGTGTGTGTGTGTGTGTGTGTGTGTGTGTGTGTGTGTGTGTATGTGTGTGTGTGTGTACACCCTTGGAGACCAGAAGAAGGTGCTGGATCCCCTGGAGCTGGAGTTGCAGAACATTTCGAACTGCCTGTCATGTGTGAACTCTGGCCCTCTGGAAGAGCATACCTGAGCCCACTCTCAAGACTCAAGCATCATTTTTTTCTGTGGCTGATGAAGTTATGGGTTATGTAGGAGAGTGTCCTTGTTCCTGGGTGATAGAAGTACAAGTGTCAGAGATACTTGGAGTGAACCCTGAAGCTTTTGAGGTTGTTGATTGGGAGAGAAAAGATGTTGGAGGAGAGGCACAGAGAGAAAGCAGATTTCACAAGACGACACTCATTGCCCAATCAAGGGCAAAAGTACGTGGCTGTTCATTTTCCTATGGTTTGAACTCCACTGAAGAATTTCAATGAAACGTTGGGGAAAGGATATTTAAGATAAAGATGGAAATAACAAGGCAGACAGATCTTTTCATGGAGTTTCTGAAAAGTGTGATCCTAATTAGTCTTAATAAAAACCTGGAGTCGGATATGGAGCGTGAAAACTGAAAGATCAGAGAAGCAGAGCAGCAGCTCTGACCCCTCCAGATCCTCTGACCGAATAGGGGGCTGAGATCCTGTCTCCGACACCTTTTGTCTCCACCTCCCTAGTGCTGGCACTAAAGGTGTGCGCCACCACAGCCCAGCTCTCTTTCTCTTTTAGACTGGCTCAATCTCTTGTAGCCCAAGGTGGCCTTGAACTCCTGATCTTCCTGTTTCCTCCTCCCAAGTGCTGGATTAAAGATGTGAGCCACCACTGCCTGGCCTCTATGGTTGACGAGTGGCTAGCTCTGCCCTCTGATCTCCAGGCAAGCTTTATTTGTCAGAACACAAACAAAATATAAGCCATGGTTGCATTAGAATTAAGAAAGTCCTTTTCTATGGCAGTTGATCCTTGGTCAGGGGCAAATCAGGAGGGAAAGAAAGGGCCCATTTTAGCCAGGCAGACAACAGTAATCTTGACTGGGCCTAAAGGTTATCTGTTCTTCACAGAAACTCTGCCCCATTTCCCCAGAAACACAGAGTCCTAGCTGCAGTTCCTCTAACTGCCGTTCCTCCCCTTCTCGGCAGTCTGCATTTGTCCTTGGGAAGGGAGCTCAGTGAGCAGAATGGCATTTTGCTGAGCTATGTGGCTTTTGGCTTCTTTATCGTTATAAAGTTGGTAGAAGCTGAGTTAATGAACATGAGCATGTAGTACAGTGTTTGGTACACAGTAAAAGCCTTACAAATACTATGCAACCAGTCCACAGGCTGCTTGTCAAGACCATGCCTAGTAGCTGCAAAGGATGCTGAGGCATCAGAACCACAGGAATCAGCCATCACCTCTGTGCAGAATACAGAATACCCTGTCACTTCCCAAGGGACATACAGCCAGAGATGGGTGGAAGTATGTTTCAATCATTTTAGTAATTCCCAGTACATCACCTTGTGCTTTTCATCTACATTCATCAGTTGTTAACATTTTCACACATTTTTGTAGTTTTCACATTATGATTTGTACATGTACAAATACTTTTTCCACTCAAGTATTTTAAATTTATTATAGCATATAGCATGAAGTACATGCCACCATATGCATATGGAGGTCTGAGGACAACCCATGGACAGCCTCTCACCTACATGGGTTCCAGGGATCAAACTCAGCTGTCAGGCTTGCACAACAAGCCCTCTGACCTGCAGAGCCATCCCACGGCCTCTAATATGCAAGTGTGGTTTCGCTTCATTAAACCCCATCTGAACTTCCTCACTGTTACGGTGACTTAGATGAAACACAACTTCGACCATGTCACTCAACTGCCCCAGGTCTTCCAGTGGTAATCTCTTATCATTCCTAGGAAAAGCCAACCCCCCCCCACCATGGCTTCCTGTGATCTGTGCCTGTTACCTCTCAACCCTTGATTCCTACCAGTCTCTCAGTGTCTACCAAGAACTCTGGCCTCCTAGCAGCCCCTCAAACTGAGAATATTACTGCTTTAGGGCCTTTGGTATCTCTCCTCTCTCAAGGAGCCACACAACATAGGAACCAGGCGACAGAAGGTAGGAGATGCAGGAGACTAGAGATCATGCCAGAATGTTGGAAGGAGCGTCTTGGTCCGTGGTTCTCAACCTTCCTAATGCTGCAACCCTTTAATACAGTTCCGCATGTTTTGGTGACCCTCAACCATAAGATGATTTCATTGCTACTTCCTAACTGTAATTTTGCTACTTTTATGAATCGTAATGTGAACATCTATATGTAGGCTGTCTGACATCTGCTGTCTCTACCGCTGGTCTAGGTGAAGGGAAATTTGCAGGTGGCAGCCGCACCCCAGGTGGGCAGTTGGTACTGCTACCAGCAGGTCAGATCTTGGGGCAGGGTCTTCTGTCACTGCTTGGTTTCTGAATACTGCTGAACCTGGGCGTACTGAAAGGAGATTTAGACCTTTTTAGACTTCTGAGTATTTGAAGTTATTTAAGTGAGAAATACATAGAAAAATTGCACATTAAAAAGGAAAAGATGAATGTGGATGATGATTGTATAGTTTATATCTTTATCTATCAGTTCAAAAGTAATTGAAATCAAGCCATTAAGCTGGCTCACCAAGCCTGATCACCTGGAACCCACACAGTAAAAGGAGAGAGTCCACCCTCAAAAGTGGACAGTGCACTCACTACACACACACACACACACACACACACACACACACACACACACACACACACACACACGAGAGGGGAGGTGAACAGATAAATGTATAAAACATTTTTTTTTTGAGATAGCATTTCTCTGTATAGTTTTGGAGCCTGTCCTGGAACTCGCTCTGTAGCACAGGCTGGCCTCGAACTCACAGAGATCCGCCTGCCTCTACCTCACGAGTGCTGGGATTAAAGACATGCGCCGCCGCCACCACCCGGCTTGTGTAAAACCTTTGAAAAGTTTTACCTGTGTTTATTTTGAGTGTGTGTTTGTACCCCCTCACACACCACAGCACCTGCGGAGGTGAGAAAACAGCGTGTGGGAATCATTTCTTTCCTCCGTCAGTGTGAGTCCCAGGGATTGAACTTGGGGCATCGTGACAGCACGTCCCTTCCCCTCAAGCCATCTCCCTGTAGATTAGGATCTCACCATCTAACTCAAAACTCAGAACTTGCTGTGTAGGCCACCAGGCTGGCCTCAAAATTCACAGAGATATGTTTACTCGTATGTGCTGGGATCAAAGGGAGGTACAACCACATCCAGCCCCCTCCCAATTGGATTGTTTTGTTAATTAACTATGTTGAGAATATAGCTCAGGGGTAGAATGTATGCTGAACATTTTCAGTCCCCAGCACTGGGGAGTAGGGATGGCGTGAACGAAGGACAACTCCAAAGAAAACAAAGCTCTTTTCATGCCAAGAAAATAGTTTACTATATGAGGGGCTTTTAATAAGGTATACGTGAGATGTTTACCCAGGATCTCAGTGTGTTAGCATGAGGTGGATGAATGTGTGAGAAAACGACTATGCAGGTCTGAACGGTGGGGATGGTCACAAGCCAAGAGCTTAGCAACTCATCCTTTATTGAAGAATGAGAAATCAAGAAATAGTGCATGTAAGCTGGGGTGGTGGTGTACACCTGCAATCCCAATACTTGGGAGGTGGTGAGGAAAATGAAGAACCCAAGGTCATCTTATGGTGTATTATAGCTAATTGGAGGACAGCCTGGGATACTTGAGACCCTGACTCAAAAAGCAAGTTAAAACAAAAGAAAAATAGTAAATGTGTATAAATTATTGATACAGAACTTTAAAAAAATAAAATACAGGTTAAAAAATCTAATTGCTTGGTTAGAAATGTGTTTTCTCCCATCCAGGTACTAACCAGGCTGGACCCTGCTTAGCTTCAGAGATCAGATGAGATTCAAGGTGGTATGGCCATACACTAGAAATATTTTCTCTGCCAGCCCTTAGAGCAGCTCTGGTGTGTGTGTGTGTGTGTGTGTGTGTGTGTGTGTGTGTGTGTGTGTGTGTGTGTGTTCGTGTGTTTGATGAAAATGACCTTGCACAAGATTTCTGTTGGGGGTGTCAGGATCATATATGCTAAAAGGTGCTTTGGGGAGATGGAGTCACTGGAAAGCCTGGGTGCCCTGGGATGGGAGGTGGGTTAGGGATGGGGGGGAGAGTCCCTGCTGCCCTGTGAGGCTCTGGGAACCTTGTCCTTGCTTATCTCAGGGCAAACTCGAGAGCTGTGACATGTGCTCTGCTCCACAGCCTCTAGTCCTGTGTGTTCCCAAGGTCTGAACTTGAGGAAGACGCTACTCCCTCAGACCCCTCAGGAGGAGGAAGGGTTAATCCATTTCCCAGGGTTATCCCAGTGGTAATGTTTGGAAGGAAACATAATTACACCAAGGACTTTCAGAACAGAGATGTTGGTGGGAGGTGTGTTCAAAAGTAAATGAAGCTGGACGTCTCCGTCCTGCAGGGGATCTGGGACTTACAGAAGACACCCTGGTCACCTTGTCAAAGGCGGGGCTGTGGAGAGATGCCTAAGAGAACCTCAGGGTCTTTCCTGCCAACCCCTCTCCGACATTTGGATGAAGCCAGTCATTTTCAGTTTGTTGACTGCACTCACTAGGTGTGGCTGTCCAGAACCCTGGAATTGAAAAGAGGGAAAGAAGATATTGGATGGGAGTTTGAGCCCATCCAGTCTTCCTCAGGATTCCTTCATCTGATGGAACCTAAGCACCCAACAAAGCAGAGTTACAAAGTGATGAATTGGGGGCGGGGGTGTTCAAAGCTGAGACAATTGGATCTCAGGAAGTTCAAAGTCAGCCTGGGTTACATAGTGAGTTCCAGGACGGCCTGAGTTACAGTGTGAGACAATGTCTCAAAGTTTATCATGAGCGCAGTGCATGTCGGTGCACTCCCAAACACTAGGAAAGCTGAGGTAGAAGGCTGGACTTTGTTTCTCATAGATGTGGGTGGTTCTGACCATTTTTAAGATGAAAGTGACACATTCAAGGTCCATGGCTGATAAGTGTCGGGACTTGGACTAGAACAATTGGGTCGTTCACCCAAGAAGCCCCTGACCCACCTGCTCTGCCAGGCTGCTTTTCAGGTGTGGATAAATGGGGCAGTGAGGCTTGCCTCGTTGTCCTGCTCAATATTCGTGGAGGGGCTTTTTACGGAGTAAATATTCTGCATATTTATGTTGAAGTCTCCCTTTTTACCGAGAAACACGCTTACTTTGAAGCATGGGTTTTGTTGCCCTCGTGGTTCCAGAGCTCACAGATGGGGGGGCTGTGGACACCTACAGTCTCAGCACTGGAGGGGTTGACTCAGGAGGGTTGCTGTAAGGTTGAGGCCAGCCTGGTCTACATAGTGAGTTCAAGGTCAGCTTGGGATATAGTTACCCTATGTCAACCCTGACTCAAACAGCAACAACAGCTGCCACAGAAACCTAAAAACTGACTGAAAATTATATTTCTGCACCCCCCCCCAATCTGATTATATATGAATGAAACCCATCAAAACTTCTCACATGAGAGCTGTTACCATGTGCCAATTACAAAAGGTAAGGCGGTGGTGTTAAAGGGCTGGGCATTGTGTTTTCATGTCTAAGAGAAGAACTCTGTGCAGCACGGTTCAATTTTCTTTGCAAGGCCCTAGATGAAAGGGTTCTAGCAATTTCTATTAGGCATAACCCAGTGATGCCCTGGAACCTGCTTTTTCTAGCTCATGGTGATCACACTGAGCAGCTTCCCAGCTGTTGGCAGCTCCATGTTGGATATGACAGGAATGCACACACCACACGCCAGGGCCCCCAACACACCAGAACCGACTCTGAAAGGTTTCTCAGCATACTATTGGTAGCACCATTGTTGTGGAATATTCCATTACATTCCATTACACAGTGTGAAGATAGGTTACTCTGACTGGCTTAATGAAAAGCTAAATGGCCAAAAGCTAGGGAGGATTTTGGGGGCAGAGGGAATGTTGGGAAGAAGAAGGCAGAGTTACCAGCCAGATGCAGAGGAAGCATGACATGTAGGAGATGAGGTAACAGGCCATGAACCACTTGGCAGCACACAAATTAATAGAAATTTGTTAATTTAGTGATAAGAGCTAGTTAGAAAATTAAGCTATTGGCTGAGCTTTTATAATTAATAAGAAGTCCCCCTGTTGTTTATTTGGGAGCTGGCTGGTGGGACAGGAAAAGATTCTCTATGAATGGCACCCAATGTGGGGCAATCAACTCTTCAGTATTCTGCCTTGTCCACAGTTTGGGCCAGGTCCTGGTGAGAGGTGCTACATTTGGCAGTCTTTCTCAGTGGTTAGCGTTACCATAATCCAGACGAAGACATCTAGGTCACTGTTAGAATCTGGGAATCTCTGTCTGTCATAGTAAGCTTTTTCCGTTAAACATTTTAAATGCCATATTCATCAGATATCTGACAGGTTTGAGGGCCATTATCTATTAAGTATATCTGAACTAAACAAACCTAGCCTTAACCTTGAAAACATACCTAACATGATTACAAGTTTGATTATGATAGATGACGAACTACTAACCTGTATTTCTTAATTATATATTAAATTTTCAGATGAGTTGCATAGGTACAGTACCTTAAATGAGTAGAAACATATATGCAGTTTAACAAAAATAACATTAAACTTGTATCAATATGCAAAAATCCATACCAATCTGAAATATTTGAGACTAATAAGTTTTTTTTAGCTTAAGAGTAGATTCAATAATCTACTTTTTTATCCTATCATTTTTATGTTAAAAGTAGAGTCAGTTCAGCCGGGCGGTGGTGGCGCACGCCTTTAATCCCAGCACTTGGGAGGCAGAGCCAGGCGGATCTCTGTGAGTTCGAGGCCAGCCTGGGCTACCAAGTGAGTTCCAGGAAAGGCGCAAAGCTACACAGAGAAACCCTGTCTCGAAAAACCAAAAAAAAAAAAAAAAAAAAGTAGAGTCAGTTCTTTCCTATATCTCCCCCCATTTCATTTATTTATTTTGGAAAAAGATCCTTTGCTTAGTTTCCTCTCTGGCCATTACAAATAACAACTTGCAACAGACCCTCCTAAACAATGACAAACATCTACTGAATGACAAGAAACCATCCATCCCACCTCTTGGGAATGTGGGCGTTGTGTTCTCTAGACTGCCTCCTGCTCTCTGGGGGGTGACAGCATCTCCAGGGAAACCTTAGAAAATTGGGATAATGGTCAAGTCCTGGAAGAACTAGCTGTATTATTTTTTGTTTAGTCTCTGTGTGTGGGGAAAGTGTAGAGCTTATCTGAAGTCTTGGCTGGATAGTCTATGAGGCTGGGCCATCTCAGCTAGCAACTTTGAAGCTGTTCTGGATGTAGATCTTTGAGGAAACTGTAACAGGCATTCTGAGAAGCTGGATCATTTGGGCTACTTGTCTTGTCTTTATTCATATCCGGTCCTTTTGTTCTGAAAACATATAAACTTTTAAAGTTAACATATCCAACTTGTATTAACATAAATATGGAATGTACAGTATGCACAAGTCAGCTAAAGATGATTTGTTTTATATTTGAGCTAGTAAAAGACATCTATCAACTTTGTAAGTCCATTTGGACTGTATAACCAAACTGTTATGAGGACTCTGTAGCCAGCGAGATTTATCATGTCTCATCCAGTCTGAGCTGTTCCCATGTAGAGGGATCAGCATACATGTCCCCTGTCCTGTAGTCTTTATTAATTTTGAAGGAATCCATAGCTTTCCGTTTTCCTATGGAAACAAAAGCACAACCTTTTCCCCAAAGCATTGTTTTTTGAGTTCCATTTTAAAGTTAAGACATTCTTAAAGTTTCTAGGCTGGTTTATTTCAGGAGACCCTTTCACAATCCGATGTCTCCTAGCAACTGTCATTTGCTTATCAGCATTCAAAAAATTAAAAAACAACACAATAAAATACAGGTTCCAGCCTCCCCGTATATTTCCCATCCCTATGTGACTTATTCTTTTATTATTATTATTATTATTTTAAGTTTCTTGAGGTAGAGTTTCTCTGTGTAACCACTGTGACTGTCCTGGAACTCAACTTTGTAGACCAAGCTAGCCTAGAACTCATGGAGATCTGCCTGTCTCTGCCTCCCGAGAGCTGGGATTAAAGGTGTGCACCACCACTGCCTGGTACTTTACTCTTTCTTTAAAGACTCTGTTGTTTTTTATTTACTCATTCATTCATTCATTCATTCATTCATTCATTTATTCATTTATTTATTTTATGCCAGAAGAGGGCATCAGACCCCACTATAGATGGTTGTGAGCCACCATGTGGTTGCTGGGAATTGAACTCAGGACCTTTAGAAAGAGCAGCCAGGGCTCACAACTCTGAGTCATCTCTCCAACTCATACTCTATTATTTTTAAACTATTTATTGATTGATT
Source organism: Peromyscus maniculatus bairdii (assembly GCF_049852395.1). Taxonomy (NCBI): domain Eukaryota; kingdom Metazoa; phylum Chordata; class Mammalia; order Rodentia; family Cricetidae; genus Peromyscus; species Peromyscus maniculatus. The sequence goes on from NC_134862.1 coordinate 88,218,212, forward strand.
GATTGATTGATTGATTGAATGACTATCTATATCCTTTTTCTTTTCTTTTTTTTTTCTTAAGCCTACACACATTGTTGAACACACTGTAAACTGTCTAGAGGTTTTTTTCCTGTCTGAACCTGCTATACTACATACCTGTAACCTTTTTTGTCTGCATAAGCCAAACCTTAAACAGCCATGCAGCTTAGACTTTCTCAATCCATAGAGATTTCAAAAAGGTCGAATATTAGCAGTTTCCTGTAGCTCATATTAATAGATCTGTAACATAGTAGAATGACTTGATAAAAAACAGACTCTTAAAAAGATCACTTTAAAATGTTTCAAAGTAAAATAAAATAGAATCCAAGTTTAGACTGAAAATTTACAAGTATTTAATTATCTTTATTTATTTTATTTGTATAAAAATAGTTTTGGTTTTTTTTAACTTAAACTAATATATAATGTGCTTAAATTTGTCTCTACACATACTATTGCTACACATACTATTTCTTGTGGGAAATCTGGCCAAAGTTCTTCCTTTTTTATTGCTTTTATGGCTTTATTGTTCTTTGTACTGGAAAATAGAGATAGGGATCTGCAAATGAAATCCTTTATTTATTTATTTTTACCAGAAACCTAGAGGAAACAGTAGAACGTGTTCTGAAGTGTAAAGTTGTCTGTCTCGGTGGCTCAGCATACACAGGTGCTTGTCAGCAAGCCTGAGCCAGTCCTGGAACACGCTGATGGAGGAAGAGGAAACCAATTCCTGCCAACCTGCTACATGTACCAGACATACACCCACACACATACACATACAAAATAATTGAAGTAAAAGCAATATAGTGTAATGTAAAAAATGCTTATGTGGAATATTTTAAGTATCACGAGTTATGCTTAATGTTATCATTATTTTAGTTTACTGGTCTGGTCATACACACTTTATCTCCTCAAGGTCCTAAAAAAAAAAATCTCTTTTTTTTTTCTAACTATAAGAAGAGAATTTATATGTGGGCACACAGACTATGAGACGGATCTACTTACTACATAAAAATTCTGCTTCTCAACTAAGAAGTTTAGTATGCAGTATAAACAATGGTGAGAACTCCTAAGACGTGATTGTCCTTATGGCATTCCAGTTCCCGGACTGAGATAATCTCCACAGAATACATCATCTTTGTATTGACTTCTTTCCTGTGCTGTGTATTGATGCCAGGGAGGGTTTTGAACCGTGCCTGGCGAGTGCTCCACCACAAGCTCCCTTCCTGGCCCAGACAGCTGTCTGAACACAGAGCATGAATGTATTTCTTTAAGAAGTGCTCGCCGCACTTCTGCAGCGTCGTAGCCCGTCACTGTCCCACGAGGCACTTCCAAAATCCATGGCAAAGGTTGCTGCTTATTAGAGGAAAGACAAACTGAACTCTGTGCTAACGCAATTACTTAACGTGACAGCATCAAACGAAACTATTTAAAATGGTTATTGAGTGGGAAGAAATTGATGCATTTCACTTTTCATCTGCAGGTGTGTTAGCTGCCGAGTGTAAGCCTGGGGACCGGCCTAACTCAAAACGCAGCACTCCAAGACACAAAGAGTGTGGCAATACATGCGGCTCCCCAGAGAAAACAGAGAGCATGTGTCCAGTAATGGCCCTGATTTCTGTCTTAAGGTTACTAGCAGCATAGGAAAGATGGGGGAAGTTGGATATGAGGAATTAAGTGTTGCTTTTAAAGTTTGAAATGATACTTTGCTTACTTTTGTACATTCTTGAGTCTAGACTAAAGACACTTGCTAGATGATATACTATTGGATTCCAGAGCATTTAGTGGAAAATTAAGGCCCCAACACATGTGTGGTTGCAAGACCAGGCCAGATGTAGGAAGGAAACAAGTGCGACACTGAGGATAAAAATATAGTGGAGACTTCTTAGGAGTTCAGAGTTTTTTAATCAAAGAAATTCTTAATTAATTAACTGTGTTTGTTTGTGACAGGGCACTTTGTGTCTAGGCTAGCCTTGAATTGTGGGCTTAAGCTGTTTTGCCTTATCCTCAGTAGCTGGGATTAAGGTGCATGCTTGATTCAGTTTTGTTTTGTTTTGTTTTCATTTAAAGATCCTTTAGAAGGAAACGGGTGAGTGAGAAGCCTCTCCTGGCACCGCCTCCTAACACTGGACTCTAGTGTTCGGTGTATGTGTGGCCCTGCACACCCTCGTTCTCTCTCCCTTTTGTTGTGCTGGGGATTGATCCCAGGTCCCCACACATGCTAGGCAAGCACACTGCCACTGAGCTACATTCTCAAGCTGTATTTATGGTGCTGGACCATGCTAGACAAACATTATCACCTCGCTAGCCTGGCTTTTTTAAAAATAGCAATACAACACCAGGCCTTTAATTAGCACTCACAAAGCAGAAGCCAAAAATCAACAGTTCAGAGTCATCTTTGGCTACATAATGAATTCTAGGCTAGCCTGTGCTACAAGATATCTTGTCTCAAAAAATAAATAGGTCTAGGCATGGGACTGAAGAAATGGTTTAGCAGTTAAGAGCATGTGAATGCTCTTCCAGAGAATGTGAGTTCAATTACCAACACCTGCACTAGGTGGCTCACAGTTGCCTGTAACTCCAGCTCCAGAGGCTGAGCTGCCTTTGGCTTCTGCAGGCACCTGCACTCATTTGCACATACCCATACACAGTCACACAGGTGATGAAAATGAAATAAAGACAGGACTGAAGTGATAGGGAAAGCGCCTGCTGGGCAGGCATGAGAACCTACTCTGGACCCCCAGCATCTGTGTGAAAACACAAGGCGGGTCCCCAGAGCTAACTGGCCAGTCAGCCTAGCCGATCGGTGCGCTCCAAGTCCAATGACACCTTGAGTCAAAAAATAAGGGGTCTGGCCAGGCATGGTGGCACACACCTCTAATCCCAGCACTTGGGAGTTGGCAAGTGGATCTCCGTGAGGTTGAGGCCAGCCTGGGCTACATAGTGAAACCCAGTCTCAAAAATAATACCAATAATAAAGGTGGAGAGCAATTGCAGAAGGTAACTGTCTTAGTCAGGGTTCTATTGCTGTGATGAGATACCAGGACCACAGCAACTCCTATAAAGGAAACGTTTCATTGGAGTGGCTTACAGTTCAGAGATTTAGTCCATTGTCTTCATATCAGGACATGGCAGCATGCAGGCAGACACGGTGCTGGAGAAGGAGCTGAGAGTTCTTACCTCTAGACCTGCAGGCAACAGAAAGTGGTCTTAGACACTGGGTGTGGCTTGAGCATATATGCCAGTGACACACTTCATCCAGCAAGGCCATACCTACTCCAACAGAGCCTAATACTGCCACTCTCTATGAGCTTATGGGGGCCAATTATATACAAACTACCACAATACCCCATGCCAAACTCTAGTACATGCACCTGCATGCACATACACACAAACATACTCAAAGAAAAAACAGTAAAAACATCACAACATAACCTTGTCTGTTATGGCAGTGCTGCTTACAACCCAACCACCTGAGAGGCGGGAGCAAGAGGATCAGAAGTTATGTTCATCCTCAGCTGCATATGGTGTTCAAGGCCTGCCTGGGCTATGTGAGACCTAGTCTCAAACATACACAGACACCAAAACCAGTGTCCCATGAGGTTCTGAGCTGGTAGTTTTTAAACTAGAAATGAATTGTGTCGGGTCCCGTGTAATGTGACATTTTGGCCCTTATCTATTTGTGTGTGTGTTCCATGGTGCTCATGTGGGGGTCAGAGGGAAACTTAAGGAAACGTGTTCTTTCCTTGTACCATGTGGGTCACACGGATTGAACTCAAGTTGTCGGCCTTGGTGGACACATCTTTCCCAGCTGAGCCACCTCACCCCGTTTCTAACTTGAATTTATAGTGAACAGAATAGTCCTTTTAACCCTTTCACCCTGTCCTACCTTTGTAGAGCCATAGCTTCCCCCTCCTCCTTAAGTTAGACTGCAGAGACCAAGTGACGCTGGTCACTGCCTGAGCTAGACTAGAACACGGTGGCCTGGAGGCCGGAGAGTGATTGACAGAGACCTAAGGGTCGTGTCCTGCGCCTGCAGTGTCCTCCGAACTTGGAATGTGGTGAAAGTGCTTTTGTTAGTAATTTATCAAAGCAACCTTTCAAGATCTTGCTGGCTCCTTTCACAAGCTTGTCCTTTCACTCAAATATTCATTTCTTCTTTTGTCTTTATAGGTAGCTGAGACCTATTTCCAGGAAGAGGACTGTATCCTTTTCTTGACTGCAGACAGAAATTCATAGAACACTTGAAGAACCCATCTTTTTTTTTTAAGTTGAGGTCGTGCAACAAGATGTGTAGACCATATGGTTTGGGTGGGTTTGGGCAGCTGTGTGTGCCCTCAAAGAGCAAGGTGTAGGAAATAGGTCATTCCAGAAATCCCCTAGAGCCACCTAAATTTGGCTTTCATCAAGGAGACCTAACTTTACCAATATTAAACATTTATGTTAAAGAGAATAGGGAAAACATATTGCTGAGAAAGAAGACTAAGTCCATTAGATTCTCTTGCTCTTAAGCACAGGAGTCAAACATGCACATAATGGAGCATGTCCAACAACGCATAGTAACTCTTCACTGCTCACTGCAGTGGTGGTCTGAGCTGCTGGACAGCAGGGCTATGTCCAGAGAAAGGCATCATTTGGGGGTTTGTTGTTTGGAGAACGTCATGTTAACACACTACAGCAATATTGGGCAATTTAAATTTATCTTTTAATGCTTCCTCACTGACAGAAATGTTTTATGATGCACGGCCGTATGTAGATGCCAAGGAAAAATTGGGTTTCACTAGTAACCAACAGAATACTGTTCTCAAGTTGACCCTGTAAGCTTTTGAATAGGAAGCATTTAGTCCTGGCTAGAGGGAGCAGAGGAGTTGTTCGGCTTCTCCGGGTCCCTAGAATCGTTAAGGTGACAGAGAGGGGGAGCTGAACCTCTTGGTGTTCATGGAAAGGACACAAAGCTAAACCTTCCGATCATCTCTTCCTTTTTTCTGGGTCAACATTTAGAACATTGCCCAGAGGAAGCTGGGCATTTGGACAGTGTTTCTCAAACCTCCTAAGATGCAAGTTAGTGTGGTACAGATGGGAAGCCAAAAGGTCATAAGAAGATCAACCAAAGGGGGGTAAAAAAAGGGGGGGGGGAATTTCGTGATAATTAGGAAAGTGAGTTATTTTTATAACAGACCCATGCCATGTTTTCATTATTTAGCATGTGCTGATTTTGACTCATGAGAAAAAAGGTCCAATGAACAGTAAGTAAAGGATCATGAGGGCAGAAAGAAACACTTACCTGAAGGGTCTCCTAGTCAGGGAGTCGTTTAAGGAGAGAAATTAGGGAAAACCACGGACTCCCAGATGCCCTGTGGGTCCTCTTTCCAGTATATTGCTTTCATGACTGCTAGCAGGCAGTCCTTGAGTACAGCCTTTCCTTTCTGTTGGCTTGCGGAGCCCATGTACCTCTCCATCATGTCTTACAATAAAATGTACCTACTCCAAAGCCAGGAAACCTCGGGTCAGATGTGCTTAAATTTAAAAATAATTAGAGCTTTTTTTTTTTTTTTTGGTCAGAGGTACACATTTCTTGTCTTCTATAGGACATTCCTTTGCAGATGTGGGGTTTAGTGTCAATAGTCTTGATTTCTATTTTCCTCAGTGTTTCTATTCAGATGAGAGAGCAATGAAATTCATCCAGCTTGAACGATTGTATCATGAGCAACTGCTCGCAAATCTTTCTGCCATTCAGGAACAGTGGGGTAAGTACAGACTGACCTGGAACTTGGGGAATCAGCAGGAATGTAACAACTCGCTATCTAGAGAGTGAGCATATTGTCCTGATTTCGCATGTGGAAAGAATTGAAGTTACACAGTCAAGTTACTGTTGCAAAGCACAGGCCGGGGATGTAGCTCGGGGTGGGAGCCTGCCCAGCGAGTGCAGGCGGTGAGCTCCCCCAGCACCAGGAGAGAGGGAAGGCAGGGGCTGTTTTCTTTGTGTCTTGCTCCTCGAAGCTGTTTTCATTTCTTCTGCATGCGCTCCTGGCTAATTTTGTTTATAGAATGATCTTTGCATGTACTGTGAAGTCATCATTTAGCTCTTTCTAACTGTGTTAACTTTTGGGTTGCTTGAGAAGGTAGCTGCATGTTTAATTACTACCGAAGAGCCTAAATGCATTTTGTAAGAGCCAGTGATTAACAAATACTTTAAATTTAGAAACAAAATGGAAAGCTGTCCAGCCACATACAGTGACGCCTCTGAGGAATTCAGAAAAGGGATTTAATGGTGAAGATTTTGAGCAGCTTGCTAAAATTTGCACAACTCATAAAGAGTAAGTATGTTATAATTTATTTAAAGTAAGTTGGAGAATATTGAAGATACACATTATATTGAGTATTGAAATGTATAATCCATTTATTTGTTTCTTGCTGTTTTCAACTTAAGAAATTGAACTGAGTCTAATGAAATTTTCAGCTTTCTCAGCTTTTTTTCTCGTTCATACCGACCTCACTAGGTTTCCATAGGCTCAGAGGATCCTTCTAACTAGACACGTTGATAATTTTGATACTTTTTGATTAAGAGATCAGCAAGCCAAATGATCTAAGTTGCACAATAGGACTTTTTATTCTGTTTGTTTTTTAATCATTATTTATTACTTTAATTTTATTAAATATATATATTTCTGTGTATTGATTATTGATATTTTGGCTGTTTTCCAGTGTTTGTGTGTGATAAGAAAAGTTGTAACCTTCTTTAGAACAGTCTAAAAAGCACAGTATGTAGGATTTAACCTAAATGAAGGAAAACTTCATTTACTGGGTACATTCCAAATGCTTGATTCATGTCAAGGAGATGGATTTTTAAAACTAAATCATCCTCATAACAAAGCTTGTTATTTTTTGTTCTGCTTATCTTTGTTCTGAATTCTTTAATGGACCACTCAGAGCTCTGAAGCGCGATAGTGTCTAAGTAGTGCCCACTTCCGGGCTTAGGTCCCGAGTCCTTTGCACAAAGATGAAGGACTCCATTTTGCTGGTAACTCTGTCCTCCTCTCTTCAGAATAATGGACAGTAAACTAAATCTCTGTGTGTTGATAATGAAACAGTCCCAAGTAATTGCTGCCTAACCATGCAGAAGAGAGGGCATTTGCTTAGGAACCTGGCTACCCTGGAGGCCAACCTTGGAAGACTGATAGAGGTTTGGACAGAAATGTCTGTTCAGCCCTCTGAAGATGGCTTCCCTGTGCTAGGCAGTTTGAACCTTTGCTGCAGTCTTCAGGGATTCTGAATTGTAACTCATATTCTTAGGAAGTTCCTATGTTAGCTTTCTATTTTATATTTTCATCTTTATATTTAAAAGAGTAGGCTTTAAAGGAAATATAACTTATTTACTTTCAATATACTCAATGCAGACACCTCCCACTGCCCTCCCGAAGGAACTCACAACTTGTTAGTGTATCCCAAATGTTGGAAGTATTTACTTGAACATGCTATGAGTATGGTATCTTTAGATCATTGTACCCCAAATTCTCTCTCATTATTTATAGTTCAGTGATGAGCCTGGTAAATTTTTCCCTCTCATAGTCTATGACTACCACTCCTAACAGGATCCAAGACACGGACATTCTAATCTCTCAGAAGTCCATGTTTCCCTCTCCCTCTCCTGTGATCATAACTGATTTCTTTAACTGTGGGTGTCCCTGGCCTGTAAGTTCATACAAATGGATGATGCAGAATACAGTTATTGTTTCTGGGTTACATTTTATCACATGCAGTGACAGTTTTGATGTTTTGCTGTTGTACCAATTTACTCTATGACCACGTGGCAGTTTACATACCCATTTCATTTATTTGTAGACATTTGAGCTGTTTCTTGATTCCAAGTATTATGATAATAATAAAGTGAGAATTTATTTCATCCATGCCTTTATTGGCATACAGTTAAGAGTGGTATTTGTTAAACCCTAACAGTTGAAAGTTACTTGTCTGTCCATGGGTAATTCCAACATAATTATCTTCTGCCATAATCTGTTTCAAACTGACATTGCAAAACATTTATGGGCGTCAGCAGCACATGTAACTTGTTTGGGGATTTTCAGTAGTAACTGGCTTCCGAGGAAACACGTGCTATAGCTGTCCTGAACCACGTGAGCTGGTGGCGGGGTTTCGGCCCTGGCAACGTTCTGCGCTAATATTAGAATGTAGAGGGGCTCCATTTTTTATTGTCATTTCAGTGACATTTGTTTGGAAGCATGCTGTACTTTTAAAACTATGTTTTTCTTCTTTTTTACAGCCCTCTCTTGTCCAAGCATAAGGTAAGAGGTGTTCTGTAAGCATTCGCGGGGGGCGGGGGTTGGGGGGGGCGGGGGGTGTGTGTGTGTGTCAGCATCTTAGGCCTGGGGCTGGACTGTTCTAGAACAAGTGTCTCAGGACACTTGTTACTTTCTAATGTAATGTAACAGTTTCTCAAGAAAGTTGTGACTATTTTTTTCCTTTTAAAAAACGTTTCAGATAGCACCTGTGGAAAAGTCCCTGGGAAGAAAATGCTTAACCCGGGTGACAGCGTCTGAAGAGCCAAAGGGAAGAGGAGCGACAGCCAAAGAGCCAGGTCCGTACAGTTACGCTGGAGAGCAGTAGACGAGGCCTGTTACCTGTGGCATTTTAAAGTATTGGTGAGGCGTTAAGCTAATTAATATTTATCAATAAAAAAAATCAGGAGTCAGATATGGGGGTGTGAGGGAAAGACTCTGAAAGATCAGAGAAGCGGGGAGCAGCCACCAGTGGCCTCCTACCTCTTCTGTTCCTCCTTCCAAAAGGGCCGAGATTTTCTCTCTGCCCCGCCTTACTACTTCCTGTGTCCTCTCTGTCTACCTCCAAACCTCTGTGGTTAATTTTGGTCGGCTAGTGGCTGGCTCCACCCTCTGACTTGAAACAATCTTTGTCAGAACACAATCAAAATACCACACAACATATTAGATCTGAATTGTTGTGTTGGAATTTTTTTTGCATTTAGATTTTTGTACAAATACTTATAAAAAATATAAAACCCACATTTTTATATGTATTTCCATTTTTAGATAACTAGAAGTAATAGAATATAAATTGTTTTAAAAAACAAAATAATTTCTGTATTGTCAGTAAGGAAAACAGAATATAAAAAGATTATATATAAATTATCTGAAATGACTGGTATGTTTAGACATCCTTTCTTGCTTAAAAAGGAAAAAAAAAACAACCATTACTAAATGGACTAACCAGGTACTGACTTTTTCTATAAATCTGGATAATGAGAAGTTCTATCTGGATAATTTATAGCACTAACATACACTGTGGTGTGTGTGTGTGTGTGTGTGTGTGTGTGTGTGTGTGTGTGTGTGTGTGTTTCTTAACCATTTAAGATGTTTTATGCCACTTTGTGCCTCAGTCAAAAAGACTTGGGAAACTCCTTTTCTAAATGCATTTACAAAGTTTTAGAAATAAATACATTTTTCCAGGTATTTTTTATCCTGATGACTGATTTTATTATCAATTTATATCGTGAGCCTTCTGATCCTGGCCTGAGAGCCCGGATTTAAAAAGAGATGACAGGAGTTTTGAGTGAGCGTCCCTGAGAATATGGATGTGGCTGCAGCCATCCACTGGCCCTTTCCTCTGTAGATACTTTAAAATCATTTTGAGATCTCCCTCCCCTTTTCTGTCATGACACAAATTGGGGATATTGCCTTGTGTCAGTCCCGGGTACCCTCTTCTTGGTGTCTCTTTTCTAGTCATTTTTATACCAGAAAAACGGGTAAAATAAGCTTGTTACAACTTAGTAGACATGGTGGTGTACACCTATAACCCCAGAACTGAGAGGTGCAAGCAGGAAAGGCAGGAGTTCAGAGTCGCCCTTCTTGGCTGCCTGGTGAGTCCCAGCCTGGGCAGGGCTGTGTAAGAGCCTGTCACACACTGCCTCCCAGTCCTGGTTTGCCGTTGCCCCAGCTTGGCCTCCACCGTGATCTGTGGTATAGATGGGGAGGCTGAGGCACCATATTTACAGCCATTTGTCTGGTGTCCTGATTCTTCGGTAGAACCTGGATCTTCTGGCTTCTAACTGAATACCTCATGCTTTGGTTGAGTAAACTGCAGGGATTATCACTGGCTTCAACAAGCCTAACCCTGCTAATGTCCATCCTATGAAGGCGTGTGGACTGAATCCTGGACAAGGAAGGAAGTCTCACCCCAGCTTGATAAAATAGTGTGTTTTACAGAATACTGTCCATGCTGTAGACACTTTCCAGTCGACTTTGCAGCTTGGAATTTTTTGTGGGGGGTGGGGGGGTGGGGGGTTTCAATACAGGGTTTCTCTGTGTAGCTTTGTGCCTTTCCTGGAACTCACTTTGTAGACCAGGCTGGCCTCGAACTCACAGAGATCCGCCTGCCTCTGCCTCCCAAGTGCTGGGATTAAAGGCGTGCGCCACTACCGCCTGGCGCAGCTTGGAATTCTTAACTCTTTGTATCTTACATTGTATTTTGCCATCGTTGCTTATCAACCTGTGGTGACCCTCTGACCTTGTGGTTTACCAGGACCTAGGGAATGTGCTCCCCAGCCTCTGAATCCTACAGACATGTTTGGGGGCTATCTCTGAACCTTTGGGTACCGGGAATTTGTGACTGAGCTTGACCCTTTCCTCCTTGGCTGTGGCCTTCCTTGTTCTGACCTTTGCCCTCCACCTGCTGTCTGAAAGGGAGGTGCCAGTAAGCTCAGGGGCCGTCTGATGGGGGGTGCCAGTAAGCTCAGGGGCCGTCTGATGGGAGTTCCAGTAAGCTCGGGCACAGCACAGAACCCACGGAACCAGCTGCCCACATGTTTTCTCGCAGTCAGACCTTGAGAGTGGAGAGATCAGGGATAGAGGACTCTCCAGAGATGGCCAGCTCTTCTCAGTCCTTGCTGATATTGGGGGAGAACCCCAGACTCCTGGTGCCGCCTCCGCATTTAGAGCTGAGGCCGCCAGCCCAGTTCTGGCTTCTCTGGCCTCTGAGCCGGTCCTTAAAAAAAAAAGCCTGGTCTGTGATAGGAACTGTCAGCTAGTAATTGAAGTTTCAATAAATTAAAATTAAATAATAAAATTATTAATTTATCTTGCACTTCTGACCCTTATTTGTGGGGATTATATGCCATCATGAAACATTTAACAAGGCAAGAATGTTTCTCTGTTAACCAATGGGCAATATCCACTTGTTACTTACATAAAGGATTTTAACTGTCTTAAGTTTTTTGTTGTTGTTTTTTCCAAGACAGGGTTTCTCTGTGTAGCTCTGGTGCCTGTCCTGGATCTCGCTCTGTAGACCAGGCTGCCCTCGAACTCAAAGATCCACCTGGCTCTGCCTCCCGAGTGCTGGGATTAAAGACTTAATGTCTTAAGGATTTTTAAAAAGTGTTTTTTTTTTTGTTTTGTTTTGTTTTTTGTTTTGTTTTGTTTTGTTTTTTCCGCTTATAAGAGTTTATTAGAAATACAGGGATAGAGAGTGCACAGGCCTGTGGGAGAGACATGTGCGTGGAGAAGAGGAAGAGGAGAGAAGAGAGCTTAAAAAGTGTTTTAAGTTGATTTTATTCTGGTAAAGAGATAGAAAGGCTGAAATTCAAACTTGTTTCTCCTTCTTGTCAAAATGTATCCTTTTTCTGTCCTTTTTGCTACCATGTACTAAGACGTTATCTTTGAAAGCACATTTTTAAGGGCACTTGTTCAAATTACAAATTTGATCTGAACAAACTCTTGTGCATTCCAATTAGATTTAGTTCTACTTACATTTTATGTTGTTACTAAGGTTACCTAAAAGCATTTACTCAGGATGCTTTGCCTTAAGTGGAAGGGAAAACTTTTCTAACTTCAGTAGAAAGAAAGACCAGGGAGTATATTCATTTAAATGTAAAAGACCAAAAAATTCAGAATTTAAACTTTTTCATTTATAATAAAGACTGAGTCATTCATTTATTTTAACATGTTTTTGAAGAACCATTAATACTGTTTACTAAATGCTCAGCGTGCATGTTCTACCTAAGGACACTGCAATGCAACAGATAGCATTTCTATCTGAGAGGGTTAGAGCAATCTTTGTAACACATGTGCTCATCTGTCCCTTCTCCACCCGTGTATGCAAAGCATTGTTTGGAATTCACCAGCAGCTCGCTTTTCTTCCTCTTCAGAGATTGAAGTCTGCCCTAGCATGGAACCGGGTGGAGGCCAGCATGAAGAGCAGCCCCCAGAGAGCAGTCCGGGCTCTCATCAAATGGACTGGCAGGCAGCTTCCCCGGGCCTTCCAGTGACTGCAGGGAAGGACCACACGGAGGGGGCGGAGCAGCTCTGCGGCTCCAGTGCCACACTGGAGCTCCACACCCAGTCCCCAGAGACGGCCAGGAGCAGGTCAGGACCAGACGCTGCTGAGGACGCCGGTGAGGATGACAGCTGCGTGCAGGCACCTCCCTCAGAGGACCGCCCCGATGTGGCCGAAGACCCTAAGGTGTCTCCTCCCAAGGAGTCAGTGACAGAGCGGCAGCTCTTGCTAGGCCATGGCAGTATACCTCCTTCGTTGATTTCAGAGGGTAAATATTCCCAGGCACACCGGAGAGAACTCTGCCTGCCAGTTCAGGGTGTATTTGAAGCGCTGCCCAGGGATCAGCTTCCGAGCGGTGAATTAGATGAATCACAGCAGCCTGATGGGAAGTCACCACAGAGTCAGACTGACTTGGAGCCTGGCTCTGAGAATGCGCTTTGTGGTGACGGTAAAGCGTCTGACGTAAGTGCACTGTGCCCAGAAGTGTGTATGGCCCCAGAAGAAGGGCGGGATAAGGAAGACCAAGTCAGTAAGGAAACCGAAGACTATCTGAACAGCCTGTTGGAAGGATGCTTAAAAGATGCTGACGAGTCCCTTTCCTATGAAGATATCCAGGACGACGACGACTCGGACCTCCTCCAAGACCTTTCTCCTGAAGAGGCGTCCTACAGTCTCCAGGAGACCCTGCCTCCTGATGAGGGCTCACTCTCCCTTGATGATCTGGCCAAGAAGATAGAGATCGCAGAGGTAAGGCCGGGAGGAAGTAAAGAGTAAGACGAATTCTCACCTGTGCAAAGTGCTGCTTTGTTTTTATGAATGTTCTCCGGTTCTAAGCTCCAGGGGAATGTTTCCATTAACATAAACGTTAACTGTTAAGTTACTCATGCTTGTTGAATCGGATGGCTTCAGTCATGGCTGCGTTCACGGTTCAGGAAGCTGCCCTGTCTGCCTCTAGACTAGACACAGGCGTGGTTCTGGATGCTCTTTTCCCTTTTCAGCCTTGTGAGCTCAGTTTAGCATTCTCGTGGACTCAGATGAAGACAAGACTGGTCGCACTTGAGTCAGGGAATCTTTCTCCCCATACCCACAGAAAAGGAAGCCTGGTGTGTGCTCACTGTCCCTTTAGTGTATCAGCATACATTTTAAATGATTAGAAACAGACTTAACAGAGTAAAGTTTCAAAATAATGACACCGGGAGGTACTAGATGAGTTTTTGAGCTATTAAATAGAAAAATTAAAGCAAGGAAAGATGACTGTTGTCCTTGGTTTAATAAGAAAAATTTTAAAAATCCTGGGAAGAAAAGATAAATACAAAAGTAAGGCTAGAAAAACAAAGAAAAGCTATAGCAGGTGTCCTGCTCTCCCGGGAAGGGAGCCGAAGTCACGGTGGGCGGATCTGGGGCGGGGCCTCAGGAGTCACGGTGGGCGGATCTGGGGAGGGGCCTCAGGCTCACCAGCCCCCTGGGTCTACTCTGTCTTTCTGAGCCTGCTTACACTGGGGAAGTGGGGATGTTCCTCTCCCTGGTTTGAGACGGGATCTCAACATTTGAGGTAGCCTCGAACTCTTGATCCTCCTGCCCCCCTCTCTCTCAAGTGCTGGGATTACTGTAAGTAAAAAATTACAGCGCATTTTTGGTTTATTTATTTGTTTGTGTTGGGGGTAGATCACAGAGTCTTATATGTGCTAGGCAACGCTCTATTGCTGAGCACGCCAGTGCCTAATTCTTTTTTTTTTTTTTTTTTTTTTTTGGTTTTTTGGTTTTTCGAGGCAGGGTTTCTCTGTGTAGCTTTGTGCCTTTCCTGGAACTCACTCTGTAGCCCAGGCTGACCTCGAACTCACAGAGATCCACCTGGCTCTGCCTCCCGAGTGCTGGGATTAAAGGCACATGGCACCACCACCCGGCAAATTCTTAATAATTAAATTCCAAAACTTTAGTTTTTACTTAAGTGTAAACGTAACTTTAAACCAGTTTTTGATTTGTGCTTGCAGCAGACCTCTACAGAGTCATGTGCCTGGCACTGCTGGGCACTGTGGCGTCTAATGCGAGTCTTGATTGGTAGGGGCTCCCCGCCGTCACCGCTAACAACCCGCTGTACCAGGCTTCCCTGCTCTTGCCTTCACGGCTCCAGAGCAGCTGAACGGGTTGGTAGTTTTCCAGCTCTGGGAGCAGCTCCCCCGCCTGCCCACATGCAGCTGCCCATCACTGTTGGGCCGGCCCTCTTCTTCTCCTGGAATCTGCCGGCTACCTCTGCCCTGCTCGGGACTCTGCCCTCTAAGGGTCCCCTTCTGCTTGAAGCTCTTAGCCACCGCGTAGGGCGCCAGTGGCCTCTCTTTGCCAGGAGTTTTCTCCTGTCACTCTGCACTGCTCAGTTCGGGCTCCAGGAGAACTTGTTTTTGTAACTGTCAACAGCCACTTGTTATGTTGTTTAAGACTAAGATTCAAAACCTATAAAATGAAGTAATGTTCACCCCAGAGAGAAGGAAACATGTCTCCAGCACTTTGGTTCATGAGTGTGGATGCATGTGTAAATGAGGTTTTCTAGACTTGGTAAGCTTTTTTCAAACCCAGGAATAATTTTGCCAAATAATAGCTTAGTAGCTGGAGCCTTGCTGTTTTTTCTTACTGAAAATTACACGACCCCCTGTTACCCAGTACTGTCTCCACGGCTGTAAGAAAAAGCATTCGGCACACTTCTCTCCATTCCATAGATTTGGGGTTTTCTATTTTCATTTTTATTTACTTTCATTTATTGGTTGCGTGTGGGTTTTGGTATACACGTGCCTCGGGTCTCAACTTGTGGGAGCCTGTTCTCGCCTTCTGGGACATGGAGCCTGGGGTTGAGCTTAGGTTGTGAGGTTTGAGAGCAAGCACGTTTACCCACTGACCGAACTCCCGCCCAGATTTTAAAGTTTTTGATACTGAGTCTCACTGTGTAACTTAAGCTGCTGTTCCTTAACTTGGAATCCTTCTGCCTCAGTCTCCCAGGACTGACACTGTGTGTGACATCATGCCTGGTTTATTTTATAGATTTTGTAAGAAACAAAAGCTAGTATTGTCCAGTGTCAGACAACAAGTTAGGGCCACTCATTTACTCCCACATTTAATAAGTTTTGTGATTGACTTCCATTGAGTTACAGTGATACAGAGGTAATGATTAAAAATACAGCTGAAGCTGGGGGTGGTGGTGCACGCCTTTAATCCCAACACTCAGAAACAGGCCAGCCAGGGCTACACAGGGAGGCCCTGCCTCAAAACTAAACTAAACTAAGTGTTTTAAGTCACTGTTGGAGCTGGGGAGATGTCTTAGTGGATAAGACCTTTAGCCATAGCGCTGAGCGGGTGGGCGGGCATGGGATGCAGGGAGGCAGGAGGTTACTGGAGCCTGCTGGCCAACCAGCTTAGCTAAAAATTGTCAAGTGCCAAGTTCAGTGAGAGATCCTGTCTCAAGGTGTCCTGATCTGGCCTCTGCATGTGTGCCCGAGTGCACACAGACACATACACACACAGTTTTAAAATTAAAATGTTAAAAAAGGTTAGCTGCTGTGGGGTTCCTTTACCAAATAAAGATGGGAGGCCCATGCTAAGCAGCCATGTTGGGGAAGTCATGGAGATGGCTGTTCTGTAGGTCTTGGGAAAAGAAGAGCCTTAGAAACAGCAGCCATGGCAGTTTTGCTCAGGGTGGATCTCTCGAGGGAAGCAGGGATATAGCTTGCGCACATTTTGGCTTCCAGGAACACCAGGGGTGGGAATGGTTGACCCCTGATTTATGTAGCTCTCTAACTAGTCCCTGAGGAAAGCCCTGGGATCGCCCATTTTTAAATTGTACCAGATGGTGTCATTTTTGCCTCTTGTTTTTAGACTGCTTTTTACATTTCTAGTTAGTTAATGCATCTTGATTGGCATGTTTCTTTACCAAGTTCCTTTCCTGTTCTAATTACATTTCGAATTTGCATATTTACTGCTCTTCCTGGACATCTGCATTAGCTACTTCATAAGTGTCTTCCTGTTTTAGCCTTTTCACTCCCTGTGATCTCACATTAACACTGTGTAGACCTGGAGTCTCAAACTGACACCCAGGAGGGCCAATCGGGTCATAAAAAGAAATGAAATGACGTGACTGTAGGGCGATAGAGATGTCCCCGTATCTGTCTAGGAGTTTTCATCTTTTTAAAACTCTCTACTTGTGGCTAGAGAGATGGCTCAGTAGTTAAGAGCCCTTGTTCTTCCAGGAACCCAGGTTCTGTTTCTAGCACCCACATGGAGGCTTAAAAACATCTATAACTCTAGTTCCAGGGGATCCAGCCCCTCCTCTGAACTCAGATTCCAGGTACACACATGGCGCATATACATACATGCAGGCAAAACATTTATAAAAATAAACCTAAACACACAAAACATCCAGCATGCCTGAGCATATATAGTGGCACAGACCTTTCATCCCAACTTGGAAGCAGATCTCTTTGAGTTCAAGGACACTGAAACTACATAGGAGACCCTGCCTCAAAGGAAAGAGAAAGAGAGAGGGAGGGAGGGAGGGGGGGAGAGAGGGAGGGAGGGAGGGAGGGAGGGAGGGAGGGAGGAAGGAAGGAAAGAAGGAAGGGAGGGAGGGAGGGAGGGAGGGGGGAGGAAGGAAGGGAGGGAGGAAGGAAGGGAGGAAAGGAGAAAAGAAGGAAAGAAAAGATACTACTAAGTCAAAGACAGTCTACCTCTCTAACACTTGGCCTGTTGACTCAAACTTCTGCCCTACAATGTCCTTGTGTCCTCCTCCCGGGGCTCCCTATAACTTCTTGGCGAAGGCTTTGCTATGTACCTGACGTTCAGCATTCTTGGGCGTCCGGCCCATCCACATTCAGCATCATCTCCTACGGTCCTGTTTTCAGCTGCAGTCCGACTGCCCCCCTGTTGCCTCCAGACGCGCCTTGCGCTTTCTGACCTCTGCTCCTCGCTGTCTCTGCTGTTGCTTTGCAGTGATGAGCCACCTTCTCCCCAGCCTCAGCCTCCAGGGCTTGCCCTGCAGTATGTAAAGTGCCCAGCACAGTGCCCAACTCTGTGACGTTGCTGCTCTCTTGGCATGCTTTTCTGAACTTAGGGTGATGGCGGGGTGGGGCAGCATTCCTCCTAAGGTCTTGGCCAGCTGTGATCTTCCCTACTTACTGTAGGACACAGGTGACCTTTCTTCTATACCAAGCTCCCAGGTCCCGAAAGATAAGGATCCTGTGGCTACATCTCTCTATCTCTGTCTAGCCTCTAACTGTGTGCTGGGTGTACTCATTTTCTCTCCAGCATGTTTACTAGGCACCTACTACAGTAAACAGAGATCAAGTCCTTGTCTCCGTGAGGCTTGCTTTCTAGATGGATTATTGTAACCAAATTCACATAAGAGTGAACAGTGTAGTTTCAAATATTAGTAAAGGGGCCAGCGAACGCTCAGCTGCTAAAGGCAGCTGCCGCGCCGCCAAGCCTGATAACTCGACCTAGCCAACGCACATAGTGGGAAGGAAGACCTGATTCCGTGGAGCCGTCCTCTGACCTCCATGTGTGCTGTGACTGGCATGCACCCCACACCCACACCCACAGTGAGTAACGTAAAATGCAACGTGAAAAATCTGCGAAATCACTCCAGCAGGGTGAGGGCTTATAGACACTGAAAGTGGCAGCTCTTCACCTAGTCTTCTGGAGATGGAAAATGGATGCCGCCTGACATCCATTTCCTTCCCGTCTGGTGCAAGCAAGAGCTCGTTACAAGAGCAGGAGCCTGCGGCAGCGCTTATCTACGTGTTTAGATGCATTGGATGCATTAGATGCTTTCCCACTTGGCATATTCTGCTGCAGTGTTCCTAGATTTAGCCTTGGGAGGCCCGAGGAAGCCACAGGCTCCTCTGTGAAATGGCTTTCCCACATTAACTGTCACCCCCAGGTCTGGCTGTGACGGTAGCCATGACATTAATCTGCTCCTTCCAAAGATCTTCCATCTTCCAGCTATCCTCCATGACAAGAATAGCCGTTAGTTAAGTGCCAAAGGTCTTCCATCTTCCAGCCGTCCTCCATGACAAGAATAGCCGTTAGTTAAGTACCCCTAACTGGGGAATACAAAAGATCAGAATTTCAGGTAGAAAATATAAATAACTTCTGGGAAGCCAAAAGCCTTGTACAACTTGTTTGAAAATTCCATTTATTTCACTCTAATGGTAGCAAATACACACAGCACATAGTAAAATCCTAACAGTACAGATCAGGTCTCAATATTTCACCATGAGTTTGTTCTTAACTCTGCCCGTTGCCAGCAGTGTGAACTCAGTCATGCTCCTGGGCTCTTTACATGGCTTTTCATCTGATAATGCCTGAAACCATTGTGAGGACTGAGCATGGCATAGTGTAGAACTGTCTGTTAAAAGCACACATTTATCCATAGTGAAATTGCTGGCATTCAAGATACCTACAATAAAGCCTGGCAGCGGTGGCACACACCTTTAATCCCAGCACTCAGCACTCAGGAGGCAGAGGCAGGAGGATCTCTGTGAGTTCGAGGCCAGCCAGAGCTGTTAATACAGAGAGATACTGTCTCGAAGAAACAAAAAAAAAAAGATACATACAGTATACCAGTGTGGCCTGTGGGGCGTTCATTGTCAAGTTAGTTGGAAGCCAAGCATGTGTTCTTGTTTAAAATTGACACGCTTTGAGGTTCCAGATGAAAATGCTCTAACTTTGGTCCATTTCCTCCATAATCTGGTGAGAAGGTACCGCAGCGTGCTCTGCCCTCTTCTCCCCATCAGGAATTGCAGTTCCAAGTCACAGGACCATTTTGTTTTGTGTACTCTGGTCTGCTGTTTAAGGTGGCCATGATTGCTGAGCAGGATGAGCTGTTTATTTGCACATGGATGTTTTCCAGCCCGGCATCTAGCAGAGTGCCACCAATTACTGTAATTATGGCTCAGACGTTCTGAGCGGATAGGCTGGGTATACAGTGTTTGGGTAAGAAAGCAATTTGCTAATTGAAAACAGGAAATTAAATTTACTCTTACAGATAAACCTCTTTTGAAGATTTAAATTTTCTTTATTTTTTTTTTTTCTAGCATAGAGAAGGCACTGGTCCTGATCCCCATACCATGAAAGGAAGGAGAGAGGGAGGGAGGGAGGGAGGGAGGGAGGAAGGAAGGAAGGAAGGAAGGAAGGAATTAATTAATTAATTAATTCTGGGGTGGGGTAGGTCTGATTTTGGCTGCTATGCTGTGGGAAGTAGGAATTCTGTTTCAGGTAAGTCCAAACTCTTTGTTCCAAACTATTACAAAAAATAAACCAAAAAAATAAACCAAAAAAACAAAAACCCAGAGGGCATTTCCTAAGGATTATACTTCCTGCATCCAAGATTTGCCCTCCGTGGCCTGCATCTCTCGTGCTCAGACCCATTGTGCTTTGGTCCTGTGTATGTGCCGTAGGAAACAGAAAATACGCACAAAAGAAAGAAAAACCTAGAGAAAATACCCAAGGAGACTGGGAGAACCTACCATGGAAGAGCATCTCCTTCACTTCTGACAGTGGGACAGGAAAGGGCCGGAGGGGGTGGGGCAGGCTTGGAAACTAAAGAGCTTTGCTGTGAAGAAGGGGGAGGCCTGACCCTAGCCCAGAGTCAAAGCAGACTCCGAATCCATCCCATGCCACAGTGCTTTCTCAGACTCCATCTCTGTCCTCCTTCCAAAGTTCCCTAAGTCCTTTGCCACCCAAAGGAAACAAGACGGCCCTCAATAAGGCTTGCCTCCCTTGACGGCCTCCAGAGCCAGAGTCTCCTTCCTGGAAGTAAGGTAGGGGTGATCGCTGCCACACTGAGACCAGCAGTGCCATTCCAGGGGACTTCTCTCGGTCTGACCTACTTCCAACATCATTTGATTATAGTTTGTTTCTTAAATTTACAAATGCAAAATTAATATTCCAGTGATACACTTAACTGTGTACCTGGGCTCACCCTTCTCACTGTCCCTCTGTGTGTACATGCCAGAAGAGGGTATTAGGTCTCTTCTGTCCCTCTACCAGATGTTGGCTTTATTTTTCTTTCTCTCACTGGACCTGGAACTTGCTGTTTTTCAGCAAAACAGGCAGCCGGCAAGCCCCAGTGTCTGCCCGTCTCCACTCCCCACCCCCGTGTTGGGGTTACAGGTGCATGGACACGCTCAGCTGTGTACTTGGGTGCTGGGATCTGAACTCAGGTCTTCAAGCTTGCTCAGCAGGTTTTAACACTTGTTTTGTTTGTTTGGTTTTGATTTTGTTGTTTTTCGAGATGGGGTTTCTCTGTGTATATAGCACTAGCCTTAAACTCAGAGATCGGCCCACCTCTGCTGAGATTAAAGACGTGAGTCACCATGGCCTGTTTTATAGGATTTTCTTTTTTCTAAGTTAAAACTGTACCTTAAGGGCTGGCTAATGGCTCAGCAGGTAAAGGCGCTTGCTGCCAAGCCTGACGACCTGAGTTCAATCTCAGGAGCCCACATAGTGGAGAGAAAGAACCAACTCCTGAAAATTGCATACACACACACACACACACACACACACACACACACACACACACACACACACACACACAAAGTGTGATGCACCTTAACTCCTTGCTAGAGACGCACCTCTGTGGTAGAACCCTTGCCTGGCATGCAGTAGGCACTCCTGCCGTCCTATTAAGAGGCCAGAGCAGAAAGATCATTTAAGTCCAGGAGTTTAAGACCAGCTTGAGAAAATAGCAAGACTCTCTATGAAAACAAAAATAAAGCTTCCTATGGTAGGTAAGTTTACCACTGGCGAACGTATAACAGAAAAGTTTAATGAAAAAGATAATGAAGATGCCATGAGGCTTCTTCTCTTTCGTTTTACACTTTCTAGAAATACAAAGATTGCTGGTTATATGTCTTTCATTAAAACCAATTTCTATTTCCTGTCCCCTGCTTTTTAAGGTTTTTGAAGTTTATTTACATATTTTGTATGTGTGTACGTGTGTGTGTGTGTGTGTGTGTGTGTGTGTGTGTGTGTGTGTGTGTGTGTGTGATACCTGTGTCCGAGTGCAGACACCCACACGCCACAGGCGTGTCCAAGTCAGTGCTCTCCTCCAGGGGTGGGATCTGGGAATCGAACTCGAAGCTTGCACATCAGGTGCTTTACCTCCTCAGCCTTCTCACCGGCTCCGTTCCTTGCTCTTTACAAGCTTATCAGTGTGCCTTTGTTTCTCATTTTGAGCAAGGAAGGTACTTATAAAATCATTTTCCATTGTTTTATGAAGGAGTTCTCCAATGTTTTCTAAAGAAAGTTTAAAAATCTATTCCTGCACATATTTGTCCATGTAAAAACAATTATATTTGTTTCTATATTGAGAGGGGCATGCTTGTGCCGCAGCATGTGTGTGTGTGTGTGTGTGTGTGCGCGCGTGCGTGCGTGCGTGCGTGCGTGCGAAGGGAGTCGGTTCTCTATTTCCACTCTGTGAGTTCCAAGGATCAAACCCAGGCCCGTCTTCAGGCTTGGTGGCAAGCTCCCTTACCCACTGAGCCATCTTGCCAGCCCTGTGCTTAGCCTTTTAATGTCAGTCAAGTACTTGAGTTTTCTCAGAATAAGGGTATCGGAAATATGTATTTCCTATAAAAAGAATAAATTGCTAAATTATTGATTTTTTTTTTAAGATAATGGTTTCTATAGACCCAGGTTCAGAGAACCCGGTAGAAGACTATTTGTCTAGAGCCGTTTGCTCCTAAAAGCTCTGAATTATAAAAAGAACTAATGGAATCCGTAATTATCCGAGATTGCTGCCTGGAACTGGAAATCATATTAAGTACTTTATGCCATTGATCGGATAAATGACATTACAATCCATCCTAGCTTCCAGCCCCTGACATCCACAGTGCCCACCCACGTCATCATCCATGGCCTGAAGCAAGTAGGCATGTCCTCCCAGTCGGCTGGGGTGTGCAGAAGTGAGCACACCCCTCCTGCCTCTCCACACTGACCCTCTTTCCCCCTCCCCCGCACTTTGGAGGCCTTTGTTCCTAAATAAATGGCAAGCAAGCGCTTTTGGTTTGAGACCAGAGATGGCGTATAAGAAGGAGAGAGGTGTGTGAAAATCAGAAGGGGGGGGGGGGCGAAGGTACCTGATGCAGAGTTTTCCCATGAAGCACCAGACTGTCACAGCTCCCCAGTTCTGCTTTCAGGCCCCCCCAGAGCGATGCAAAATTTGGGTAGTTTCCAATTAAATTTACAAAAACGGGGGTGAAGTGAGGGTAGGTGCAATAGCACTCAGGAGAAGATCGCAGATTCAAGGCCAGCCTGGGCTACAGCAAGTTCCAAGCTATCCTCAGCTATGAGCTGAAGGAGACCCTTATCTGAGGGGAAAAAAGAAGAACCAGGGGGTGCTGGCCAAATAGTCCTTACCTCTGCATGCAGAGAAATGAGTCATAGAAAACTGAGAGAAATTCTAGAAGAAAAGTCCCCAGAAGGTTATGAGTAGAGATCACTTAGTAATGTGTACTTTCCCTGAGGAACTGAGGTAACTCATTTGATGTTAAGTTTGCCGCCACGTGTATTTTAAGCCTTGTGTCTTTGTGTCTTAAATACTGTCCCTGAGCCAGGTGTCATAGCACATACATGTAATCCTGGCATTCATGCTAAGGCAGGAAAATTGCCACGGATTCAAGACCAGCCTGGACAAGACCTTGTCTCAGGGAGGGAGGGGGAGAGAGGGAGAGAGAGAGCGAGAGCGCCTATTGTTGAGTGAAGAGAGCTGGAGTAGAAATCACTGAAAGGCGTCCTGTGCTTGCATGTGTGACAGGTCACCCATGAGTCCCACCCACCTTAACGTAACGGTTCTCCCGATCGATCTCCCACAGGCCGTTCCTGCAGAAGGGCTGGTGTCCATCCTAAAGAAGAGGAATGACGCAATGGGAGACCATCCTGCCCCAATGCAGCCGAGGCCAGCTAAGCGGAGAGTGCGCTTCCAGGAAATAGATGATAACCTGGATCAAGGTGCGCCCGCCCCGGGTTCACCAGCCATGAGTGCTGGACAGTCGTGTGGCCCGATTTTTGCCAGCAGGCTTTGTGAGGACTGTGTGGACTTGCTCTGTCTTCTGGCAGGGAAACGGAAAGAAATCGAGTTATAGCTTTCATTTTTGAAGCATTTTTTGCTGAAATAAATGAGTGAGTTGCAAAATTGACCTTGTGGTCTCCCCAGTCCAGAAGTGGTCAAAGTCTAAAACTTACCTCGGGTTTTTTTTCCTTAGTATTTTCCTCTTTTCTTTTTTTCTCTGTAGTGAGCTTGTTTTTTGATTTTGTTTTCAGTGACAAATTAATGCCTCTCTTATCACGCGGCAGTCTCTCCTCCGAATGGAAGCTGAGCACCTCCCAAGGGCGTCTGCTCAGCCCAGCTGTCGCTGAGCACCTCTGTCCCTGGCCAGCACTGAGGCCACGCTCTCACAGCACAGCTGCCTTGTGTGGTTGCAGACAGAGTTACCTGAGGCAGGATCGAGTCAGGGAAGTGGAAACCAGCTCAGGGCCTGTCCATGTGCCTCTCTGTGCACTGAGCAGCGGCGTGAACACTGAACTGTGTTTCTAAGACAGCGGGAGAGCTGCCTAGGGTGTTCACCTGTGAAGCTGAAAGGCCCTGGGAATGCTTTATTTTTATCCAAGCATCTTGTGGTAACCAGCACAGCCTCCAGACCCCACCCCCACCCCTGTGGAGTCCTCCATCCTGACCACACACAAGGGCACAAGGGTCTGGAACGCTCAGGCCCCCTCATTCTTCATCAAGTTCCTCAGCTTGATCCTCCTCAAAATACAAAATAATAGTCACTGCTCTGCCATTGTCTCAGGACGATGAAAAGCAGGTGGACAGAGTGTGTCAGTCGGTCTCAGCAGTCATGAAACCTTTAGGTAAGGCTTACACGTGTGTAGGTACAAACCTCACCACCTGCCCGCAGCGCCCTGAAGAGGCCCATCCTTCCACTCATCATACTGTGTCCTAGAAGTGTAATGTGGACGCTCATAGGTGATTTTTTTTTTTTTATGTGCATGGGTGTTTTGCTACATGTGTGCCCGTGTACCACATGTGTGCAGTACCTGAGGAGGCCAGAGGAGGGCGTCAGGATCTCTGGAACTGGAGTTGCAGAGGGTCGTGAGCCATCACATGGTGCCTGGGACTCGAACCTGGGTCGTCCAGAAGAATAATCCGTGCCTTAGACACCGAGTCATCTCTCTAGCCCCTCATAGGTGCTTCTACATTTTATGGCAGCCACATAACAAAAGTAAAAATCTATGAAATGTGCTCATTTAACTTAGTGTATCAAAAGGATTGCACCATGTGATTGATCAGTGTGGGAAAATTGCTGGTGAGATATTTCACATCCTCTTTCCCACACTCAGGCCTCCAAAGCTGGAATCTATTTCACGTTCACATTGCATCTTTTTGGTATCAGTCACAGCCACTCATGGCTTGTTCCCACCCCAGCTCATAATGTATTTAAACAAAATAGATACTTTCAAATACCCAAGTGGTATTAAAATGTACCTCCATGTACTACAGGACCCAAGGCTCGGGAATAGTAAAATCTGCAGATGCTCAAGACCCTTATCTGAGACGGCACATTGTTTTCATAGACTGTTCACACCCCCTGTGTGCCTGGATGGTGATGACTGCAGTCACACCTGTGCCACAGTGTATGCGTGGAGGTCAGAGGACAGCTTTGGGAAGCTGGTTCTCTTCTTCCACATTAATTAATTCCAGGGACTGAACTCAGGCCATCAGGCTTGCAAGCCAAGTCCTTTACCAGCCAAACCACCACACCAGTCCTTCCTGCATACTTGGTTTTCTTTCTGTTTGTTCCTTTTTCTGCCTGTTTTGAGACAGGGTTTCTCATATAACAGCTCTGGCTGTCCTGGAAATTGCTGTATAGACTAGGCTGGCTACGAACTCAGAAATCCTCCTGCCTCTGCCTCCTGAGTGCTGGGATTAAGGGCGTGCACCACCACGCCCAGCTATTTATTCTTTGTTAAATGGTGTCTTGGGTCAGAGAGTTGGCTCCACAGTTGAAGTCATCCAGACTGCATATACTATCTCATGAGTTTCAATTATTTGTAAGTCACTGTTACACAGTATTGTTTAAGGGAATACAATGAGACAAGAGTGCATGCTTCGTACGGATAAAATTTCTTCAGCCTGTTTGGCCCACAGATGCGGAGGACTGACTGTTCACAGTATGAAGAAGAGGCAGGAAGAGATACATAAACCAGGTTGCTGGCATGGATTAGCAGGCAGAGAGAACTGCGGTTAGAGGAAGAGCAGGTGGAGACTGAGCTGACTAGGGCTGTGTGACGCTGTGTGACGACGCTGTCTGACCCCTGTTCTCTCGTTTGCAGATGAAGTCAGCAGTGGCTCCTGCATCCTGCTCGTCTTGCTGTGCATAGCCACGGTTTTCCTCAGTGTTGGAGGAACTGCACTCTACTGCACTCTGGGTGACATGGAGTCACCTGTTTGTACAGACTTTGCCGACAACATGGACTTCTATTACACGAAGCTGCTGCAGGGGGTGGCGGGGCTCAAACACTGGGTCTACCTCTCCTAGCAGCAGGGGGGACAGGCGTGCCGACAGACAGACAACGATGCAGACTTCCCAAACAGCTTTTCTTTCAGGAGTCACGCAACATTCCCCCTCCCCAGCAGCAAGGACCCCAGGACCGACTGACGTTAGAAACAGCAACTTCAGAGGCAGCCCAGAGAACTGTCAGAATGATGATGCACGGAAGAAGGTTGATGCTGGTGGAGGCGCTGGGGACGGAGGGGAGGCGCCGTGGAGAGCACGCCTGTCCTTGCTGCTTGCTTGTGCAGTGAAGCACACTGGGCAGCGTCGTGCAAGCCTGAAGGACACTCCCGGTTTACAGTTGTTGCTCCATAGGCATTGCTTCCCCCCGCCGCCGCCCCCACCACCACCACGCAATACGTTTCTTTGTAATCAGAGAGAGTTACCTTATGGTTCCAATGCCATTTTTTAGTTAATCTGGGAGCTGTATAATTTAAGCTTTGGGCATTACTCTAAATTCTCCATTTGTGAAATGGTTGTGTGGGTGCGTGTATGTCTGAAGCAGTTACCACACGCGGATATCCAGCCTAGAGTACAAAGATGACCTTTATTCTTTTAACTTGACTACAATGTGCAGGCACACACACATCTCTGGAGAAGGCTTCCCTGTGAACTAGATAAACCGTAGGAATATTGGCCCTTGAGGGGCGGATCTGTGGCAATGAATTTGACAGGCCCGAAGGCACCATGACAGAACTCCCAGGTCTCAGGTGAGATTCCGCTGTGGCTTCTATGCTGCCTGAAGCAATGCATCCTGGTTCCACCGCTCAAGAGAGACTTACTGAGCAGTTATTACGTTCTGGAACTAAGACTAGGAGTCCAAGTGAAGGGTGGTTCCTAGTGTATGGGTGTTCATGTAAGGTAAACCCTTACTCAGTTAAATGAAGCAGGACACCACGTGTAACTGAGTAGTTACAGGGCATACACTCGGGTGTGTGGAATGTGTGTTCCTACCACAGACTCATTTTGGTTCCCTGTCATTGGGTCATGAAGCGGAAATTCAATCATACCTTAAATAGACAAGTTTAAATGTCCAGTTCTGTTTAAATCTGTCGTTAGGTGGCCTTTCCTTATTTACGGTACAGTGATCTAATGTTTAGGAAGCCTTGCTTTGACTTTTTGTATTCTAGGCAACATCTTTTTTTAAAAATCATGAATTATAGTTTTTTAGCAAGTGATCTTTATGTTCTGTTTTCTTTGTTAGAATCATTTGGAAGGAAAAGAGAGAAATTGCTTTGTAGTTACTGGCTGGCACAGTACCTTCCTTTGTGTTTCTGCTTATTTATTTGGATCTTGTGAATTTAAAGGGCTTTTTGTATGAGTTGAGAGTGTGTGGCTGAGCATGTATTTGGTCATCTCACCGCTACCTATTTAATTAGATACTCAGTGTTTTGATTTCTATTGTTTCAGCTCCATATATTTTAGCTTATTTTTAAATTGACATTTTATTTTTACTATAATACTGTGTGGCTTATCTCTTATCATGTCACCATAAACTGTAATATTTTCAATGGTTATAGATCAGAGTTATTTATTTAGAAGTATACAGAATACTGAAATTTAGATTCCTTATACCTGAGGCTGATTTTATCAGAAGATTATTTTAATGTCCTATTATAAATTTGAAGACTTTGTATTCACATCATGTGTAAAATAGGTCCCATTGTCCTGGTTCTGCCATGAGCAGCGGTTCTGTGGAAGCCGTTAGTGAGGATTCTGTACGGGCCTCCGCATGATACACAAACGTGTTTCACCCTCGTGATTTCTAGTTGCAGGGACTTGGTGGCCCTTGTTTCTGACAATTTTATATCCAGAAAAGTTAAAATCTTCCTCCTGTTTGCCTACTTTAGGTCACTCAGAGTCCTGTATGACCTCTGGTGTTATATTTACCTCTCGGCCACCTTGGCCACTTTTCTAGAACCCAAGGTTTCCCAGGAGCCATCATCAAAAGAAGGGCCCGAATTGACACCTGTCTAACCGGGGCCCCGTTGTGCGTCAGAGGAGCTGGGGAGGTCACCAACTTCAGGGACCACAGAGTGATCAGGAGTAGGCTGACCGCTTGACTTAAGTGGGCATGAAATCTCACCTAGAAACACGAGGGCACCTTTGAAAATGTCATAGTCATTTACTGCATGAACTGGAGCATCCCACCTAGAGAGGAGAGGACGTTATCCCATGCATAAAGAGCTCATCTACTGTACTGAGGTACCATTTCTCCTCTCATCTGAAAGTGCTGACAACTATTTATAACTAGCCTTCTTAAGAACTGTGTTTGAGGGTGTCAAATCAAGCTTGTAATTTAAAATCTATACCAACAAAACGTCTCAGAGAATTTATTTGTACTCTTAATGTTCAGGGAACCGATTGAAAACAAAATATAATGTCAGAGTTGGTCCAGCCCCTGAAGGACATGCCATCTATTTGGGGGAAGTCTTTTTTTTTTAATTACACTTTTTATTCTGGGAGGAGGCCACATGTGTGCCACACTGTACACTTGCGGAGTCACTCTCTCCTCCATCATTAGGGTCCAGAGATTCGTACTGGCCGTCCACTTGACGGCGAGCACCTCCCCCCACTGAGCCGTCCTATCGTCCCTGTGGTGAAGATGTCCTAATAAGCCCCTAAGTAACGGCTGCTCGGCTTCTAAAATTCTTCTTGCCACTGCCTGACGTGGTAAACCAAACTCCGCTCTCAAGTGCATCCTTTTGGACTTGAACATCAAGTCTAAAGTCTTATTTTATCGAGCTGTGGATTGGGATGTGAGATGTGGCGAGGATGCAAAGTCTGAAGGTCAGGCTTATTTTGCAAGGGCAGATGTGATTTGGGTCTTCTGAATGACGGGACAACATGGCTGAGAGGAGCAGGGATAAAGGACCAGAGGAGCTGAGCAGGGGGACATGGAGGACAAAGGCGTCCTTTGGCTGCTGACCTGTTGTCCTGACACTGGCCTTTGTGGCGCATGCTCCCCACACACAGGCAGCTTTTTACTTTTCTCTGTTAGCATATATTAGTTATACATAATGGGTTCCATGATGACATTTGCATACATGTAGGTGGTGCCGTTTTGAGCGGCTTCACTTCCTGGTACACTCTTGTCCCCCAACCCCGTCTCCCCACCCCCACCCTCCGCTGATCCCCTTCAAGAGGCTGGGCTCCCACTGCTGGCAGAAACCCTCTCGTTTCTACAGGCACAGTTGATCTGAACTTGGTCTCATGTGGTACTTTATGTGGTGTTTGTAGTACTTTAACGTTCATTCATTCCATACCTGGATTAACACACTTAATGGCTCTCAACCACAGGTCTCATGATGCCCAAGTCCACCACACTTTGTTTCTGTCACATGACCTGCACCTTCAGAGACAGAAAGTGATTCTGGGGCCTATGCCTTGGCCTTCGAATAGCTACTGAGTAAGCTGGGTATAGCTTTGGGCCTGGTGCGGAGACGCGTGCAGAACTTTGCCCAGTGGTGTTGGCTGCCCTCTGTACCCTGACACACATCCGACTGCCTCAGTGTAAGCACTGTGAGCATGGCCCCACCCGGCTCAAAGAGCTTGTGTCTGGTCAAGGGATGCAATTTGCCAAGAAGGAACCGAAAAGAAACTAGATAACAACGGGCTACCTAGGGGGTGGGAACTAGAGGTCATCATTTCCAGTCATGTGTCGTGAACTGTTAGGAATCAGGGAAACGCACAGCCACTGGAAGGAAAGTCAACAGCCATCTGTCCTGCCAGCGGTCACTGCTTCACACCTGCATGAGCACATCAGGAGTTCACAGCGGGCGGGCTTCCAGTGAAACCTTTCTGTTCAGAACTGAAGCTCTGGGGCTGGGGCTGGGTGTAGTTCAGAAGTAGAGTGTTTGCCTCTTGAGCACAAGACCTCAATACTAGGCTCCATACTCAGTGTCACAAAAGAAAAACAGAAGTCTTAATGGCCCTGAATTAAAAACCGCCTCACAAGGAAAACCAGGGCCAGAGGGTGTTGCCAGTCAATCTGTCAATCATTTAAGAAAGAAATACCCATCTCACAAGATGCTCTTTTAAAAAGAAAGTGCTGCTGGTCCGTCTTAGGAGACCAGTATCACTTTTTCAGAAAATCGCTGGTGAGAGAGGGTGGGGGAGGCAGAGAGAGCTCAGCTGGTGAAGTACCAGCCTGGCAAGGACCTCAATTTGATCCCCAGAACCCACACAAAAAAAATGCACTCTCATAATTCCAGTTCTAGGGGAGGAGCCAGGAGAATCCCTAGGTCTCCTGGCCAGGCAGCCTAATTGGTGATTTCCAAACCAATCAGAGACTCTGTCTCAAAGAAGGTAGACTGTGTTTGTGAAGGCGACACCCCAGCCTGGGTTACACAGTGAGACCCTCTCTGAAGAAAGCAAGCCAGCTGAGGATGCATAGCTCGGTATAGAGGGTTCACTATTCACCAGGTCAAGAGTTCAGGCCCCAGGACTACCATAGATGTGACAGACACAATTCAAATCAAAATTGCAGCAGGTTTTAGAAACTGACAGTTTAAAATGCATGAAATGCAAATGACCTAGAAGATAGTGGAATTGTCGGAACAGAGTTGGAGGACCCTTGCTCCTGTTTCCAAGGCTTCATCCTATAGTTACCGGCTGGTGACTAGGGAGACCTACACCAAGAGCCACGTGTGCATGTTCAAGGGAGCCACAAGGAAGCCAGGCCAGCTCAGTCAGGAAAGAGGAACCCGTTCAACAAATAATGCTGGCAAGATTGCATGTGCAATTGGAAAAAATTAACATAAACAACGAAAATCTGAAGTGAATCGGTTTTAAGTCTAAAACCTGAAACTGGAGGGTATCTAGAAGAAACCAGATCGGCTTTGCCGCTTTTACATGAAAAGATACTCCTCAGAGCTCAGACTATAAAAGAAACACTCATAACTGGACTTTTAAAAATGTGCTTTTCATATAATGTGGTTAGGAAAATTAGAGGCAACTACTCAAATGGAAGAAAATAGTCACAATATTTTTTTCAGTTTCGTGGGCTGGGCAGTGGGTCCCTGCTGGTGTGTGTGTGGAGACCAGAGGACAGTCTCTGATAGTCAGTTCTTCCCCTTCCACCATGTGAGTCGTGGGGAACAAACTCAGGTCATCTGGCTTGGCAGCGAGGGCCTCACAATGAACTTGTCAAAGACCTTGTAAATTTAGAGTATGTAAGGCTCACTTAATTCAGAATTATGACCACTTTGAAGTGCCTTCATGAGAGAGAATGTGTGAATGGCCAATGAGGACATGAAAATACATGGAGGGTCCTTAGTCACCTAGAAAATGCAAATGACTGAGCTACCTCTGGACACTTCGAGTCTCCAAACTGCCTGGACGGACAGTCCAAGGTTGGTTAGTTCAACATAAGGAATTCAGGTATTAGTAATAGAACAAAGAAGGAGGATGGTCACCTCGCTGGGTGTAGAAAAGTATTAAACAGCCTTTTGTGACTAGAACTCAGACTAAATGAAGATTAGGAGAACAGTAGAGGAGGGTCCTTGAGGGGTTATGAGGATACTCAAGGCAAGGAAAAGGCCTTCTGTCCTTCAGATGGCTCGCTCCATCTCACCGCTGTGGCTTAATTAGAAAAACCAAAACCTCTGGTGACCTCCACATACCTCAAATGTGCAAGGCCTGGTCACCCACTAGCTAGCAGTATGTTTGGATAAACTCATTAATTCCAAATGCCCCACCCCGTCCTAACTCTGTTTACTGTTTGCGGATCCCTCTAGTTCCTTCTTGAATGCTGAGCTGCTGACTTACGACGACGACACTGGAGCATGGTTGTCTTCTCAGCTCTCAGGAGGCTGAGGCAGGAGGATGACCAGGTCTGGGCCATCTTGGGTTACAATAGAGGCCATGGAGATTTTTTTGCTTTTTTAAGTGTTTCCTTTTGCTTTATTTTGTTTTAATTCTACATGATGCAGCAGTTCACATTCCAAACCCAATCTAATAATAGTCTGTAAGGACAGCACAGTGTCCCTCTGGACGGAAGGTATTGATCAGAAGTGAGGTTTCATAATTTCATTGCTTAATTGATTTGGATCAAAGGTCAGGCAGGAGATGTGCACTCAGGAGCAGAAGTAGCTTACATCATCCCCTCACCCATCAGCATGATGGAGCTCTAAGTGGCTGGCTTTCACTTTCCAAGTGCATGACCTGGGCTTGACAACCTATAAACCAAGCGAGAAAAACACCCTGAGCTTCCAAGGCTAGAAATAGGTCCATAAGTTGCTATGAATGAAGGTAAACTTTTTCCTTTTTTGTAAAAGAGTTTCTCTACATATCTCAGGATGGCTTGGAATGCTGCATAACTCAAACTGGCCTCAAACTCGGAATCCTCCTGCCTTAGACTTCCAGGGAATTGTCTGCTCTGCTGTGCTTGCTTGCACATGCCTTTCTGTATGGTATTGCTTCAGTGGAAATTGGTCTAGGAATAGCCATTTCACCAGCCCCAGAGAAGAGGCTGTCCCCACGTAAGCTAGTTTGGTAGAGCATAAACCCTGAAGAAAGGAAGCAACCTCGGGCTGGAATCCCGATAACAAATGAGGTCCCGTTAACAAGCTGTTTAACCTTCTCCAGCCTCCCGCTTCCTCATCTATAGGATTTCTAACAACTTCAGAGCCAAACCCCTCTGTATCCTTTGGCAGTCTAATGTATTCTGCTTTCCCTCACCGAGAAGAAACAACTTGGGTGGCTGCATTTGCTGGGTGGAGTTGGAGTATCGCATGGGAATTCTCTAAAGCCACACGGAAGTGAGGGGTAGAAGCTGAAGACTGATGCATAGATTTTCAAGCCATCTACTATGCCCACGGGCCACTTCCAAGAGCTGGCCGCCAATGGTTCCTTCTCTGGAAAGCTTGATGTGTTGTGTAGCCCAATCCTACAACCCTAGCTACGACTGGTTAGACCGGAGGGTGCCTTAGGGTGATGCCGTCCCTGACGTTTACATGCTAGGGAGGCGGGTGACCTGGGTGAAGATGGGTTTAGAAGGGTGTTTGGCAAAGAGACTCTGACAAGCAGGTCCTCTCTGACCACATGAGCCTGACACCCAGACTCTGTGTCCAGCTCTGGCAGTGGCAGGGGAGAGCATGGCGCCAAAGGACCCGCGAGGGACAGCAGAGCTGCCAGGGTGGACATCCTCCAGGGCTTGCCTCGAAGGTCACACAGCCGGTAAAGGTGCTTGCTGCACAAGCCTGGTAACCCGAGGACGGTCCTGCAATGTGAGAGGACAGAACTGACGCCACGCAGCTGTCTTCCAACCTCCACAGGCAAGTCATGTCCTGTGCGCACACATACACAAATGATAAACACACTTTTAAAAGGTTTTCTTGAGATTTGCTTTTTTTTTATTTGTATGAGTGTTTGGCTTGTGTGTATGTATGTATGTATGTATGTATGTATGCATGTATGTGCGTGTCAGAACAGGCCAGAAGAGGGCGTCAGATCCGTGTGGGTGCTGGGAACTGAACCTGGGTGCTCTAGAAGAATAGCCAGTGCTTTTAACCACTGAGCCATCATTCCACAACACACACACACACACACACACACACACACACACACACACACAAAAGTGTAAAGGGTCACCAAGGTGTAAGCAAACAGCAGTCTCATTCCAGAAGGCTGGAGCGAGGTGACTTTTTCACTGCGCGTGCTCCTTACACGAGGTCCCCTGAGAAAGAGTCTGTCATTCCCTGTAAACTGAAGCCAAACTGCTCGGCAGTTTCCTGTGTAAACATTGCCCGGCTCTTTAGAATCATGTTATTTTACAGATGCTGGGCAGTACAAACTCTGTCCAGTTGGCTCTGCTGTGTCCAGAACAAAGCTGTGATCCAAGGACGGTCAGTGACCTACTTAAGATCAGGAGCAACAGAAGAATGGAAGAGTTTCCACTTCTGGTTCAGAAATTGAAAATACCCCCAGGAAGCTGAGATTATAGCACCATGGGAAATTGTGTGCCTAGCCACTTAGCATGCTCAAGGCCAAGGACTCCCTGCCTAATACCAAAAATATAATTGGTCCAGAGAGAGTAAAGGTACTCACTATCGAAGCTAACAAGTCAGCCCCTGAGGAGTGACCTCTGAGATTGTCCTCTGGCCTACATGTATACACACGCGCGCGCACACACACACACACACACACACACACACATATGGGTACACACAACATGCACACATACCAAAAATGAAAAAGTATGTACCTGAAATAAAAAAAAGAAAATTTGGCAAATGTGCCCCCACGTCCTGTTGCCCTGGACACAGGACTGTGAGATCTGCTCTCAGGTTTCAGGCAACATCAGCTAAACACCTGTATGTGAGATACGGCATTGAGACCCATTTTGTTATAGCTCCCAGATCTTCTGTTGGCATTCTGGCTGCACCTGGATCCAACCCTCGATTAATTGCCGTGGGAAAAGATGACAGGTAGCTGAGGGTATGTTCCCTATCCCACCTGCTGTTCCTCAGCCAGGCACATCCACGCACTTGTGTTTCCGCTGGGAGAAACAGCATCCCTCTTGATGAGAGATTTGCTCTTCCCTGACCTCTTCGTCAGAGACTAATCCCATCTTGTGTTTAAAATCATTACTCGTAAATAGAAGTGCGTTAGTGCCAGCCGAGTCCTGCTGGCCTCTCCTCTCCTTCAGAGTGATGAATTGGCGAAAGAGCGGGAAAGGGCTGGACAGGAGCAGGCAGTGAGGTCTCTATAGAGGCACAGCCTCTGGGGACACAGGACTCCTAAAATGGAATGAGCTGTGACCTGGGAGATCCCCTTCCTGGAGCTCCTTGGGCACCATGGGAAGTAAAAGCAAGGGCTTTGTTCACTTGTTCTCCTCTGCTTTGTTAATTCTTATTGCACTTATTTATTTGGTGCGTGTGTGCGTGTGTGCGTGCGTGCGTGCGTGCGTGCGTGCGTGCGTGCGTGCGTGCGTGCGTGCGTGTGTGTGTGTGTGTGTGTGTGTGTGTCTGTGCAGGTGTGGTTTGCATATGGAGGTCAGAGAATGTCTCAGAAGTTGGTTCACTCGCTCTGCCGTGTGTGTCTGTCTCTGAGGTAGCACTCAGGTCCAGCCTTCAAGGACTTTTACCCGCTGAAACATCGCACTGACTGCTCCTCCCAGGAGATCCGAACCAGGGGTACAGCCCCTATCACATCTGCCTGCTCATCCACAAAGCCCCCTGAACTTGTCAAAAGAAGAACTGAAGGAAGGAGCTGTAGAGATGGCCCAGGGGTTAAAAACACAGGCTGCTCTTCCAGAGGACCCAGGTTCAATTCCCAGCTTCCACATGGCAGCTCACACCTGTCTGTGACTCCGGTTCCAGGGATCTGACACCTTCACATAGACATATATTCAAGCAAAACATCAATGCACATAAATAATAATAATTTATATACATACATACATACATACATACATACACACACATACATACTTGAAGGAAAAGCCTGAGAGACCACAGGATTTTAGTAACCATGCTTGTGAGTGGTTTTCTTTCTTTTGCTTATTATAGTCTGGCAGGGCATAAATATTTAAGCCATCAATAACTTAAGTGGAAACAAAAATGGAAAACATTGAGACTATAAAAACAAAACTTCCAGCTGACTGACAGAGAGGAGAGCTCCCTTTCTGAACAGACCTTGAACGGGCTCTGCCTTCCCCAACTGCCCAGAGGCAGATCTCGTGGAAAACATGCCACCTCAGCCCCTCTGTGACCCCACGAGACGGCCATCTCAGCTTCCAGAGTGTGCCACGCACTGCACACGTACAGGAGTTAAGGAACCACGTGCCTCTCCTCCTCCACCCCGCCTTGCCTGTCCTAGGTCCTGTCTCGAATGCTATTTTTGTTTTCAATAATATTTTCAGTTCTTCTGTGGAATGCTGTGGTAAAAATGAAAAAAAAAAAAAAGTATTCTTACTTCAACAAGGACAAACAGGCAGGTCAGAATTCAGGCCTTAAGAGCTCCAGAGGGAAATCAGCCATCCATTCTGTGCCTTTTGGAGATGGTGGCTCTTGCCTCATAAGTCCAAAGACTTTCCAATCTGAACCAAGACCCCAGGGAAGCCCACCACCAGACAGAAGGCTCCACCCAAGGCTGGGAGTCGCGCAAGAGCCTGTCTCCAACAACTGCATTTTCAAAACGACAGTAACGGCAGTGGGAGGCAGGCATGGGGTGGGAGAACAGCTTTGTCTCGCCCAGCAGTGCCTCTTAGCTCTGCAGTTAAGTTTTCACAGTCCCTAATAAATCACCACAAGAATCACTGACAAGCCACTTCAATGCCTGTCATCTTTCCCGCCTTTGTGAGTGGCCCTGGATAGGGCTGCCGCTGACCCCTGAGAGCCAACGGCTGGGCTCTAAAACTGGCCACAAGGTGAGTGTCCTGGAGCTAGCCATTGACAAGCCAACTCCAGAGCCCTGTCTCCTGAGGAGAGCGGCATTGAAAGGGAGGCTTCATTTCTTAAGAGATAATTAAAATTTTTAAAGAGGGTGGAGGCGGTGCACACCTTCATTCCTAGCACTTGTGAGGCAGAGGCAGGCAGATCTCAGATCGAGGCCAGCCTGGTACAGAGCGAGTTCCAGGACAGCCAGGGCTACACAGAGAAGGTAGACTTCTCTGGGAGGTCTTAAGCCATGAGAGGTATGCCCCTGAAGGAGATGTAAGACCCTGGCCCCTGCTCTTCCTCTCTTTTGCTTCCCGGATGCCTGGAGGTAAACAGCATGTCCCCACCTTGACACACCATGCTGCCACTGTCCAGAGCAACATGGGTCATCCCCGAAACTCTGAACCAAAACAAACCCTCCCTTCTTCTAAAGTTGATTTGCCTCGGGCATTTGTCGCGCTGTGGGAAAGCTGACGGAGGCAGACCGGGTGCGCCCTCACCCTTCTGACAGACACGTAACAGTTCCCACTCCTACTGTGTACCACACCGGACCGTTTGCCCCCAGCACTGACTTAGCATATCCCAACACTTGTTAGTGGAATTAATTAGTGATCAAGAAATAAATATATTATTATATTTAATATATACTAATGATTCGATATATATTTATATAATTATATATAATTTAATATGTAATAATGATTCAATATATAAATATATTATTATATATATAGACTTGGCACACACTATCTTGCACTGAACTTCGGTTTCTATGTCTCAATCCGATTAGAAGTTTCTGGGAGTTCACTAATAATCATGACGGTCCTTCCTGGGTTGAGTGACTCTTGGAGGCCTTCCCTGGAGCAGGCTCCAGCCCCACACCTTCTGTCTTCCCTCCTCCCACCCCTGACATGGCTATGGCCATCTCAGGTGTCTGCTCTGGGTGCGTGGGTTCTCCTGAAGGTCCACCCGACCCCTTCAGGGCCCTCGCTGGCTGGGATGCAGGTGATTAGCCTTCCTCACCACTAGAGGGCGAGCTTAACGTGAAACACCCATGAGCTCCTCCAGAAGAACTTTCCCAAAGCTGGTGCTTTAGTGAGGCCATCAAGACACTCATAGTTCCACCAGGAGAGTAGGTGTAGCCGGGGGGTGCTCAGGTCAGTTCCGTGGCAGCAGCTTCCTCCCGCAGTGACGACACACCAGGGCAGCACGGCCTGAACAGGGGAATCCTTTCACCCCAGCGCTGTTTATAGCCCACCCCTCTGGGGTCGGGACAAGGCCCCACAAACAACTGTGCATGGCATGTTCAGGCGCAGAGTTCCAGATGTTTCTCCGTGAGGCCCCACAGCAGCTCCCCGGCCATTCAGTGAGTCACGTCTGCACAGGTCCAGGCCTCAACCCCGGGGTGGGGGTGGGGAGCCTGTGTGTTCTCTCAGCCCTCGGGTTGGTTTTCACACCTGCTTTTCTTGTGTTCCTTAGGGTTTTCGGTGTTTTTCTAGCTAATCCTTCCCCTGTGACAGTGATTCCTCAAATGAAACTTTAAATAAATGCACGGTGTCTTTCTCCTGGCGGGTACAGATATGCAAGCGCTGGAAAGAACAACAGATTTGTCTGGCTTGTGTCAACACACCAGAGACAGAATGCACTTGTGTTTTGTTTTGTTTTGTTTTGTTTTTGTTTTGTTTGGTTGGGTTTTTTGAGACAGGATTTCTCTGTGTAGTTTTGGTGCCTGTCCTGGAACTCACAGAGATCCGCCTGCCTCTGCCTCCCAAGTGCTGGGATTAAAGCCCGGCCAGAATGCACTCTTGATCTCCTTTACAACACCTGGCTATTTAAGGGTAAACTCCGAGGGCTGGATGAGCTCTGGGCAGGGCATGTGACCGTGTAGAGGTGGCCCTTGCCCATCCACTGGATGACAGCAGTTACTGCCCCTCTCCCCCTGAGCCCCGCCCGCCCCTCACGCTTCCCACTGGGCAGCAAACGCTGGCAAAGACTCTGCCCAGAGGCACCCAGAACCCATCTCACCTCTCCCCTAGCTAGAGCTGAAGGGATGTGAGATTTGAGAACTAGTCACTGTGACATCTTTGCCAAAGGGACCTAGATGTGACAATGGCCAAAATGAGACCAGGCAATGCCATCGCTGAGTCTGTCAGCCAGCTATCCATTATCGTAACAAGTGCCTGTGACAAATAATCTTGGAAAGAAGGAAGGTTTATTTGGCTCATGTGTTTTTTGTTTTGTTTTTTAATATTTGCAGTTTTCCTAACTAGTTTTCCTTCTTTTTACTTTCTTTCTTGGATTTATTTATTTATTATGTATACAGTGTTCTGCCTGCATGTATCCCTGCAGACCAAAGGGGGCACCAGATCTCATTACAGATGGTAGTGAGCCACCATGAGGATGCTGGGAATTGAACTCAGGACCTCTGGAAGAGCAGCCAGTGTTCTTAACCTCTGAGCCATCTCTCCAGCCCTTGTGATTTTGAGGTTCGGTTCATGATCAGTTTGCCTGGACACGGACATGGGATGGGACAGTAGATCCTGGTGGGAGCACATGGCAGCAGAGGACTCTTTACCTCGTAGCCAGGTGTGAAGAAAAATCAAAGAGGAAAGGGTGGGGTCCCACTAGCCATCTTTCCCTGCCTGCCTTGCCTGGCCTTTCTTTCTAAACATGTGCTTCTATTTGTGTGTATGTGCGTGTCTCTGTGTGAGTGTGGGCACACCCTCACAAGCCAGAGGAAGACAACTTTCAGGAGTCTGTTCATCTCTTTCCACCTTGGGTTCCAGGGTTAAACTCTGGTCACTGGGCTTTTGCGGCAAGTACTTTACCTGCTGACCACCCCTCACCAGCCTTCCTACAATCCCTTTCAAGGACACATGCAGACCCAACTCTCACAGGTTTTGTCATTACCCAGGACCTCAAAACTGGGGACCAAGATTTTAACACATAACTTTCTGGAAATATTCAAGCTCCACACTAAAGCAAAAGCCCGAAGAATTTCAGGTCGGTGTAAATCCTTTCTCCCTCGAGAAGCCTGTGAGTATGCCTTTAACTCCGACTCATGTAG
Source organism: Peromyscus maniculatus bairdii (assembly GCF_049852395.1). Taxonomy (NCBI): domain Eukaryota; kingdom Metazoa; phylum Chordata; class Mammalia; order Rodentia; family Cricetidae; genus Peromyscus; species Peromyscus maniculatus. The sequence goes on from NC_134862.1 coordinate 88,257,574, forward strand.
GATTCCACCTCTAGCAAGTGAAGAGACCTACTGGATGCCACTAGAACCAATTGTTGGTTTGTTTTCATTTTGATTTCTTATTTTATATGAGGTGCATGTAACCCAGGTCAGTTTCAAACTCCCTGTGTGGCAAAGGTGGGGCCTCCAACTTCTCATCCCCCTGCTTCTGTCTCCCAAGCACTGCAATTGTAAGCCTGTCACTACCACACCTGGCTTAAACCAGTTCTTGGTGAATTATTACATTCTGGGTAGCTGAAAAGGAACAAAAACATTTTGTTTTTATATTTTTTTCTGTGTATGTGTGCATGTGTTTGCATTCGTGTGTGTGTGTGTGTGTGTGTGTGTGTGTGTGTGTGTGTGTGTGTGTGTGTGCCTTGTGTGGAAGCCAAAAGACAACCTAAGCTGTTGTTACTGGGGAACAGTACACTTAATTTTTGAGGGGGCGGTGTCCCTCTCTGTCTGGCCTAAGACCCAAACTAATAGGCTAGGCTGGCCAGCCCGTGAGCACCGTGGATCTTCCTGTCTCTGCCTCCCCTGTGCTGGGATTACAAAAGCACGATGTAGTATAGGATTTTAAACATGGGTTCTGGGGAACAAATTCAGGTCCTTGTGTCTGCAAGGCAAACACTGTACTAGCTGAGCCATCTCCCCAGCCCCCTCAACATTTTTCTTTCTATTTTTTTAATTAAAATTTACGACAAATTGAAAAATTAAAAAAAAAATCATGCGGCAAAACATCTTCAAAGCAGACAGAACTCTTAGGCTGTCTATCTAGTTTCAGGCAGTTTCTATTTTTAACAGGCTCAGATCAGAATAACTTTAGGTCTTTCTCTGGCTGGGAGAGAGAAGTCATGACACCTCTGCTGGTTTCTATGACAACCACCAACAGCTATGATAATGCCGATGAAAGAACCGGGGGACTTGGTCATTTTACCACGTTGTGTGTATGTGCAGCCAGATGGGAGCTGACGTATTAGCTCAGGCAAATGCACACTCCACTTAATCAACCTGTTGTGTCTCCATTTTCCAGGGGAGTGGGGGTGGGTTAGCAAAGGGTAAGGTCAGGCCTTCACTCTCGCCTTCATGGGTTCTGCAGATGCGTTTTTTTTTTTCTGTCACTGGGAAGAGATTAGTTGGTGACCTACTTCCAGTTATACAAGTTAGACTGTCATGATTCCAGAGGGTGGTGGCTCGAAATAGCCCCGTGCATTTGTGCTCAGTGGCAAACACAAGTTGCTTTCCCACAAAGAAGTTGATTCCAAAGGCCAGGCATGGGATGGGGCTCACTCTCAAGCCTGCAGGCCGCAGACTGCAGGTTCCAGGCTTGGGAGGACGGGCACAGAGGTCTCTGTCTTTCACTTTACCTTCTTGGGTCCTTTTTCTGGGATCTCCCAGAAATGTCTCACTTCGTCACACATCACACAGGGCACAGGGCACTTTGACAAGGGACCACACTGCCCGTGGCATGGCTTTCAGAATGCTCAGCTGAGACTTTCGCAGCACAGTAGGAATTCAGGACTGGAGGGAGGCAGTTCAGGTCCACGCAGAGAGAGATTGCCTAGCGTCTGTGAAGCCCTGGGTTTGATGTCCATGCACATTTCTGGGCAAGGTGACACAGGGCTACCCCAGCAGGTGGGGGTAGGGCAGAGGGTCAGAAGTTCAAGGTCATTCTTGGTGAGTTCAAAGCCAGCCTGGGTTATAGGAGACCCTGTCGGGGGGAAAACAAACGACCCCCACACCCCAACCCCAGCCGTGACACCCGAGAGCGGGGTGTGGCGGTTTGAAAAAGTGTCCCCTATGGACCCATGCATTTTAACACTTGACCCCAAGTTCGTAGCTGTTTGGGGAGGAAGGGCATCCGTTTGTAGCCGCACCCCACTTCCAGTTCTCTCTACCTTCTCTCGGCTTCCTGTTCCTGCTGCGTGACAGACAACTGGTCCTCCGGAACCACAAGCCAAAAAGAAAACGACGACCCTCCTTCTTCCGTAACTTGCTCTGGGTTGTGGCCTTTGGGCACAGCAACAGAAAAGTACCTGACACACAGGAGAAAGGTCTTCCACTCAGTCTGTGTGCCGACGACGGCCAGTCTAGACTTGCCTCTCCATGCTCTCCTTCTCCATTATTATTAGCCACAGGTCCACTCGCGTCCCAGAAGTAGCTCAGGAAAGTAAACGTTCCAGAATTTACAGGCCTAGACTAATAGTTTCTCCGGTATCGGCCTGATGGGCGGATGTGTCAAGGCCTGTAGACTTCTGTCTGTGTTTGGCAGAGATTTGTTTATTCTGTGCTTTCTGTGTGCTGGACTCAGTGCTAGGCAACATGATCCATGACCTCTTGATATTTAAATTTTTGTGGCAACAAGGCCAACAAGCACCATTCCTGAGGAAGACAGCAGGCTACATGTTTGGGCTGTCTCTTGGTAGCAAGGGCTGCTTGAGTTAAGCTGGGAAAAACACTAGTTGAGTCCCACTGTGTTCCAGCCCTGGGGAAAACTGTTACCTGACCTAAGTTCATGCCAGTCTATGAGGCTGTACAACCTTACATAAGAACTGAGGTAACTCCGTGAGATTCCCACAGGCACACACTCAGAAAGTGGCTGAGTCAGAAAATGAACTCAGACTTTTGTGCCCTAATTCCTGCAAAATACATCCTCCAGAACAGAACAAGAGTTAACTCTGCCTTCCAGAAAAAACAGCTCAGAGTCTGCGAATGGTATGTCCAAGGTCACTGAAATCGCCTCAGGTTGAGGTGGTACTAAATGTAGGTCTGTCCATCCCCTGCTCCCAGCATCTCCTCAGCGCACTACAGCCTGTCCCCTCACCGTTCTTTCCTTATGCCAGATGATAGCCGTCACCAGTGGCATTGCCCATGAAGCGGCATCGTGACTGTCGCTTTCGGGGTAGTGAAGCAAGTGGGGTAACTGTTTCTTACGTCTGAGGTCCTTACAGAGCTGACCCTGGTACAGACTGAGAAACTGAGGCCACCCTTTGCCTTGGTGTGGCTGTTCCCGACCTACACAAGCCACTCCAGGTTCCGTCTCACTGTCCCACAGACCTTGTATTCCTCAAGCCCTGAGCTTCCTGTCTCCAGCTCCACCCAGACTGGCGGTTCCAAGCAAGCCGTCAGAAAACCAGGGTTCACTTTCACCAGTTTCTATTTCTCGGCTCTCGGTAGCGCTCAATGTGTGTAGGACAGAGGGGGAAATGTGTGAACAAAACAGCCCTGTAGGCATGTGCTTCTTGCCCACTAGAGGAAGGAGAGAGGAGCATCCGTGCTGGCCTTGGAGCTCTGTAGCGCCTCCTTCTATCAGTTCTGTTCCTCTCGAGAACCCTGACTAAAACAGATGCTCAGGTACCTCGGAGAGGAGCGGTAAACAGACAGAAAACTTGCACATTAATATTGATTGCTAGGTATTAGCAAGTGCTTTACAATGTCTTCCATGGGGTGCTTGCACGTCTCCCATGCCAGGCATGCGCAATTCAGTGGCTGAGCAGGAAGAGGAACGTTATCCGCTGCTGTCCATGCTTACACTGTATTCCCTTGTCCCTCATACGTTAACACAAATAGGCAAATCAGCAAAAAGGCAAAACTGGCCTTCTGTGTTTGGCTAATGCTTCTGCTGGTCCAAACAGTGCTCCTCAAGAAGTGGTGGTGTATACCTCCGATCCCAGCACTCAGTGGGCTGAGACAGAAAAATGGGGAGAGAATTCGAAGCCAGCCTGGACTACATGGTGAGAATGGTCTTGATGAGGAGGGGTCACGGGAGAAAGGAAATGGACAGGAGGAGGAGGAGAGGAGGAAGAAAAAGAAGAGCTTAGTTTACAAAGTTGACCTCTCCAAGAGAGTGAACCAGATGTCATCCTGTGTCCTTCAAAGGAGCCTTATGCTAAAGACACAGCGGGGCACAGTCACAGCATCTCATCAAGGTGGTGGGAAGGCTTATCAGAGAGTGCCTATGGGCCTTTGTATTTGGGAAGTGTGTGTGCCAAGGAAACCACACAGTCTGTGGGCAAGAAGAACCAAAGAGCTCCATCTAGTGACTTACTGAGTTCTTCTCATGATAAAATCGGACCCAGGAAAGCAAGACTCCTCTTCACAGACGAGCCCAAAAAAGAACTGTGCAAATAAAACACAAACCCCAAATTACTCCACACAGGACCTCCAACACATGCAAATCCAAGTTTTTTTTATATATAAATAATTAAAATATTTTTTGCGAAAAGTTTTATGTTCATAAAACTATACTGGCAAGTAAATAATTTTCATTAATTTAGGAACCCCAGCCCTCACCCCAAGACACTTTCTGTATTGATGTTATCACTTTTTGCAAGCCGTATCACCCATATGATCGTAGGATGTGCATCATTTGAAATGTTCCTTGCAATATTTATGTTTTTCCAATTCTTACGAACACTTAGGGTTTTGCATTCATTCGTGTTAAATTCATGTAACACACAGGGAAAATTAATAAAAAACTATTTGGGGAATGAAGCATACATTTGATGGGTGATATCATTCTGTATGCTGTGAATGTGTTGTTCTGATTGGTTGATAAATAAAATGCTGATTGGCCAGTAGCCAGGCAGGAAGTATAGGTGGGACGAGCAGACTAAAGGAAGAGGAAGAGCAGAGTCAGGAGTCACCAGCCAGACACAGAGAAAGCAAGATGTGAAGGCAGAACTGAGAAAAGGTACCAAGCCATGTGGCTAACATAAATAAGAATTGTGGATTAACTTAAGTGTAAGAGCTACTCAGTAATAAGTCTGAGCTAATGGCCCAGCAGTTATAATTAATATAAGCCTCCGAATGATTATTTTATAAGCAGCTGAGGGACCACGCCGCTGGGTGGGACACAGGAAAACTTCTAGCTACATTCATTAGTGTGTATGAGGAAGCAAGCGTGAAGAAGAGAAGGAAGGCCTAAAGCCAGTGGAATCCCGCACTTCCTAAGCTATGATAAATGCCTAAAGTTATGACCTAAGGGATAACAGAGCCCCAGTCTAGTGGGGGCGAGGGCTGGAGTCTCTGTCTGTCAAATACGTTCCTGGAAGACAGAGATGGGTGTCACTGACAGACGAACAAAATGCAGACTTCCCTGGTGACCATGGCATCACATCACATATGGAATTTGGCAACTCACGTGTGGTGGAGGCAACAGATGGAAACTACAGAAATAGTGTGTCTGGCAGCTAGGTGTGGGTGAGTAATTAGCTGAAGTCAACATAGGATAAAAATAAGTATGTGTCTTAGTTAGGGTTTCTATTGCTGTGATAAAACACCAAGACCACAAGTAAGTTGGGGAGGAAAGGGTTTATTTCACTTATACTTACACACTATGGTTCATCATTAGGGGAGTCAGGGCAGGAACTCAAGCAGGGCAGGGACCTGGAGACAGAAACTGAGGCAGAGGCCATGAGGAGTGCCGCTTACTGGCTTGCTCCTCATGACTTGCTCAACCTTCCTTCTTATTTAGCACCCAGGAGCACCAGCCCAGGGGTAGCACCTTCCTCAGTGAGCCGGGCCTTCCCGCATCAGTCATCAATCAAGGAAAGGCACCTCAGGCCAATCTGGTGGGGGCATTTGCTCAACTGAGTTCCCCTCTTTCAAAATGACTCTAGTTTTTGCCAAGCAGAATAGAACCAGCCAGCACAGTATACACTCTTAGGATTAATCATTTTAGGAATATTTAAATTTTTCATTTAAATATCATCCAGATAACACTGTCATATCTGGGATACAGGGATATATTTTAACATTTGATGCCAATACATGTCCTGAATTACTTTGAAGCGGATCTGGACACTCTCTGTGCTATGGTTTGGGCACATTTCCCAAGGGTTCATGTGTTGGTGCTCGGTCCAAGTGCAGTGATAAGAAAAGTGTTGGAACATTGAAAAGCAGAGCCAGTAGGAGCCAGATGCTCAGGCATTGCTCCTGGGCAGACCAGTGAAATTCATGAGGACCCCTTGTTAGTGCTCGTCAGAGTGGGAGCATGAAGCAGTCAGTCAGTCTGTCTGTCTCTCTTATGTGCTCTTTTGTTTTTCTATTCTCAGCCCCAGGGCCTCGTGCATGCTGATCAAGCACTCTGACGCTGTTTCTCTTTCTTCATCTTTGTGACATAAACAGACGGCTCACCTGAACCAGAGACCAAGCAGTTAGGGCGGCCTACACTGGAACTTTTGGCCTTTGTTTGTTTGGGGTTTTTTGTTGTTTTTCTAGACGGGGTTTCTCTGTGTAGCTTTGGCTATCCTGGAACTCTGTAGACCAGGCTGGCAAACTCACAGAGATCCACAGGCCTCTGCCTCCTGAGAGCTGGGATTAAAGATGTGCACCACCACTGCCCGGCAAACTTTTGGTCTTTAATATTGGGCTAAGTAATTTTTGTTGTTTCTAAAGTTCTTAGCTTTAGGCATTTATCATAGCAACAGAAAACAGATGTCTTAGATACTTTTCCATTGCTGAGGAAAAAAAAAACAATGCCATGACCAACGCTTCTTATAAAAGAAAGAATGTAATCCATCCTATAGTTTTAGAGGTTTAGGATCCATGAGAGTGGAGCAACTATAGATAATGCAGCAGCAGCTGAGAGCGCCGGTCTTGATCACAAGTAGAAACAGAGAGAACTAACTCAAAATTGTGGTGGTATTCTAATTGAACTGAAATGTGATTTTGATTGTATATTAATAAATAAAGTTACCCGGGGGTCAGAGCTATTAGAGCCATAGCAAGAGTGTGGCGGTGGTAGCGCACGCCTTTAATCCCATAGATCTCTGTGTGTTCAGGGATACAGCCAGCATTGGAGACATATGCCTTTAAGACCTGGGGGGCTGTACATACAGACAGTGACGAGGCAGTCACGTGTTTGGGTTTACAACCAAGGAGAAGGCAGAACAAAATACTATAAAAAGACGGACAGACAGGATGTAGCTTTCTTTCGGGAAGCTGGGACACCTCAGGAGGAAGGGTGAGATTTTAGCTCTGAGCTCTGACCTCTCAGCTTTCTCTTTTACATTGGTTCTGTGTTTCTTATTTAATAAGACTGTTGGATACATCTACACAAAATGGTAATAGTCCTTTGAAACCTCAAATCCCACCTCCAGTGACATACTTCCTTCAACAAGGCCACGTCTCCTAATCCTCCCCCAAATAGCCACCAACTAGGGACCAAATATTCAAACATGCAGCCCTATGGGGGCCATTCTCGTGCAAACCACCACATTTCACTCCTCAGCTCCCATAGCTCCTGGCCATATCATAATACAAATGCATTCGGTCCAACGTCAGAAGTCCCCGTAGTCTACCACAGACTCAACAATGTTCTAAAGTCCGAGCCTCTTCGGAAACGCAAAGCAATTTCTTTACTGTAACCCCGTGGAAAATCAAAAAGCAAATCACACACTTCCAACATTACCGTGGCACAGAATAGACATCACCATTCCAAAAGGGAGGAACGGGGGCATAGTGAGGAAGTACTGGACCAAAGCGACTGAAACCCAGCAGGGCAAACTCCACATCCTGCAGCTGTGTGTCTGCGGTCAAAGGACCCGGATGGCGCTGTCCTTTGCCCTCTGCTGCCTGCAGCACAGCAGCTGTCTGGGTGGTTCCACTCCTGGTCTGCAGCTTTCCCTGGCAGACATCTCATGCTCTGGCACCTCTATTTATTACACTTATTTATTTATGTTTGTGTGTGTGTGTGTGTGTGTGTGTGTGTGTGTGTGTGTGTGTGAAGTTGGTTCTTTGTGTCTACCAAATGTGTCCCTGGGATTGAACTAGGGTCCAGGCTTAATGGCAGGTGCCAAAACCTGCTCAACCAACTCGCTAACTTTTTTTTTTTTTTTTTTTTGGCAGGGTGCTATGTTATTGCTTTCCACACTCACTGGGCAGAGAACCTTTGCTCAGAATCATTGACTTTGTTCAAACTTTTGATTTTTTTGTTCATTGTGATTTTTAAAAAAATGTTTACTTAAAATAGTTATTATTTCAATTACTCTCTTGATTCTTCCATATCTAAACCCTGCTAATCCGGGCCAGTACTGGCTTCTTCTCTGGACTCTCTTTTTTAATGAATTAAAAGTTACCCCGTAACACAAGGGTCCTCAGCATAGTGTTTGACACCACCAACAGTACAACCTGGAACAAGTGTCTTCTCTTGCTTATTCTGCCTAGAGTTAGTTCCTCATTTGCCCCATATACAGCAATTAAGCCATCTACACCCCAATTAGGGATAGCAATGCTTTGTTGTAGCCATGTATTCACAGATCTTATTTCAGAGCCTAACACACGGGAGGCTCCCTGGGAATGCTTGCTGAATGGCATTAAATGGCTTTTTACATGTACTGGATACAGATCACACAATTACACAATTAAATTTAGGAGTAGTTTTATATCTACAGCATGCTATAGCTTGGATGTTGAGTGTCCATCAAAGGCCCACGTGTTAATAGGTGGGCTCTGGGTGGAAGGCAGGTATAGAACTGTCAGAAAGTCCTCCTCCTAGTCTGGTACCTCTGCTGATGGATGGTGCCTCTGTGTTAGTCCTGGGCCCCGAGGTTCTGGGGAACTACCGTGTGGAGGGAGTGCAAAGTTTGGTGGGGGCGGCTAATGTGAAGTCCTTAAACCATGGCGGGAATGACTACGAGGGAGAGTGAGGCAGCCACCCCCTTCCACCTGTGTTTCTGGGCCATGAAGTGAGTAATTCGCTCTGCTTTGACCTTTAGTCATCGCCATCCAGAACGACCATCAGAGGAGGCCCAGAGACCCAAAGCCATAGGCACACCAGATCAAAGACTGGAACTACACAAATGCAAACCAACAAGCCTTTTCCTCGTTATAAGCTAATTTTTCAGATATTTTGTTTTTATTTTATTTTTTGGTGTATGGGTGTTTTGCCTGTGTCTATATGTCTGTGCATCATGTAAGTGGGTGCGGCTGGGAATCAAATTTGGATTCTCTGGAAGAGCATCCAGTGTGCTCAACTGCTGAGCTATCTCTCCAGACCACAGTATTTCTTGACAGTGAGAGAAAACTAACTAGAGCATTTTGAAGAGGGGGTGGGGGGTGGGGTGGGTGTCACATGCTTGTAATCCCAGGACTCAGGGACTGGTGCAGGAGGACCCGGAACCTGAGGCCATTTGGGACTATATAGAGAATGTGTCTCAAAACAAAAGCAACAACAAAATTTTAAGCAGGTTTAAGAAAAAAAAAAAAAAAGCTACTTAACAAGAATCAGTAATTTGGGAAGCCCTCAAAACCAGAACTGGTTCTAAGAAACCCAGAACGGCATTAAAGTCGAGCGAGATTTACAACGCAAAACTGCAAATGGAGCAAACTGAGTGACTTCATTGGATACAGGTCATTTAAATAAACTGGCCCGGCTACTGCACCCCACGGATATTTTACTATCTGTGTAATACGTCTCAATCAGCAGGAATGGGTTTGGTCTGTAGTAGCTCCCAGAACAGCTCAGTGGGTACAGGCACTTACTGCCGAGCCTGACATCTTGAGTTTGGTCCCTGACTCCCGAAAGTTCTCCTCCAGCTCCGTCACACGTCCACAGACAGATATACAAACAAGTAAATGCATTTTTTATTTTTTTTTTTAAAAGGACATCTAGCCCGAAGCAATCGTCTCTGACAAATTCACCAACCGAAAGGCTGGATGACAGTCCGGGGCACTCAGCCCCGTCACCAGCGTCCCTTATTGCTAATACGCTTCCCCTCCGCCTCCACCCGGGCTTCCAACGCCGCAGCGAGCGCTCAGCGTGGGCGACCCCCGGGCTGCCTCTTTTCGCAATCCCCCGGAGAAGCGGGAAGAACCGGCCCGCCCCGGCCCGGCCTCAGAGAGGACGCGACGCCTCGGGGCGGCCAGAGCCGTGCGGGTCGCCGGGCTGCGGGCAACATGGGCCGCCGGCCGCTCCTGTCCGCCAGCGACGCCGACTTGCAGCCGGAGCCCGACGAGGTCCCGCGGCCGCAGCCGGAGCCCGACGAGGTCGCCCCGGAGGCCGCGCAGCCGCGGGAGCGCGAGGAGGCGTGGGCGTGGCCGTGGGCGTGGCCCGCGCGCGGGCCGAAGGGAGCGGGGCGCTCTAGCCGCGGCGGCGACGGCGGCCAGGACAGCGGCGGTTGCTGCGCCCGGTACTGGGGTCGCCGCCTGAGGCGCAGGCGCGGTGGACTCAGCCCGCCCCGGGCTGCGGCTCGCTGTGGACTCGCCATGGCGACGGAGCAGAGGCCTTTCCACCTGGTGGTGTTCGGCGCCTCTGGCTTCACCGGCCAGTTCGTGACGGAGGAGGTGGCCCGGGAGCAGGTGGCCCTGGAGCAGAGCTCCCGCCTGCCCTGGGCCGTGGCGGGCCGCTCCAAGGAGAAGCTGCAGCAAGTGCTGGAGAAGGCTGCCCTGAAGCTGGGTAACGCGGCGGCGGGGTGGGCAGGGCCGGGCTGGACCGGGATGGACCCGGCGCAGGTCGCCGAGGCATGTCTTCCCCGCTCCGTGTGCGGCTGCATCGAGCCCGGCCGGCCGGAGGACGAGGACCCGACGCCTGGCCGGGCCGGGCCTTTGTACCGCCCCTAAATGAAAGAAAGACAAAATGAAAAGGCTTTTCTCTCCCAGCTTGGGGAGCCCCGCTGTCGAAATAAGAACTTTGGGAGCGCCTCGGTCCAGCTCTGTCGTTCTGATGGGTTTGGAGGGTTCTTGGTACTTGCCGTCGGAAAGGGAAATAAGATACCGATTTCTCAGAGGTCCGTTGGCGTTTGTGTTTGGGAACAAGAAGGCAAGCTTGAGTTGTACTAATAACATTATGGGGCGCTTATTTATCTGTTTATTTTCGTGATAGGGATTTATCTCAGCACTTCCGAACGTGCGGTGCATACCACTAGCTGCTTGGTTTTTTTATTTGTTGTGCTTTTGGTTTTTAGTTTGTGGTTTTGCTCGTAGAAATCCTCCAGCAGTCCCGATTTTAGGTGTTGGAGGCAGTGTAGGCTGGCCTGGCCCTGGTGATCCCCTTGCTTCATCTTCCCAAATGCTGACATTAGCACTGCCACGCCCCCTGCGGTCATCTTATTCTTCATAAAAATGTGGCCTTCCCGCCTCGCTTTTTATGTTTTGGCTATTTACTTATTCTTTCGACCTCTGTTCAACATATATTTACGGAGTAGTATTTTCCTTGCTAGGCCTTCTCCTAGTGTTGTGCTGCACACATGGGAGCGAGAAGGGATGGACGCACACACACACGCACACACACACGCACACGCACACGCACACGTCCTACTTTCTAGTTGGGGGAAAGCACTTGACTTAGAACCCAATAGCCTTGGAGTTTGGCAACTAAATCTCCACCTAAGACAAGTCACACTTGTTCTCCATTCTTTCTGTTCAGTCTTACAGCTCCACACAGAGTGAGAATACACGGTCTTTTGTTCTCTGGTTATACGTAGAGAATAGCATGCAAGCTAGATTTTCCTACAACTCTTAATGCTGCCACTGCTAACACACAGAACCTTGACAGAGAGGTTTTGGATGTTTATTTGTGTTTTCTGGGAAATATGGCATTATTAAAACACATTCTTTCATTTTCCTTCCTCAGTGAGGCGCTATAGCAGTGGTTCTCAACCTGTGGGTTGGGACCCCTTTGGGAGTTAAATGACCCTTTCACAGGGGTCACCTGAGACCATGGGAAAACACAAATATTTATATAACAATTCATAACAATAGCAACATTATAGTTATGAAGTAGCAGTGAAAATAATTTTCTGGTTGGGGGTCACCACACCATGAGGAACTATATGAAAGGATCACAACATTAGGAAGGCTGAGAACCACTGCCCCATAGTTATAGCCTCTTCCTTCCTTACCATCTACACTGCCAAAATCAGGTGACTCTGGGGGGTATGCCCTTAGTCAGTGGAGACTTGCATTGCTCTATTGGGTCGATTAATTCCAGTTATTTCCTTATACACTTGAATGATTTTATGTAGGCTGGACTACTTAAAAATGAATTCACAGGGCTGGAGAGATGTCTCAGCAGTTGAGAGCATGTACTGCTCTTGCTGAGGATCCATATTCAGTTCCTAGCACCCATGTTGAGTGACTCATAATCCCCTGTAACTCCAGCTTCAGGGAAGATCTGATACCTTTGGTCTCCTTGGGCTCCTGCACTGAAGTGCACATACATACATACATATAGATGCACACACATTAGAAAAATAAATAGCCAGGGGGGTTGGTGGTGGCACACACCTTTGATCCCAGCACTTGGAGGCAGAGGCAAGTGGATTTCTTTGAGTTTGAGGCCAGCCTGGTTTACAGAGCGAGTTTCAGGACAGCCAGAGGTGTTACACAGAGAAACCCTGTCTTGAAAAACCAAAAAATAATAATTAAAATATAATAAATCCTTAAAAATGCTAAAAAGTGAATTGGCCTGAGTCCTGTTTAGTTCTCATGGTGTTGACTTTTGACAGTCTCCTTCCACTTGCTATAATTGGGTCATATGTAATTGTTTAGTAGCTAGTTCTGTGAGAGAAATATCTTGGAGAGGAAGACAAAGCAGTCATCTCCTCAGCACCTAAACTAGATGGTCAAGTTTTCATGGTTGAAAGTTTTCAGTATGTTAGTCCATTTAGTAACTTTGCAGTCACTGACTACTATCAAGAGGTGATCTAGAAGGTCTCATATTGATGTAGACTTGCTTGAAATGACTTTTTTTAACTTTAGGGAGACCGACACTGCCATCTGAAGTTGGAATAATAATCTGTGATATCAGTAATCAAGCCTCACTTGATGAAATGGCTAAAAAGGCTCTGCTTGTCCTCAACTGCGTAGGACCTGTAAGTAATCAACCCCTCTTTGTATCAGAACAAACAACCCTTTCATTTCTAGCAAAAGCTGGCATTTTATATTCCCGAGGACCAGAAGGGCAGAAGACAGATGACTTGCTTGATTCCGTAGGGAGTCTTTTGATTGATATGACCAAAGTCTCCCAAAATAGTGTCAGGCTTTTTGTGACACTGTTTTTGGAGAATGTGCTGATTGGATCCCCCTACCCTACCCTCCTCCTTTTTAATGTTAAAAAAAAAAATGTTTGATGAGCCAGAAAGATGAGTTCAGTCACCAAGACCTACCTGCACAGGAGAAGGAGAGAAGTGATCCCCAAAGTTGTCCTCTGGTCTGCACACTCACACCCTAGCATGCGCACACGCACACACTCACATACATACAAAACAAATAAGTTAATTTTACATTTTTAAATTCTTGTAGTATTATATAGCATGTTAAAAGGCAGAATAGGCAGGAACTAAAAGCAGATTAATTTATTTATTCATTTATTGAATGTCTATCCTATATAAAGTATGTTATTCTAGGCAACTAGGACATAATCATGACAGAAAATTCTGTATGGAGTTTACATTTTTGGGGGGCAGATAAGAATATAATATTACAATAGTAGAGAGTGATAAGTCAAACGAAACAGAACAATCAGATATAGGTATTGGCACAATAGTTTCTCATACTCTATCTTTTTTTTTTTTTTTTTTTTTTGCCAGACAGGGTTTCTCTTTGTGTAGCCCTGGCTGTCCTGGAACTCACTTTGTAGACTAGGCTGGCCTTGAACTCAGAGATCCACCTACCTCTGCTTCCTGAGTGCTCAGTTTAAGTGTGTGTACCACCGCCCTCATAGTCTCTCAAGACATGTTTCTAAGGAATTGGCATTTGAACAGAGATCAGGATGAAGGGAAAGAGTAACCTGGATGACTAACTGAGAAGAACCCTGTCCTGGGGAAAGCAGTTACAGAGGTCCCAGATGAGCCTGTGCTTGGCAAGACTGAAAAAAGTGAGAAAAGAGAGTGTGGCTGGGTCTCGGAGCCAGCAGAGAGAGAATATGTGTGGAAATCCTCAGGAGCTAGGTTGTCTGGGCTCTTACAGACTGGTTAGGAACTAGATTTTCTTTCTTTTTCTTTTTTTTAATTTATTTTTTTCTAAAATAATCTTATTCAACTTTATCTTATGTGCATTGGTGTGAAGGTGTCAGATCTCCTAGAACTGAAGTCACAGACAGTTTTGAGCTGCCATATGGGTGCTGGGAATTGAACCTGGGTCCTCTGGAAGAGCATCAAGTGCTCTTAACCGCTGAGCCATCTCTTCAGCCCTGGATTTTCTTTTAAAAATGAGCAAGAGTCATTGAAGATCTGATTTCATTTTTAGGTTTTTTCAGCTTCTGGATGAAAAGTAGCTCAGGGACCAACAGCAGGATGGTCCAGGCCAGACAGACATGGAGGTAGTAGCAGCAGAGTTGGTTAGAAGTGGTTGGGTAATCTGGGTGTGGTGGTGTATGCTTGTAATCCAGCAGTTTGGAGGCTGAAGGTACCTCTTTCTCAAGCTAGCAAGACCCTGACTTTAAAAAAAAAAAAATAATGGTTGAGTTTAAAGTTTTAGTGTTTTAAAAGGAAAACAGCTCTTGCCTTATATTGGATATCGGGTATGAAAAGATCACTTCTAAACTGGGTGGTGGTGGTGCACGTCTTTAATCCCAGCACTCAGGAGGCAGAAGCAAGCAGATCTCTGTGAGTTTGAGGCCAGCCTGGTCTACAGAGAGTTCCAGGACAGCCAGGGCTACACAGAGAAACCTTGTCTCAAAAAAAAAAAAAAAGAAAAGAAAAAGGTCACTTGTAAACTTTTGACTTTTACAAGGTGACCATTGATGGTATTTACTGATCTGAAGAAGCCATCATAATTGTTAATGTGTTGGAAAACTAAACATCTAAAAATGTTGTTTATGTTTTTCTCGTTGTTACTAGCATATTGCTGTGATCAGTGTAACACTCTGAACAACACCTTCCTCCTCTGCTCGGTACTGTAGAGAAACCCCAACCCTGGATAGTCTAACTGAAATCCCTCACCTGAACATGAACATGATTAACGTGTGTTAAATCACACAGTACAAGCACAGTGTCGAGTCCCGCACCCCACAACATCTCGGTTTCTTTCCCTTGGCTGTCCTCGTCTACCCTGAGGCAAACAGAGGTTCACCATTCTTTACATTCTGATCATTCCTTCACTGAGCTGACTACTTCCCAGCTCCTCCCTTCCTTTTTATCTTGGAAGGATATTGCTGTGTAGCCCAGATTATCCTCGAATTCACAGCCATCCAGCCTCAGTTTCTCCTGACTGCAGGGTTCTAGGCATGAGCCATTTTTCTCCATGAACCTAGAAACTGATAACTTTGTCTTCATGCTACCCGATCTGCTCACTTACTGTGTACCTCCAAGTGGCACCCTGATCTCTGCCTTCATCTCTTGTCACAAGGAAAAAATCTTGTGCCTATTGGGCACAACATGTGAAGGCTTTATGTTTATAATTATATATTTTCCTGTCTTTATTGGGTGATGTATTTTTCGTTTTTTGTTGGATTCTTTCTTTTTAGGATGTGGTGGTGGTGGTATGTGTGCATACTCACAGTCCAGAAGAGGCCATTAGATGATGGTGGCATGGGAGAGTTCCACACACAGCGACAGCATCAATTATTTAGTCATTCCCTCAGGTGATTCAGGTTGTGAGGTCCCTAATAGATTTTCTGTCAGCACTTAAGTGATTATATCACTCATTTTTTAAAAAACTCCCTTTGATTTCATAAACCCTTCTAACTGTACTGTTCTGTGTGTCCCTCTTTAAAGACTCTTGGAAGAGTTCCCGT
This sequence comes from Peromyscus maniculatus bairdii, assembly GCF_049852395.1. Taxonomy (NCBI): domain Eukaryota; kingdom Metazoa; phylum Chordata; class Mammalia; order Rodentia; family Cricetidae; genus Peromyscus; species Peromyscus maniculatus. The sequence continues at coordinate 88,273,250 of NC_134862.1, forward strand.
TGCCTCCCTCCCTCCCTCCTCTTCTAGCCAGTTCTTGCCAGGCTGTTGCCCGCCCTCTTTCAAGTCTCATCCTGCCAGACGCACTCACCTCAGGCCTCACTGAACCACCTCTCTGCATTTGTTCTGAACTTTCTGCCTTTTCTTAATTTTTCCTTTAATTTTTGAGATATAATCTTATTTGATAACTCCAGGCTGTCCTGGATCTCACTATTAGCTTTGGCTGTCTTCAAATTCATGCTAATCCACCTTCCTCAGCTTCTGAGTGCTAGGATTATAGTTGTGAGTCATCATAACTGGCTCATTTTCTCTGTTCTTTACTTGGTTTTTGAATTCTCCCCCAGTTTTTCTCCTACCCACCGGATTCATCTGTCTTCAGTATTAGATCTCCGTATCTGTCCCTCTAACTGCCCAGCTTCAAGCAGACACTCCTCTCTGTGAGTCGAGGAAACAAGCATTAGGCAGCAGCAGGAGGAAAGAGCTAAGTGACGAGTCTGTCACTGTGGCCCCTTGGTAGTGTGGGACTCTCCCGCACCACTGGAAATGCCACTTGTGTTCTGTATTTGGTATTTGACCCCTTGACATGACCCAGGAGTTAATCCACATTTCAATTATCAATAAATTATTATTACTTATAACAATTTATAAATATTTATAAATACAAATCAATTATGAATAACATCTTATTTTTTCATACCCCAAATTAGTATGAATAAAGTTCCTATATTTACTGTCAGGCTCAATGGATCATTTTGTATACCCCTGGTGGGGGTACACCTACCTGGGAGCCCACTGGCTTAGGACATGGAGTGTTGAGGACTGATTAAATCAAAGATTATTACTCGGAGTGAGTGCCTCTGATTACCTTGTACAAACTCAGGGGTCTAAGGAAGAAAAGTCTTTGTATTTATTTTATATAACGTACATATCTATACCGTGCGTGTGTGTGTGTGTGTGTGTGTGTGTGTGTGTGTGTGTGTGTGTGTGTGTGTAGGTTCTTGTGGAAGCCAGAAGAGGGTGTCAGATCCCCTGGAGCTGCAGGCAGTTGGAAGCTGCCTGGTGTGGGTCCTGGGAACTGAACTCAGGTCCTCTGCAAGAGCAGCAAGTGTTCTAACACTGACATCTCTGTAGCCCTATAACAAAAAATCCCTAGCAGCATAATAACACAGAGCTAAGTTAGCGGAGATTTCTCAGATTCCCCAGTGGGTAAGTGGCTGCGTGTGATGGAACAGTGTAAGGAGGGGGTGTTGTGGCGGTAGGAAGATGTGCACTTTTTTACGAAGTGTTAGTGTTTTTAAGTGGTTATTAGTGCTTTCCCCGTGGCTTGTTAGTAGTATTGGTGGGTAAAGCCTGAGAGCTGCATCTCACCAACGGAGACATGCGAAGCGAGCCTGAGGCTGTGGTGTTGGGAGCTAGCCCAGCAGATGCAGAGTGGAAGGAGGTGGTTCTGGTGGTATAACCATCACAGCTGGGTGTGACACTGTTGTCTTTAGAACTGCTGGAACGTGAGAATTGAGGGGCTGTGGTGTGACGTGATGCTTAAGAACTTGTGACAAGATAAGTTTAGACTTTATAATGTAGGCACTGGAAAGCTGGGAAAAGATTCTGAACAGATAAACTAATGTAACTGAGGAAGAAGGAAAGCTTGTATCAGACTTTTATTTTAAAATAATAATTTGGGGGCTGGAGAGATGGCTCAGTGGTTAAGAGCACCGGCTGCTCTTCCAGAGGACCTGAGTTTAAAAATCCCAGCAACCACATGATGGCTCACAACCATCTGTAATGAGATCTGACACACAGGCAGAACACTGTATACATAATAAAAATAAATAAATCTTTAAAAAATAAAATAATTTGATATTGAAAATTGGCTAGATTGGATACTGTGAAGTGATTGGTTTTTTGTGTAGAAAATTAGGTGAGGGGTAATATAATATGGACTTGGCATATTTTTAGGAGACAGATTTGACAAAACTTGCTGACTTACAGGGAGGTAGGCTGAAAGAAAGCTTCCAGTTTTCAAGCCTGAGAATTGTATGTAGAGTGATGCTGCTAATAACAAAAAAGAACAATGTGAGTGCCGTGTGCTACGCTGCTGGCCCATCCCCGGAGCAGCCCTGTGAAGGAAGTGCTGCTGTCCCAGGACTCTGTGTGTGCACACGTGTGCGCGCACATGTGTGTCCTCTTTAAAGTCTTCCGGGAGGCCCGAGTACTCTAGTAAAGGTGAAGCTCAAAGTGCTAACCGACACTCCTGGTCCGTCCTCATCTGACCTCAGTGCTTCTTTCTAAATTCATCTCTCACTGCTTGTGCTTTTAGCAGTAGGAGCTCTCTTTTCTTATAGCTGTACTTTTATTTATGTTTTCCATGCAAGTCTTTGTTCTTTTGGTATCTAATTCAAGTCAGTTATTTCTTCTGTAAGACTTTCCGTTCTGTCTTTAGTTAGAGATAAACATGCAGGCCTCTGAGTCCATTGTACCTTTAGATAGTGAGAGGCAGGACAGTACAGTTACCTTATTTTATCTGTGTTACTATTCTGTCCTACCGTGTGGGTCCCTAGGATTGAACTCAGGTGCTTTTACCTGCTAAACTGTCTTATCAGCCCAGCATGTGATTTTTAATAACTTAAGGCTGCACTGATAAGACTGAAGTGGCATTTTGCTTGTGAAATCTTTGTGTGTATGTGTGTGTGTGTGTGTGTGTGTGTGTCTGTGTCTGTGTGTCTGTGTGTGTGTGTGTCTGTGTGTCTGTGTGTGTGTGTATGTGTGTGTGTGTATGTCTGTGTGTGTGTGTGTCTGTGTCTGTGTGTGTGTGTGTGTGTCTGTGTCTGTGTGTGTGTGTGTCTGTGTGTCTGTGTGTGTGTGTATGTGTGTGTATGTGTGTGTGTGTATGTCTGTGTGTGTGTGTGTCTGTGTCTGTGTGTGTGTGTCTGTGTCTGTGTGTGTGTGTGTGTGTGTGTGTGTGTGTGTGTGTGTACCACGGCTCAGTTATGATCAGAGAACCTTCTACCTTGTTTGAAACAGGGTCTTTTTTGTCACCGCATACACCAGGCTTGCTGGCCCATGGGCTCCCAGACATTCTCCTGTCACCTTTCAGTTCACCATAGGAGCACGAGATTATACACATATGTCATGGATTACAGACACGCAGTACCACGTCAGGTCCTTTACAGGGGTTCTGGGGATCTCAACCCAAGTCCTCGTGTGTGTTTGGGAGGTGCTTACACACTTACACACTTACACACTGAGCCTTTCCCCAGCTGTACAATGGCCTTTGGCTCAGTTAAGCTCGTGAAGTAAGAATAACTACTGGTTTTCTTTCTTTCCCCAGTATCGATTTTATGGAGAACCTGTAGTAAAAGCATGTATTGAGAATGGAGCAAGTTGTATTGACATCTGCGGGGAGCCTCAGGTATGTAAACCAGAAAGGAGAAAACAAGACTAGCCATTCGTGAGTTTTCTGCGAAATGCAAGCACATTTAGTACCGTTTTGTAGGCATTTTGAAAGTGACCGCTGCATTTCTAGTCCTTAGAGCTGGTATTCTCTTGGTATTGTAGTCCTAGCTTGAGGAAGAGCTCTGATAAGATCTTAGCTTCATTGTTCTTGAAATGTTCTTTTACATCTTTAGTTATTTCCTTTGTGTGTGGATGTGCTGGTTTTTATGTTACTGAATGCTGTAAGATGAATTATTAATGCAGTATGTTGTAATTCTCAGACTGTCTCTTAGTAACTTTTTCATTATGATTTCCCTCTTTAAAACTATGTACCTTTGTAGCATTACAGGAAAATAAATGTAAAATCCCCTCCACTTGGGCTGGGGATGTAGCTTAGTTGGTAGAATGTGTGATTAGCATGCACCAGACCCTGGGTTCCATTCACAGTAGTGCATAAACCTGGTGTGCCCGCACATGCCCCGAATCCTAGCTCTCTGGATGTGGAGGCAGGAGGATCAGATGGACTACAATATGAACTAGAAAAGACCCTGACTCAAAACAACACAAAACAGAGGAAGCAGGAGGATCTGTGTGAGTTCAAGGCCAGCCTGGTCTACATAGCAAGTTCCAGGCCAGCCAGGGCTACACAGTGAAACCCTATTTCAGAAAAAAAAAAAAAAATCCTCTCAATTTAAAAGTTTTAAATGAGAGATGATGGGTTCGGTGGTCAACTCAGTGGTAGACGATGTACTTAGTATGCGTGAGCCCTGAGTTCAATCCACAGCAACCTCCAGAAAATATATGTATGTGATATGTGTATGTTATATAATGTAAATATTATATAATGAAATTTAAATGGTCTCATTATATTTAATGCTTGCCATTTGCCCGACACTGTGCTAAGCACCTTATATAACTCTTTGAAAACACATCTGTACTTTTCTTCTTCCCTGTTTTATAGATGAAGGTTAAGTAATTTGCTCATAGCCGTACACCTAGTAAACGGAAGTAGGATTTGGTCTGCCATGCTGTGGGGGTCCTGTATGAACAGGCACTGAACTTCCCCACCTCCTTCAGAATGTAAACTCCTATGTTCTGTAGTGTCTGCTGATCATCACCAGCATGCTGTATATATAATCTACGCTTAGAGATCATCAATTGTGTTATAGATCGGAAAGACTAGGAAAGTGTGAATTATCAGAGCAGGAAGGACACATGGCTTAAACAAAACTAATTCTGTGTGAACGGCTTGTGAGTTATTCTGTAGCCTACCATGAGAGTAGCGTCAAAGCCAGCAGGTCTGCACTGTGTCCCTCCTCTCTCTCCTTCCCTGTGTCCCAGTTCTGCTCCTGCTGTTTATTTACCTTGGTACAAAACAAGTACAGAACCAGGAATTACCCTGACAATCAAAACTGCCTTTCAGTCCTCCTTCCTAACCGTGATGCGTTTATTGGGACTCCACATTTGGAAATAAAGTGTGTGCAGGAGGTATAGCATTCTTGGGGCCCCAGGTGCATTGAGAAAAGACCAGAACAACAAATACACATAACCTCCCCCAAGCCCCAGTAAGTGTCCAGAATATACAGAGCACCATTTTTAAAGATTATTTTACTTTACATGTATGAATGTTTTGTCTGCATGCATGTCTCTGTACTACTTGTGTACCGTGCCTGACATCTGTGGAGGCCAGAAGAGGGCATCAGATACTCTGGGACTGGAGTTACAGACGCCTGTGAGTTGCCATGTAGGTGCTGGGCATTGAACCTGGGTCCTCTTGGAGAGCAGCCAGTGCTCTTAACTGCTGAGCCGTCTCTCTAGCCTCAGAGAACTATGATATATCAATAATAATAGAAATATAAAAATACAAACAACCCAGTTCAAAACTAATGATGAGAAGATGTAGAAAGGATTGAGAATTTAGCTTAGTGGGAGGCAAGCACAAATCTCTGAGTTCAGCCCCCAGTACAAAAAAAAAAAAAAGAGAGAGAGAGACCAAGCTCGGCAGCTGCCCTGCCCTCAGGAAGAGAACATATGTTACTCTACAGCACAGAAGCCTGACAGACTCGGCCCCGGCCAAGTGTCCAGCATTGGCGTGAACACAAGTAAGCCCAGAGGACAGGGTGGCTCAGTGGGTGGAGGTGCTAGACTCAAAGCCTGGTGACCTGCATGTGCTCTCTGGATCTCATGTGAAGGTGGATGGGGGAACTGACTCCACACACAGTGACACACAGGCTTCCCAGCACCGTGCACGTGTACACGACAGTGAACTGGGAGCTTGTAAGTTACTACGGCATGTCGATAGGGTGTATCCTTCTTCCTAAGTCACTGTAGTCTCTAAACATTAGATAATTCTAGTAGCTGGGTAATCTATAAAATTGCTGATCTGGTTCTTCAAAACAATCAAGGTTGTCAAAATCAAGGGAAATATGAAAAACTTGCTGCTAAAGGGAGTCTCAGGAAACTTAGCATCTGTGTGTGATGTGGTATTCAGGGATCTTGGGACAGAAAAGGGACATTGGGTAAAATTGTCTCCAGGAACAAATTAGGAATGGACTTTAAGCCAGGCCTGGAATCCCAACTAGTCAGCAAATTGAGGTAGGAATATCAAAGTTCAAGACCTGCCTCAGACCGAGTGAGCTCAGGACCAACCTGGGCAGCAGTGAGACCCTGTGCCTGAGTAAGCAGGGCAGAAGGACTAGGGTAGCCCCAATGGTAGAGCTCCTGCTGTGAGTGTGATCCCTAGTACCATTAACACGGTGGGCGGCCTGGAGAGCCGGCTCAGCGGTTAAGAGGTCTTCTTCCAGAGGACCCGGCTTTGAGTCTCAGCACCCGCATGGTGGCTCACAACTCGTAACTCCACTTCCTGGGATCTGATGCCCTCTTCTGGCATCCATGGGCATCAGGCACACATGCAGGCAAAACACCTTACCATATACACAGATGTATGTATGTCTATGCATGTATGTATGGGGGGTGCTGAAGAATGGCTCAGTGGTTAGCACTAGTTGCTCTTCCAGAAACCTGGGTTCAGTTTCCAGCTCTGGCGTGGCTGCTCACAACCTCTGTAACTCCAGTTCCAGGGGTTCCAATGCCTCCAGGGCACTGCACACATGTGCTACCTAGACACACATGCAGGCAAAACACCCATACATGCAAAATGAAAATCATTTTTTTAAAGGAGAAGATTTAGTTACTAAGGTATCAGTTTTGGTTCCTATTTCTAACAAATGCCAATATAAAAAGTGTTAATATTGGCAGAAACTGAGTTTCAGTCAACATGGAAGCTCTCTAATCTTTTTTTTTTTTTCTATAAATCTAAGTCTGTTCTAAAATTTGGTGTAGCTGAGGCTGTATATAGTCCAGTGAATAGAGCCCTTGCCTAACATAGCAGGCCCTATGTTAGGGCACTCAAAAAACCAAAGTAAAACTCCACACAATTTAGACAGGGATTTGAACAGGCGTTCTTCTGTCCTCTATCAGCCCCTTTCCTACCCCATGTGTAGATAATGTCTGGAAAGCTCAGCTGGGTAATGCAATCTGGGGTAAGTTTTTTGATTTAAAAAAAAAAAGTGCTTCACAGTGAAATGCATCCTAAAATAATCATTTTTAGTTATTAGTTAGACGAGTGCATCCCTGTGCTTGCTGTCACACTGTAGCTTGGGGTTCGTATTTGCAGAATATGTGAAAACCATTGAGCAGTTAATACTGTGCTGCAGGCCACATGTTTGCATTTCCAGTTTAATGGCTTTGTCTTTAGGAGAAATCATTTAATATTGGTCTAGGTGTGTCTATAAACTCTGATTCACATTTTTGTCCTGGATCTTTTAGTTTCTGGAGCTAATGCATGCGAAGTATCATGAGAAAGCTGCAGAAAAAGGGGTTTATATCATTGGAAGCAGTGGCTTTGACTCCATTCCAGCAGATCTAGGAGTGTTATACACCAGAAATCAAATGAACGGTAATTACTGGTCAATAAGAGTACTGAAATCTCATAGCAGAACTTTGTGTTTGTAGCCATGGTGACTAGGCCAGCACTCTCTCTACCCTGAGCTACATCCCTAGCCCTGTGATATATGTTTTTTATTCTTTTTGTTTTGTTTTGTTTTTTGAGACAGGGTTTCTCTATGTAGCTTTGGAGCCTTTCCTGGAACTCACCCTATAGCCCAGGCTGGCCTCGAACTCACAGAGATCTGCCTGCCTCTGCCTCCCAAGTGCTGGGATTAAAGGCGTGCGCCACCACCACCCAGTATGTTTTTTATTTTAACAGCTTTAAGTATTTTCTTTTGTCTTTGTTTTTTTTGTGGTGCTGGGAATTGAACTTAGGGCCTCACAAATGCTAGGCAAGAGCTCTACCACTGAGCCATATTCCCAGCCCATGTTTGAAGTATTTTAGAAGTCACCACAAGGAGTATTTAGTGTTTTTTTTCTGAACATTTGCAGTAAATTTCAATTACTATTGAAAATTCCTTGAAAACAATTATGTTTAAGCCAGAATCATTCCCCTGAGTGTGGTGATGAGCCTTCCAGGATGAGCAGGTTAAGCTGTTGTCTTATTGGAGAAGATTCTTAGCCTTGTTCAATTAAATACTGCAGGAGAGTTTGTCAACACTACTAGTTAGTCATGCTAACCTCTTCTTTCTGGGAGTTCTCCTGGCCTTATTAACTGTGTTTTCATCTGTGGATAATAACATAATAAAACTGTTGTCTGTGCAGATTTTCTGATTTTTTTCCCAGCTGTAAGCTTAATAAAAATGCCCCCACCTGATTGGCATAGTTTATTACTTGTCCTGGTTGAGTAATTTGGGTTTTATTTGATTTGACCTTATACCGTCTCTTATCCCTTTAGGTACTCTGACTGCAGTGGAAAGCTTCCTGACTATACACTCAGGACCTGAGGTCAGTTTCCTGCTTGGCTGTCTTTTCAAGCTAATACGAAAAATATTTTGCAAATGATACATGGCTCTTAAAAAGATTTAGACTAATCTTTATATGCATTTGTCCTTTTTAGTGTGAGAGTCACTATTTAAGTTTTAGAAAGTGAAGCTAGTGAATGACTTTGCTACATTAGAGTGACTTACTGTGATCACAGTGCTAAGACTCCCATCTGTAGTAAATGTCACATTAGTGCCAGTCAGCATGAATCAATAAGGAAGAAGAAAGAACTTGTGTTGGGGTCAGTAGTGAATATAACCAAGCAATGGGTAGTATTGCTGCCTAGGCAGTGTAGCTGGGGAGTTTTCTCTCCGGGTCCCGCCAAGCCCCGGCAGTCCAACAGCCCACACACACAGACGCTTATATTATTTAAACTGGCCTAATGGCTCAGGCTTCTTGCTAACTGTCCTTACATCTTAAATTAACCCATTTCTATAAATCTATACCTTGCCATATGGCTCGTGGCTTACCGGCATCTTCACATGCTGCTTGTCATGGCAGTGGCTGGTAGTGTCTCCCTCCGCCTTCCTGTTCCCTCAATTCTCCTCTCTGTTAGTGCCGCCTATACTTCCTGCCTGGCCATTGGCCAATCAGTGTTTTATTTATTGACCAATCAGAGCAACACATTTGACATACAGACCACCCCACAGCAAGTTAGCCATGAAAATTCATGCCAAAATGATTAATTGCAGGATTATGTCTTGCACAAATGGAGGTGAAATGTAATAACTCTAAGTTACTTGATCTTACCTTTCAGTATTACCCATAAGACATGTTTATCTTGTGAAATGTTTTCTTAGGGGTTGTGTGTTCACGATGGTACCTGGAAGTCAGCAATTTACGGTTTTGGAGATAAGGGGAGTTTAAGAAAACTGCGGAGTGCATCAAGTCTGAAACCCGTCCCGATTATTGGCTCAAAGTTGAAAAGAAGGTATAGTAGTTTAAAATGTGTTCTGTACTGCTTTAGTCTGTGTGTTGTGCTGCTGTTGGTTGGCTGGTAATGTTCTACTAGGAAAAGCTTGGAGACTTTTGATAAGTTCCAAATTATTTTCAAAGTGAAAATGTAATTAGCATATTATACTACGTTTAAGTACTTTATTATTATTTTTATTTTATTTTATTTATTTGTTTGTTTGTTTGTTTATTTTGGTTTTTAGAGACAGGGTTTATCTGTGTAGTTTTGGTGCCTGTCCTGGATCTCGCTCTGTAGACCAGAGTTTGAGGCCAGCCTGGTCTATTCAGTGTGAGTTCCAGGACAGCCAGGGTTACAAGAGAAATTATGTCTCTAACCACTGCCCCCCAAAAGTGATCATTTAACATAATTAATGTGAATAACCCTCATATGTGAGAACTTTATCAGATAAGATATAAGAGTTGGGCTGGTGAGTGGTGTTGAAGTCAGTATCTAGAGAAGTTGATGGGATCAAACACGTGTGTGTGTGTGTGTGTGTGTGTGTGTGTGTGTGTGTGTGTGTGTGTGTGTGAGTAGTATGAAGAATAACAAAGTATTATTACTATGGGGTAGGTATGGAGAACAAAGGAAAACTATTAGAAACACATTGAACTAAAGACACACTCTTGCCTTATTAATCACTCCAAGAAAGGTTTCTGATTTTTTTAATTTGGAAATTTATTAGCCAAAGTTGTGATCACTGTAGTAATTAGAGGAAATGTAATGTTTCCATGGCTCTGTCTTGCAGGTGGCCAGTTTCCTATTGTAGAGAGCTGAACTCATATTCCATTCCTTTTTTGGGATCTGATATGTCTGTCGTGAAGAGGACTCAGCGTTACTTACATGAAAATTTAGAGGACTCTCCAGTAAGTAAACATGTCTTATTTATTAATGAAGAGTAAGTCCGTGTTTATTTTAGTTCTTCAATATGTTTAATATCTCAAAATTTTGATGTTCATGTTTGTAAATTAAAAAAAGAGTAAATGATGTGTATAAGGTTAGATCATGAACATGGTACCAGCTTTGTGTATGATTTAAATCTGGCCTTCTATAGAATCAACAAAAACCACCCAACTGTCTCTGTTTAGTGTTTCAACTGCTAGAATTCTATTTCTGTATTGGTTTTTGGAGATGTCTTGGCCCCCCACCTTTGGGTCTCCTTCCTACCTCTAGAATACTAGCACATCCTTTTGGTGAAGGAATGAGTTGTTCATACTCATCAAGAGGAAACTATCTCAGGTTAAAAGGTGGCGGGTGAACTAGATGTAGTGGCTTATGACTGTAATCTCAGCATTCAGGAAGTTGAGGCAGGAGAATTTCTATGAGTTCAAGGCAAGCCTGGGCTATATAGTATTATTACTAGACTCAGATTGTAGATGATGTGGACTTTGGTGTTCAAGTAGAGCAAGCTAATTGCCATTTGTAACAGGTCCTTTAGAACATAGGCTCCCGGTGTTGGGTTCTGGAGAGGCTGTCAGAACAAAATGCAGTCATCAGATGCATTGTGATTTAGTGTTGGTAACTAGAGAGTAAGAGCACAGCCACCGTCCTCTGTCCTCGTTAACACCCTGACTCTGTGTTGTGCACCCAGGTTCAGTATGCTGCTTACGTAACAGTGGGAGGCATCACCTCTGTTATTAAGCTGATGTTTGCAGGACTTTTCTTTTTATTCTTTGTGAAGTTCAGCATTGGAAGACACCTTCTTGTAAAAGTAAGTAAGCTTTTTTATAAAATAAGATCTTGAGTAATATTTCTCATGAAGTCTTGAAAATATCACTGTTTGTTTTTTGTCTTCTTTAGTTCCCATGGCTCTTTTCCTTTGGTTATTTTTCAAAACAAGGTCCGACACAAAAACAGGTAATCGTTGTTTTTTATGTCTGGGTCTCTAACCTGATACACTTTTGAACTTTGGTTACTGGGGTGGGGTGGGGGCTCCTGAGATAACTGCTCGTCTGTGCCCCCCAGTGTCCCCCAGTGTCTTTCTGCCTGCTGTGCTGTGGTCTCACCTCTCTGCTAGTCCCTCAAGGTTGAAGATGCGCAGGGACCCTGCTACTCCCTCCCCGCAGAGCACTGAGCAGGCACACATCTCCATTGGCAGGTCCACCTGGAGCAGTTCGCATCCTGTGGACACTTGAAGTTCAGTGTGCCGAGGTCTGGAGTCCTTTCTCCTCAAACTCCCTTCGATACTGTCCATCTTGTTTGCTGGCACTACCAATTTCTCCTACCATAAACGGCATCATTATAGATTTTCCTCTAAATGTATCTCACATGCCTTGGTTTAGACCCAGTCTCCTTTTTTAAAAATCTATTATAAAGTACACAAAACAAAACTTATCATTTCTAATTATCAAGTGGATTTAAGTACATTTGTGTTTTTGTGCAACCTCCACACCCTCCATCCCCACAATTTTGTCTTATAAAACTGCAACATACTCATTAAATAGCCACTCATCTCCTGGTCCCTCCAGCCCCAGGAACTGCCATTTTATTGCTATCACTAGGTATTTAATAGAGATGGAATCACAAAGTATTTGTTCTTCTTTGTCTGGCCTAATTCTGTTAGCTGTAGGTCCTCAAGGTCCATCCAGGGTATGTTAGAAGTTCTTTTCCTTTTAAGGATGAATGGTTAATTCACTCTATGTATATGCCACTTTCTATTTTCTATGAATGGGTGTGGACTACCTTCCAGCTTTTACCTGTTGTGAACATGCTGCTGTGTACATGGATGTACAAATATCTGTGTAAAATTATGCTCCAGATATTTTTTAGCTATATATTCAAAAGTAGAGTGCCTGGGTTACATATTAATTCTATTTTTAATTTTTTGAAGAACTGTTAACTCTGTTAAAATCGCATCATTTACCTCTCACTATTATTCCAGTATTCCACCTTCTCCATAGCCTCACAAACTTAAAAAGATTAATTATTATTTTTATGTATGTATTTGTATCTGCATTCCCCTGGAATCAGAGTTACAGACAGTTGTTAGTTGTCTAATGGGAATGCTGGGAATGAATTCGGATCCTCTGCAAGAGCAGCATCACCAACTGTTTTTACTTTTTACTTTTTATTTTTTCTTTTTTTTTTTTTTTTTTTGGTTTTTTCGAGACAGGGTTTCTCTGTGTAGTTTTGCGCCTTTCCTGGAGCTCACTTGGTAGCCCAGGCTGGCCTCGAACTCACAGCGATCCGCCTGGCTCTGCCTCCCAAGTGCTGGGATTAAAGGCGTGCACCACCACCGCCCGGCTACTTTTTATTTTTTCTTATAGTAGCCATCTAATGGATGTACATTGGTATCATGGTTTTGATTTGCATTTCCCTGATGACTCCTGATATTGAACATTTTGTGTGTCTTCTTTGGAAAAATGTCTATTCCTCTTTGTCCATTGTTGGTTTGGATAGAAGGTCTCTGTATTTTCTAAATAAGCATCTCTTATCAGATGATGATCTGCATATAATCTCCTGTTCTGTGTTGCCCTTTTGTTTACTTCCTGTTATAGGTCCTTACCTTTGGACTAAACTTTTCATAACATTCTTGTGTTTCTATCCACGTTCCCACTGCTGTCCAGAAGATGTAACACATACAAAAATTTGGCCTTGTTAATTGTCTTATTTAAAACACTTCTGACTCACCACGTCTGGCGATGAATTTTGCAGAGAATCACATCTGAGCCTTTTGTTTCTAGTAGACCTGACCTAGCCCATACTCTGATTAGTAGATCTAGAGAGTGGGCTAAAAATGCCGAGCAGTTCTCAACTTGCAGAGAAAGTCCTGAGCTGATGACCAAAGAGTCCTACCTGAGCATTGGGGTTTTCAGAAGCTTCCCGGTGATACCAGAGCAGTGCCGTGGTTAAGACCACTGCTGTGGAGGCAGAATGCTCTTGGTCAGGGCTGGGTGATCTGTGTGTGAAGTACTAGAGCATTGGTGGCATGAATTCCTTCCAGAGGTTTGAGGCCACCCTGGACACCTCATGGTCTTGGGGTTTCATTTTGCATCCACCTCTGATTACTTGGAGCAGCAACTCAAAATGTTGAAAACAGTCCTGAAGCTGAATGTGTGCCGAGCTTAAAAGACTGCAGTGTGATCATTTAGTGCATTGCCACACACCCACCCACACAGCAGAGGTGGGGCCAGTGTGTCCTGTATGTCTGGCTTTGTTTGCACGACTCGGGTTATTTTTTTCAAATACACCAATGTACTGTGTCCCTTCCTGCTTTTAATTAATGCATTGTTTTTTCTGGAATTCCATCTTTTTACTACATTTATTTGTGTGTTTTGTGTATGTGTGTGGATACCGTGTGCCACCGCATGTATGAGAGGTTAGAGAACAACTTGCTGGGGTTGGTTCTCTCCTTCCACCATGTGAGTCCTGGAGAATGAATCATGTGGTTAGGATTGGCAGCCTGGTAAAGTGTGTTTGCCAGACATGGTAGCATTTACCTGTTACTGAAAGTGGGGGAAGTCCTGGAGAATTGCTGTCTGTTACTAGGGAAACAGTGTCCCTACTGCAGGTCTTCATCTCATTTGTGAAAATGTTTAGGAATGGACTCAGAAGAAAGCTCAAGGAAAATTTTTAAAAGTTTTATATACTTTGATCATATTCTTTCCCTTCCCCCAAATCCTCCCCTCCTCCCTTCCCACCCAACCTTATTTTCTTTCTCTTGCTCTCTCTCGAAACAAAACAAAAAATGAAAATCAAACTAATAAAAAAAACCCAAAAGGACAAAAAATACAAAAACAAAATGAAAAAGCCCCCCCCCCCAGACACACATAAAATGGAGTCAGTTTTGTATTGGCCGGATACTCCTGGGCCTGCCTTAGAGTTTGGTTGATATACACAGTGACACTCTGTTGTAGAAAACTGACTTCCTTTCCCTGTATGTATCAATATCAATATCAAATAGCTTCCGCTGGGTCAAATAGCTTCTTGGTTGGGTTCTCAGGGTTGGAACTTTGTGTCCACCTCTCCTTCTCAGTGCCAGCACTCTATCTGGTTTGAACCTGTTTAATCCTGTGTGCGCTGTCAGTCTCTATGAGTTCATATGTGCATCAATTCTGTTGTATCTTGGAATAATCCACCACCTCTGGCTCTTATAATCTTTCCACCTCTTCTTCTACAAGGATCCCTGAGCCTTGAGGGGAGGGGTTTGATGAAGATGTTCCGTTAGATCTGAGTGTTCCCACATCTCTCACTCTGCACATTGCCCAGTTGTGGGTCACTCTCAATTCCCATCCCCTGAAAAGAAGATGCCTCCTGATAAGGGTTGAGTGACGCACTGATCTGTTCCCATCTGTTCACTGTCCTTGGGTTGCAGGTGCCAGACTTACTCAAGGATGATTTTGTTAGAGTTGAGAAGAAAAACATCAGGGCAGCAGCTGAAATCACAGCCACCGTCCTGAGGAGAAAGCTAGATAAAAGAAAGTGGGGGAAATCCATGCCATTTTAGTTAAGTTGGCCTGGAGCGCCCCACATGGCAGGAAGAATTGTTTTGGAGAAAGGATGAGGCCCAAAATGTTAGGAAAAGCATGCTTTGAGAAGAGATAGAAGGGATGTCAGAAAAAAAAAAAAAAAAGGAGGGTGTCTTAGTCAGGGTTTCTATTGCTGTGAAGAGACACCATGACCAGGGCAGCAACTCTTAGAAGGAAACATTTAACTGGGGTGACTAAACTCGCTTAGTTTCAGAGGATCAGTCCATTAGCATCATGGCAGGGAGCATGGCAGCGTGCAGGCAAACATGGTGCTTGGTTACATCTTGATCAGAAGGCAACAGGAAGTATGTCACACTGAGCAGAGCTTGAGCAAAGTAGACCTCAAAGCCCGCCCCCACAGTGGCACCCTTCCTCCAACAAGGCCACACCCACTCCGACAAAGCCACACCTCCTAATACTGCCACCCACTGTGGGCTTCTGGGGGCCCATTACCTCCAGACTACCACAGGGAGCAGGTAAATTTTTCTGAGTAAGTCACGAAAGTGGGCAGATTCGATGAGAACTGCATGGTGCCAGTGTAATCAGCTGCACGAAGGGGATACATACATACGGCAGAGAATACGTTGATTGTTTTAATCTGTTAAAAATATCTGTGTGTGCACCAGGCATGGTAACACACGCCTTTAACACCAACTTTGGGAGGCAGAAGCAGGAAGATCTCTGTGAGTTTGAGGCCAGCCTGGTCTACAGAGCGAGTTCAGGACAGCCAGGGCTACACAGAGAAACCCTGTCTTAAAAAGCAAACAAACATCCTGTGTGGTCCAGGCAAACCCATGTGTGCTGAGAGCTTCCCTGACTCTCCTCCACTGGTCCTTTCGCTTTTGTGACGTGAGGCAGACAGCTGCTGTGGGGGTCGTCAGAGCTGCGGACAAGAAGGTCCTGGAGCTGGCGAGGTCACAGATCTGCCCAGAAGCTCAGAAGGCTAAGTCAACAGCAGCCTAACACCAGCCCGAGGCAGGAGAGCGGTCTCAGAACTGTTGGTTACAACTGGCTATTTAAGTTTAAGAGTGAAAACCTGGTGAATGGTAACAGTGCATCACAAAACCTTCAGAAGGAGGGAAGGAGAATGTCTTGTGGGCCATTTTTTTCTGTTTGGCAGTTTAGAGTTATTAGTGTTCAAAACCAGTACTTTTTAATGGAAACATTTAAAAATCTGTCACAGGATTTTGAGAGCCATTAAAACATTCAGTGAGGAAAAGCAAATATGTCTCATGGAGTAGGACAGCAGGGTTTATTGTGTTCTAGAAGGAATAGATCTATCACTAAGCACACCCTTTGCTTTTTTTTTCACAGATGGATGAATCATCATTTACGATGACATTCTTTGGTCAAGGATACAGCCATGGCTTTAGTATCGAAAAGAACAAACCAAATATCAAAATCTGTACCCAAGTGAAAGGACCAGGTATTGTGCGTATGGCATAAGGCTGTCTCTGGGTTTACACTGTCTCAGACTGAAGTGGTATGCTTGTTTTAGAACTACATTTGCATGGATTACGTATTTTGAAATTATTCTGTCTACAGAAGGGTTGATGTTGTTATTAGCCAATTTTGTTAACACATCTCGCCTTCTTTTTCATGATGATTTAATAATCCAAGTTTGAAAATGGCAAATTTTAATTATGAATAAGAAAGAAGGTCAGCTGGTTTTTTTACCTGCTTCAGTCTCTTACTTAAGTAGTGTAGTTGTTCTGTGAGTCAAATCTGTGGCCCAAGGTTTCAAATTTTGTGAACTATATAGATTTATACACATTTTATAAAGGAGCATAATAACTTCTGATAGATTGTTAAAAGGATCCATTGCCCAAAAGACTGAAGAACTTGGAGCGCTATGCAGAGACAAGCCCTCACAAGAGCTATAGGAGAAGTGTAATTACCACACTCTATGACTGCGGGTCAGGACTAATGAATCCAGATGACAGGTTTTGAATCACACCTCCTTTTCAAATTACAACTTGGCTTTTAAAGATAATCTGACTGTGTTTCAGTTATTTGATAGTAATATAAACACTAATATCTCACTTTATTAAGGAGTTTAAGTGACTGGATACAGTCAGTTGTTTGTTTTGTTTTGTTTTTTTAATTTATTTTCATTTTACGTGCATTGGTGTTTTGCCTGCATGTATGTCTATGTGAGGGTGTTAGGTCTCCTGGAACTGGAGTAAGGTAGTTGTGAGCTGCCATGTGGGTGCTGGGAATTGAACCCTGGCCCTCTGGGAGAGCAGCCAGGTTCAGCTCTTAACTGCTGAGCCATCTCTCCAGCCCCCAGTTTATTTACATTTTCTTTTAAGATCCCCAGAGTTGTTTCTGTTAAGTGCAGAAGGAGGCATCAGTTTGGAGGACTAGCAAGCAGAGATGGGAGTCCTCAGCATCCAGGGTCGTTAGGAAGGAGGCAGTGTGGTGGTGGGAAGACCAGGAGCCCGCCTGAGGGCAGTCGACCACCCTAGCGCTGCTGCTCCGTGAGATCAGGTGAAGAAGGGCACGGGGCATTGCCCTGTCTGTGAAGTGGGGATGCAGTGCTGTTGCTCACATATGACCGGAGCAAACCGAGGCCCGTTCTTAAGCATTAGTACAGATAGTTCCGAACAGTAAGTACAGGTGAGGATCTGGAATCGGAAAGTCCAGAATTTGAAATTCTCCACAATCAGACCATTTTGAACACCAGCAGTTACACAAACGGCAGATTCGGCACCTGACCTCACGTACTGGGTAATGTCAAATTGCCGCTGTGCTCAAAATATCTTATAAGATTGTCTCCAAGGCCAACATAGTGGCGCACGCCTTTAATCCCAGCATTTGGGAGGCAGAGGCAGGCAGATCTCTTGAGTTCAAGGCCAGCCTGGGCTACAGAGTGAACTCCGAGACAGCCAGAGCTATGCAGAGAAACCCTGTTTGGGAAAACAAAAACAAAACAAAACCCTCCAGAATAATAATTTCAGTGTGTGTGTGTGTGTGTGTGTATACATATTCCAATATATATGAAAAAAACAAAACAAAACCAGAAAGCCTAAAGCATAAAAGTCCCGAGCAGTTTGGATAAAGGTATATATTCAACATGAGCTACATAAATGTTCACTATTATTTTTGTTAAGAGACTAGAATATTTATTTTAAAAAATCTCTGTATACTCAGTGCTAGACATGAAATGCACCCTTGATTTTGAGATGATGCTCACCCGTGAACATTTTCCTTTGCCTGACCCTTTCCTGCAGAGGCTGGCTACGTGGCTACTCCCATAGCCATGGTTCAGGCAGCCATGACTCTTCTGAATGACGCCTCTGATCTCCCTAAAGGGTAAGTTTGCATTTCTTCTAGTGAGAAAGTGTGTTTTCAGCCAGGTAACATCTTGGCTATTTTTGAGTTGATTTTTAGTCTTGGGTTCCTTTGGACCAAAGATATATGTTAAAGCAATGCCAAGAACAATTCCTTATCTGCCTTTGGAATTACTGTGAAGGTGAATGAGAGCCATGTAAGCTGGCTTCCATTCTTTATTTAAAGAAAACAAAACTCAAGCCTAGAGCCTGACACTCAGAAAGGGGCCCTGTTGTTTACTTAGCAGTGTTATCCAGGGCTCCTAATCAGTGTTGAGTGGCAGGGGAGTCCTGGCTGAGCAGGTGGGAACTGAGTCACGGCTGCTGCCCAGGTGGTTATGGAGTGCACTGTCTTACTGAGCATTTAGCTGGTTCCCTTGGAACTAAGCCAACCTCACCAGTGCACAGAAACCCATGGCTGAAGGGCAAATCGGGCATAACCTAAAACAGTATTAAGATATAGATATATAGATAGAAGTTGTGTGTAGTAAAACCTAACTAAAACTTTCCAGTACTCATCATTTGGCATTTTTGCAAATATTGGCCATTATAGTTGAGGAAATTCGTTTTCATCAACTTGAAGTGCTGTTTAATAATAGTTAGCTAGCTGAATGAATTCCATTTATGTTTTTATTTAGTCCTCTTGAGTGTGAAGACTCAGGTGTGTGATGCTCAGAGGGCCCCTTGAGCACACCTGTAGTATGGAAAAGTCTCACGAGGAACTAAACAGTGCTGTGGACTAAGAGCCATGTGCTCATTTGGCAGGTTTTAGGAATGTGATGGGGAAGAATTGGTTTTCAGGTGGTGTGAGTGACTCCATTGCTCGGCCCACGGAGGAGAGGGCTGGAGAGGAGCCTTGTGCACTGTGTTCTCTTGTTCCTGTTTTACAGGGGCGGTGTCTTCACACCTGGAGCAGCTTTCTCCAGAACGAAGTTGATTGACAGACTCAACCAGCATGGCATTGAATTTAGCGTCATTAGCAGCTCCGAGGTCTAAACATTTGAAGATTGACTGAATCATAAAATGCACGAACTAACAGCTTCTCTATTTGCTATTATGTGAAATTCTTCTATAAACCTATCTGACTGTATGTGGAAGACTGTCAAGTCTAAAATATCTATACATTAAAAGCAGAAAATTATACTAGCTTATCCTAATCCTCATATCTCAGCTGTTTTTATGATTTTATTGCTTGTGAGAGAAAGCTAATGTTCTCCTTGCCTTTTTATTGACAGTGAACTGGAAGGTGAGATAGTGAAGGGTCCCCGTTTGGGTACTAACAGCTTTCCTTAGGGGTGGGGCTTGACTGGTGTTGGGATGTGGCAGGAACGTGTGCCTTCCTTGCCGTGGTGTTGTGGGATCTCACCCTCCTGGGAGCTCCTCTGCATAGTGTGTGAGCATTGCTAAGTAAAACTGTACTTTTTCTATTTTAGTCAACTTCCTCATCCACCTACATGGACTGATTTTGGATTGTTTGCCTACGTTGAATAATAAAGGGTTGTTAATTGAATGATGGAGTTTTGTTTTGTTTTGTTTTGGTTTGTTTTTGGTTTTGACTTCTGTGTTTATTGTACATTGGCACTGTTTAAAGTGGCCTGACCTATTTACTGCCAATAATTGGGTTAGTGGATCTTTTTATCCCTGATTTCATAACTGTGGTTAGTAACAGCTTTTGATTTTCTATTGATCTTGACAGCCTCAGCAGAATTTTTCTTAAATTTGCTTTTTGCGTTTAAGCCACGTTTTACATTGAAACACTAAAATAAGGACAACATCTCCTCTCCTAATGAGTTACATGACATATATATACTCAAAGCTGGGGATGATAACTGGGCACTGCTGGCGCATGCCTTTGATCCCAGCACTCTGTGATTTCAAGGCCAGCCTGGTTTGCAGAGTGAGTCCTAGGACAGACAGTAATACCAAAGAAACCCTGTCTCAAAAAAAACAAAACAAACAAACAAAAAAAGACTAGGGATGTAGCTTAGGTAGTAGTATGTGCCTAGCATACACAAGGTCCTGGGTTCAGGCCCTAGTACACACCTGTAATCTTAGTACTCAGGAGGCAGAGGCAGGAAGATCAGAAGTTCAAAGTCATCCTCAGATATGTAGGGATTTGGAGACCAGCCTGGACTACAGACCCTATCTCAACAATACAACAACAACGTCTGAGACATGCACATACAGTATTTGTACTGTTCCTTATGTAAATAAGATAGCCACCCACTTGTGGACATAACAGAGTAGTACTCATGCTTGGTGATCCTTCTCTGCTCTCTGTATGGAAGAATATTCAACTTGAAAAGAGAGGATCTTTTATTTTTAAAAATTATTTAATTTTAACTGGCAAATAATGGTATGTATTTATGAAGTTCATGATGAGTATGACTGGGGCTAGAGTGATAGCTAAGAGCACTTTCTGATTTTGCAGAGGACCCAGGTTTGATTATTAGCACCCACATCAGGTGGCTTATAATTGGTGACTCCAGCTCCAAAGGATCTGATGCCATCATTTGTCCTCTAAGGGTACCTTGCACACATGTGGTACACACACATACTAGCACACACATAGACATAAAAATTATTTTTTTTAAAATGGCTTTTAGCTGGGCATAGTGGCACATGCCTTTAATCCCAGCACTCAGAAGGCAGAGGCAGGTGGATCTCTGTGAGTTCAAGGCCAGCCTAGTCTGCAGAGTGAGTTCCAGGATAGCCAGGGCTACATAATTAGACCCTGTCTGGAAAGAAAAAAAAAGATATTTAAATACATGCACACATTATAGAATAAACAAATAAAAGTAATAGCATCTATCACCTCAGATTATTTACAATTTCTTTGTGATGAGAACACTTAAAATCCTTACTTAGTCACTGTTAACTATGGTGAGTTAGCCTGGGACAGAACACAGACTTATTCCTTGTAACTTTTACCACTGAGAAAGGACTCCTCTTTTCCACTTACCACCTCCCTCCAGCTCCTGGCAGACACCATCCCACTGTCAGTTCTGTCGGTTATTTTTGGTAGATAATAGATTAACAGTTCTCTCTGTAGGTGGAGTTTTCCTGTCTGGACCACTGCTCCCGAATTAACCACTTACAAATGCTTGGTTGATAGCTCAGGCTTGTTACTAGCTAACTCTTACATTTAAATTAACCCATATTTCTTATCCATGCTTCGCCACGTGGCTCATGGCTTATCCACCTCATGTTCTACACACCCTGCTTCCTCGGCATCTGGCGGGCTGGAGACTCCCTGACTCCGCCCTTCCTCCTCCCAGACTCCTCTGTGTCTGGCTGTCCCGCCTATACTTCCTGCCTGGCTACCAGCCTGTCGGTTTTTTATTAACCAATGAGAGTAATACATATTCACAGCGTACAGAAGGATTAATCCACAGCATCTCTCTGTGTAGTTTGATTATTCACTTAACACAGTGACCTCTAAGCTCACCCGTGTTGTCACAGATTAGAATTCCCTGCTTTTAAAGAGAACTTTTATTTGTTCTTTGACAATTTCATACATGGATATAATACATCCCGGTTTCTCTCACCTCACCCTCTCTGATCACCCTTTAACCCCTGGCAACCCTACAGACCACTTCCCAACACTCATGACTCTGTTCTGTTACCCACTGAGTTTGACCGTGGCTCTCTGGGCACCCATGGTTTGGAGCTATCCATTGGAGCCCAGTGGGCTTATCAGTGAGTACACAACTGAAGACAGAGACTGGCCCCCAGTTCTGTCACAGTCAACAGCTCAGCAGGGAATGGCAGGGCCCGACGAGCCCCCACCCAATCTGTGACTGCCAGGTGACAGGCCCAGGGCAGGCAGCTGCAGCCTGGTGATCATGGTTGTGATGCTATGCCGTGCCCAGAACAAAGCATTCCACTGTCATTTTCCTCTCTTCCGACTCTTACATTCTTTCAGCACCCTCTTCCACTGTGTTCTCTGAGCTTTAGAGGGGGTGGTATAAATGTTCTGTCTAGGGATGAGCATTTAATTGTCACTTATCATCAGTACCTTGACCAGCCATGATTCTCTGCATTCACAGCCATTCATTGCTAAGAGAAGCTTCTCTGATGATGATTGTCATTTGTACAAAGGTATAAATATGAATATTTAGAAGGCGGTTTGGTGCCATGTCAATTTAGTTAAACAATCCTGTTTCTCTTAAGGTTGAGTGGTATTCCCTTGTATACATAAGTCATATTTAAAAAGCTGGTCATGCATAGGTGGACACTTAAGCCTTACCTCAGCTTGAGAATATTGCTGCAGTGGACATGGAGTATGGCTAGCTTTCAACGTGTTGATTTCAGTTCTTTTGAGTATACACACAGT
Source organism: Peromyscus maniculatus bairdii (assembly GCF_049852395.1). Lineage (NCBI taxonomy): Eukaryota > Metazoa > Chordata > Mammalia > Rodentia > Cricetidae > Peromyscus > Peromyscus maniculatus. The sequence goes on from NC_134862.1 coordinate 88,295,699, forward strand.
AATGGGATTGCTTGATCATAAGATAATTCTGTTTTTGTTGTTTTGAGGAACCTTTGTGGAAGTACTGCATACATTAAGTGATAAATTATCATGAGACTTGAACAAGTTAACAAATGTTTGGAATTAAGATTGCAGTCTGGCGCCTGGTAAATGTGTGTTAACCTTCACTGTTATTTTTTTAAACTTTTTAAAATTTTATGTACTTTTTGCCTGCCTGTATGTCTGTGTAAAGTTGTTGGATCTCCTATAACTTGAGTTACAGACAGTTGTGAGCTGCTACGTGGGTGTTGGGAATTGAACCTGCATCTTTTGGAAGAGCAGCCAGTGTTCTAAACCTCTGAGTCACCTCTCCAGCCCCAAGGGTCACTATTCTTGTGGCTTTGTTACTAGATGTTTCCCTGGCCATAAAAGATTTTCTTATAGACTCTTCCTAGAGTATTAGTGTCTGTAAGTCCCTGAGACTCACCAACCATTTGTGGGACCAATATCCGCTGCAGGATGGACTGTCTCCTGAAAGGAGTTGGCTGACATTCAGCTCTGCACCACAGAGATCCTACAGTACGTCACTACTGCGGCTGAGCCCATTGAATGTATTTCAAATAAGCATATGAATAGAAATGAGTAGGGGAAAACTCGTGCATGGGTGGACTTGTTCAAGAGCAAGGGTACAAAATAAAAAAACGTGAACTAACTATTGTCTATTTCTGACAACAAAAAGAAACAAAATCAACTAATCAGGCAGGTGTTATTTACAGTGTGGAATGCAAAAGCCAGGCATGTTGGCTCACACCTGAGATCATAGCAGAAGGGACCACTAAGAGTTCGAGGGCAGCCTGGGTTAAGAGTGAGACTCTGTCTCAAAAAATAACAAGTGAACAGACTGGAGAAATGGCTCAGAGCCTAACAGCATGTGCAGGTCTCCCAGAGGACCCAAGATCAGCGCCCAGCAACCAAGGTGGGTTGACGGCTGCCGCTAGTTCTAGCTCCAGATGACCCAACTCCCTCTTCTGGCCTAAAAAGGTACCGCACACATATACAGAGATACAGACATACATACACACACAACAAAATTGTTCTTTTTTAAAAAGGAAAAAGGAAAGGAATGTGAACTATTTCCCAGGAAAGCACTGATGGTACTTGTTACTGAGCATACTCTCTGCCAGGCATTCTGCCAGGAAGGTGGTAAGCATTAACCATCCCAGATAACCGATGAGTAAAGGGAGGTCAGTGAGTTGCCCCACACTGTACAATGTAGAAGGGTAGAATGTGAGCAATCAAATCCAGAGTTCCAGGTTCTGACCTTCACCATAGACATCTCCCCTCACCATCCTGTATACATGTTAATTTTTTTTTATAGATTTTTAAATCCATTTAAGGCTCAGTGTGGGTCTGGGGATACAGAGGCAAGATAAGGCCAGTTTGGTCCACATAGCAAGGCCTTATCAGAAAAGAGGCAAGTGGAAGCATTTTACCTAAAAATGGTAGATGCAGTTATGTGAGTCAATGAAGTCATTAACTCAGAGCATGTTTCAGCATGCTCATCTTCACTGTTGGGTATGCAGTAGATACTCTTTCTTCTTCTTCTTCACTATGGCAGCAACATCATTTTTCAGCTTCTGTAAGCTGGATTCAAGCAGGTCTTCCAAATCTTTGAGCATCAGTGACTGTTGGTGCACAAAAGGTCGAAGCATTTCATCATCTTCCTAAAAATTAAATGAAAGAAAAAAATGGCAGTAGATTTCATATGACTAGAATAAAAATATTTAGTACATGTGAATGAGGTGTCCGGTAAATGTTCCCACGTGGCTAAAGAATGCATTGGACCATTTTGAGCAGTCAGAAGTGACCCAGAGCAGATACTTGAGGAAGGCCATTTGAATCTAGCAAGAGTAGATGAGATCATCCGTAATTTAAGATCAGAATGTTCTGTGTTCTCTCAGTACTATAGACATGGAGACTTGCACAAGAACTCCCAGATGTAGGGGTTTGCTGACTTATTCCCTGCCCAGTGGAAGCGAGTACCACTGAGAAGGGATTCCAGAGTCCAGTGAGCATCGGCAGAGGGCAGGGTGGGGAAGGCAGGTGACGTAGCACCTGTTTGGGCTCCAGTTTGCTTCCTGGATTGTCAATAGGTCCCTGCCTGTTCAGATCCTTTGCCCATTTTTTTTTCCCAATGAATTTTCAATGTTTCTTTTCCCTATTTCTTTTTTTTTTTTAAAGATTTATTTATTTATTATTATGTATACAGTGTTCTGTTTGTATATATGTCTGCACGCCAGAAGAGGGCACCAGATCTCATTACAGATGGTTGTGAGCCACCATGTGGTTGCTGGGAATTGAACTCAAGACCTCTGGAAGATCAGTCACTGCTCTTAACCTCTGAGCCATCTCTCCAGCCCTTCTTTTCCCTATTTCAAAGGTAATCATTTATATATTCTGAACACTAATAGTTGATGATATTTATGGGTTAGCATTCAGGAAGTTTTAGATTTTAGGGCCCTTTGGCTTTTTGAGTAAGACATGTTCATCCAGTTAAAATCCATGAAATATCCCAAAATCAAAGAACCCTGAAACGTTTTAGATAAGGGATAGTCAACCTATGATATGAGTTGGTTTGTAATTATTCTTGTGTGTCTAGTGGGGAGGAAGGTGTTCACAGGTGTGCCTGGGACAGCCTGGAGTCAATCACAGTTGTTCATAAGGAGCAGTCCACCTTGATTTTTTTTGAGGTGGATTTCTGTCTTGAAGCCCACTGAATAGGCTAGGCTGACTGGCTGGTGAGCTCCAGGGATCCCCTGCCTGCCTTTCCCCAGGACTGGGATTTTACACACTCCCGCCATGCTTGGCTTTTTATATATGGTTCTTGGAGTTAAACTCGGGCCCTCCTGCTTGTGCTGCAGGCATTTTACCAGCAGAACCACCTTCCCAGCCCCGAGTGCTTACCATTAACTTTATTTATGGGGCCTGAGTTAGGGTTTCTATTGCTGTGAAGAGACACCATGACCACAGCATCTCTTATAAAGGAAAACATTTAATTGTGGCTGGCTTACAGTTGTAGAGGTTTAGTCCATTATCATAATGGTGGGAAACAGGGAGGCATACAGGCAGACATGGTGCTAGAGAAGGAGTTGAATTCTGCATCTTTATCCACGGACATCAGAAGTAAACTGAGACACACTTCCTCCAACAAGGCCACACCTACTCACACAAGGTCACACCTCCTAATAGTGCCACTCTTGTTGCAGGATATTTGATCACACAGTGAACCCTGAGGTCGCATTATTTACTGAAAAAACCTGAAAAGCTTTGGTGTGACTCAGCCTTAACACACACCTTTAATCCAAGAGTTTTCTGCTTGAATATTGCAAACAGGATTAATTAAAGTCAACCATAGGTCAAGAGATTTGCCAAGCAAGCAGTTGACAGGAAAATAATCATAGAGAGTATGAGGAAGTCAGGAGGATGGAGAGAGAGACACACACAGGAAGTAGAAGGGAAGGACAACCAGCTGGAGGAGTTTTGTTTGAGATGGCATAGGAGAAAGGTCATCAGAGGAGGAAGGTCAGCTGGGTGCTTGTTCTGCCTCTCTGAGCTAGCAGGCTTTCACCCCAGCATCTGGCTCCCAAGTCTTTATTGGTAAAATCAAATGACTGAGATTTTGTTAAAAACAACATTTGGCACCCAATGTGGGGCATGACCACATGGACAGAGAAATCACGTTAGCTGTGGACAAACTGAGAAGCCATTTGAGTACTGGGAAGCACTCAGGGAGAGAGTTAAGTAATATTAAAAAGTAATGCAGGGTGTTAGGGTCCTGTATAGTGCTACTTCAAATGGCATGAAAATAGAAAATGAAAAGATAGATGACTTAACTGAGATTGACATAATAGCAAGTATAATCACTATCAGTCTGGTAATTCATATTTTATCCTTAATAGTCATGGTAGTTTTTTTGTGCCAAATATGAAAAGTGGATTGATAAGATACAATCCTTAGAAAGACTTATAAATGAAAATAAGAAAAATACTCAGACACAGACAGAGGATTTAGAGAACTACCATGCCACCACATGATGAAACTGAAGAGGAGCAGCCCAAAGTTGTTAGAAAACCAACCTTAGTTTATCCAGTTACTATGCAAGAACTACCAGCAAATGATACACACCCCCAAGGTTACCAGGAAGTTAAATGGAGTCCTATAAAAATATTATATTTGAGGAGATTTAAGGAAGCAGTCATTTCATATGGTATGCATTCACTCTATGTGAAGTAGATATTAAATTCATGGGAACAGCATTATCCCACAAGACTGGAAAGATTTGGCACCAGCAATATTGGAAGCTGGTCCTCAGTTAATAATGGCAAACCTGGTGGAAAGAGGAAGCTAGGCCCACAGAACAGTGAAATAGGGCTAGAGGTGTTAATACTTCCCAAGATCAGCTTCTAGGTAGAGGTCAATATGCTGAGTTACAACGGCAACTTGAGTTTGATGTCAAACTATGGCACTATATTGTTTAGCAGCTTTAAATGCTTGGGACAAGGTTGAAGAATCAAAAAAGAGGTCTGAGTCATTTATTAAAAATTATACAATGCCCAAAAGAAGCCTTCACTGATTTTTTTCAAAGATTGACCTCAGCTGTAATTAGAATACTATCAGATCCAGAAGTCAGACAAATATTAAATGAATCTTTGGCTTTTGAAAATGTTAATTCAGAATGGAAATGGATGATTAGGCCTTTAAAGGCATGATTGGCACCAATAGATAAATGGATTAGAAATATGGATGATGTTGGATCTCACATTTATGATGCTACTCTGATAGAAGTAATTTCTAAAAGTTTTAAGAAAAATAAAAATGTTAGATGTTTTAATTGTAAACAAGGTCATTTCAAAAGAGACTATAGACAGGGCATTCCTAGAAACAATATTTTTTTCTAGGAATAATCCAAACAGAAAGCCCCTCCCTTCTGGAGTGTACAGAAGGTGTGGCAAAGTATGACATTGGACTAATGAATGCAGATCAACAAGGGAGAGGCAAGGTAACCCTTTGCCATTGGGAAATGCCCAGATATCAAATTTGATTTAATCATTCCCTGTCAATATCATAGAAACTCATCCACAGAGCAATTAAAAGATTTAATGCCTATTGTTAAAAACAGCCCTGCTCTGGAGGTAATCAAGGACAGAACAGCTTCAGTAGATAAAAAATTCAAGAGACCAGAAAACAAGTATTTTGGCAACTAGATAAATGATTAGAGACCAAAGCTAAAAATACAAATAAATGGCATTGAAATAGAAGGTTTAGTAGACACAGGAGAAGATATAACAATAGTTTCACCAAAATCTTGGCACCCAGATTGACCTCTTCAGGATGATAAAGTTCCCAATCTCAGCTTCTAGGGATGGGAACTTTATCTCAGATAAAAAAGTAAAAGATAGATCAAGTATATAGGGCCAGAAGAACAAATAGGAAAATTAAAGCCACATGGAGCTAATATAGCCATGAATTTATGGGGACGTGATTTCTTACAGCAGTGGAAAACACAGATTAACATTCCGCCAGTCTCAGAAACAAACCATAAAATAAAGAATGCTTCTGAGAAAAACATTAAAAGGTGTTATCAAGAGCAATCACAGACTGTTCAGGTTGTACAACAGCTGCTGATCTTTCAAAGGAACCAACAGCCCTACCTTTAAAATGGTTAACTGATAAACCTGTCGGGGTGGGACAATGGCCTTTGACATCAGAAAAATGACAGGCCATATACTAGATGGTACAGGAGCAGTTCAATGCTCAACATATTGAAGAGTCAAACAGTCCTTGGAATTCTCTTGTATTTGTCATTAAAAAGAAATCTGTAAAATGGAGAATGGTAACAGATTTAAGAACCATAAATAACGTGATCCAGTCAATGGGCTCTTTACAGCCTGAATTCCCTTGCCTTCTTTATTATCTGAGGGATGGTCTACTGTAGAAACTAATTTAAAGGACTGCTTTTTTTTAACTATACCTTTACAAGAAGAACAATATAGAGAAAAATTTGCCTTCTTAGTGCCTACTTATAATAATCTAAATATGTTAAAAGTTATCATTGGGGGTGAGGGCTAGAGAGATGGCTCAGTGGTTAAGAGCATTGACTGCTCTTCTAGAGGACCAGGGTCCAATTCTCAACACCCACATGGCAGTTCACAACTGCCTGTAACTTCTGTTCCAAGGCTCCAACACAGATATACATGTAGGCAAAACACCAATCACACAAATAAAAAATAAATAAATTGAAATAAAAGGTATCACTGGAAAGTTCTTCCATAGGGAAGAACTTTGTGTTACTGTTTTGTTAAATAGCCCTACCTTGTGTCAATATTTTGTACAACAGGCATTAGAACTAATTCATAAATAGTTTCCTCAATCTAAAATGTATCATTATAAGAATGGTATCTTACTGGCTGATTCAAACTCAGATATCTTAGAAAAAATGTTTGATGAAGTAAAGAAAACTTTGTTTTGCTAGGGATTACAATCTGCTCCTGAAAAAAAATATGAAGAGGAGATTCTATCAATTATCTAGGATACCAGATAGGTTTACAGCAAATTGAACCACAGAAAGTACAAATCAGGAGATATCAATTACAAACTTTTTTTTTTTTTTTTTTTTTTTTTTGGTTTTTTTGAGACAGGGTTTCTCTATGTAGCTTTGCGCCTTTCCTGGAACTCACTTGGTAGTCCAGGCTGGCCTCGAACTCACAAAGATCCGCCTGCCTCTGCCTCCCAAGTGCTGGGATTAAAGGCGTGCGCCACCACCGCCCGGCTCCAATTACAAACTTTTAATGACTTTCAAAAACTGCTGGGAGATATTAACTGGCTGTGGCCCACAACTGGATTAGCTCCTCAAGAGCTATGTAATTTATTTCAAACCTTACAAGGTGATAAGGACTTAAAGAGTCAAAGAAAATTCTCAGCTGAGACTGAGAGAGAATTGGCCTTGGTAGAAAAGAAAGTATGGAGTGCAGATGTGGATCATTTGGATCCAGAGCTTGATTGCATTTTGGTTATTGTGTCTTCACTCATTCTCCCATAGGAGATTGCAAAGAGAAGACAATATCTTAGAAGGGATATTTTTAGCACACAACAGAGTAAAAAAATAAAGACCTATGTAGAAAATGTTTCTGAATTGATTCTGAAAGGAAAATTGAGACTTCATCAATTAGCAGTAATAGACCCAGCAGAAATTGTGGTACCTTTTACTAATACTGAAATTGCCTCATTATGGGCAGAAAGTGAACACTGGCAAAGAGCTTGCAGTAATTTTTGGGAGAGAATAGCAACAAATATCTGAAAAGCAACAGACTTCAGTTTATAAAAGAACTAATTGGATCATTCCTCATACAGTAAAAGGGACACCAATTTCTGGAGCCCCTACATTCTATACTGATGCAAATAAATTGGGAAAGTGGGGTTATAGGTCAAGAAAAATAAGGAAAGTGGCTCATAGCCCTTATGATTCATTTCAAAAATTAGCTGTATTATGGTAGTATTAGATTTTCCTAAATCTCTTAAAATAGTTACTGACTCTCAATATGCAGAAAGGGTTGTTTTACATACTGAAGGCACTGAACTTATTCTAGATGATGCAGAATTAACTTTGCTATTTATTCAACTAAAACAAGTAACCAGAAATAGAAACCATCCATTGTATATAACACGTATCAGACCTCATACAGGCCTACCAGGCCCTCCAGCACAAGGTAATAATAAAATGTATCAGCCATTAATAGGAAATATGTGAAATGCCCCAGAATTTCATAAGAAACCCTATGTTAATAGCAAAGGTTTGAAGAAAGGGTTTCTTTCTATCACTTGGCAACAAGCCAAGGAAATTATAAAGAAATGTCGTACTTGTTCTTTGTATAATCAAACTCCAATACCTGCAGGAAGTAACCCAAAAGGCACCCAAAGAAATGAAATTTGGCAAATGGAAGTGTTTTATTTTTCAGAGTTTGGAAAATTAAAGTATGTGCATCATACTATAGATACATACACAGGCTTTCAATGGGCAACTGTTTTAAGTCCTGAAAAGGCTGATTCTGTAATTACACAGTTATTGGAAGGTATGGTTATTATGGGGCTACTTGTACAATTAAGACTGACAATGCTCCAGTGTATGTCTCTTAGTAAAAATGAAACAGTTTTTTGCATATTACAACATAAATCATATTACAGGTATACCACACAATCCTACAGGACAAGCAGTGATAGAAAAATCTAATCACACTTTAAAAGATATGCTTAATAAACAAAAAGGGGCAATAAAGATCTTCAGAGATAGTATACTGGCTGATTTTGTGTGTTAACTTGACATAAACTAGAGTAATAAGAGAGGAAGGAGCCTCAGTTGAGGAAATGCCTCCACAAGATTCAGTTGTAAGGCATTTTCTCAATTAGTGATCAGTGGTGGAGACCTTAGCTCATTGTGGGTGGTGTCATCCCTAGGCTGGTGGTCCTGGATTCTATAAAAAAAGCAGGCTGAGCAAGCCATGGGAAGCAAGCCAGCAAGTAGCCCCCCTCCATGGCCTCTGCTTCAGGTCCTGCCTCAGGGACCCCACCTTGTTTGAATTCCAGTCCTGACTTCCTTCAGCAATGCTGAAGTGTAAGCCAAATAAACCCTTTCTTCCCCAATTTGCCTTTTGGTCATGGTGTTTCATTGAAGCAATAGAAACCCTAACTGAGACAGATAGATTACACAGTGCTTTATTAACTTTAAATTTTTAAATGCTAATGAGTAATAGGTTTTCTGTATTGCAATAATAGGTTTCTCTGTCAATGCAGTAGGCCAGATCAAGCCAAACTGAAAAAAAGTAAAAGAACAGGTTTATTTGAGCAAAGCAACTCCTGGGTGAGTTCTCCAGCCCCAGAGATAGAGGCAGGAGAAGTCACATGCCCGAACTAAAACAGTGGAAATGGTACCCATCTGAATCCCTTTGTGACCAGGATGTGGTAGCAAAGGGGGCTGTGCCTTCCCGCACTGAGGCAACAGCCCAGTTGCTTATAATCCCCATCCTACACTGATCACCCGTCTCCCCAGAAAGAAGAGGCGCCATTGCGCAGTGAGGACCGACGAGATGGTCGCAGCATTTGGCTGGCACAGGTCTACTGATGGCTCATCAGTCACTGACAGAACCGAAACTAAACGGAAAGCCACGGCCTGTAGACTGGGGGATGGAATGGCTATCACTGAGGAAGCACGACCAGATCAGCACAACGCGCAGAAGTAACAGCTAAGGAAGGCCAAAGGAAAACCTGTATCTTCCCCGACTCACGGCGCATGTGCAATGGTACAGGTACACGGCCATCAAAATGGAAAGCCACTCACGGGCAGGTGAATGGCGAAGATGTCTGGTCATGGGAGGCATGAACGGAAATGGCAAAATAACCTAGCAAAGACATGAAGTTGTATGTAGCTCATACAAGCAAGGCAGACAAAACATCTGAAAATAATGAAACAGTGGATAAATCATGTTTAATGAAGACTAGAATATTAAAATTTGCCAGGGAACAAGTTCAGAATAAATCAGCAAGAATGATAGATTATGCATTCAAAAAACTTAAAAGTTTACCCTGACACTAAAAAGTAAGGGGAAATGGAGAACCAAATTAAACCAGGACAACCCTCTGAGAATAACTACTATAAGGAATCTATACCAGGCGGTGGTTCACACCTTTAATCCCAGTGCTTGGGAGGCAGAGGCAGGCACATAAGAATTACAGTGATTTAAATTTATAAGCTGCTTGCAAAAGACAGGCTGAAATTCAAAGTGAATGTCCTTTGTGATCTAAAAATAAATACACTTTAACCTTGAATTTATATATAAAGAAAAAGGGGAATACAGGCATATTTATCCACACATACTAAGGTATATTTAGTTTCAAAATTTCAAAAAAAAAATTTAATTGAAAGATAATACTTTTTTATTGCCAGAAAACATTTTGCTGAGGGCTGGAGAGATGGCTCAAAGGTTAAGAGCATTGACAGCTCTTCCTAGAGACCTGAGTTCAATTCCCAGCAACCACATGGTGGCTCACAACCATCTGTAATGAGATCTGGTGCCCTCTTCTGGCATGCAGGCACACATGCAGGAAGAACACTTTTATGTATAATCTTAAAAAAAAAAAAAAAAAACCCTAGGAAAGATATAACCTGCCAAAAAAGGAACCTCCAGTGTTAGGGTTAGGGCAGGATTTTGCTTTTATCTTTCCAGGAGAATACAAGCATCCAACTAAGGAATCTGGAAACCACTGGCAAGTGAAACATCTGAAGAAAAAGGATGGACCATCAAGAGAAAATGTTCCAAGGAAATGAGTAAATTGGCCTAACGGTCTCGCCCACCTCCAGCAGGGTAGAAGGGCTTACATCTCCCCAAATGCTTGTCTCTGCTGCATTCTACAGACATAAGTGGCAAACGGTCCTTGTAGTCCCAATTCAATTAAAAATTAGAGCTGACTTTGGGGTTGGAGTGTGGCTCTCTCCTTCTCTAAACCCAAGCATGCTTGTTAAAGGAAAACCCAAAATCTGTCTCATCAGAAGAGTCACCAGGTATGGGACAGAGGAAAACAAAAAATAAGGAGCTATTCTATTGCCACTAATCTCATAATCTTTTGGGTTTCATTTGACTCTCTAAATATTTATGCCTTTTCTTAAGGCATAAATATTGTCTCAAAAATCTATAAGATTATTATGTATATTTATAAACTTTCTGTCATGATATTAGTGGTTATACAGAGTACTAACTAATTCTAGAAATAAGCTTCATCTAGCTTCCTGTACGTGTTTTCAGGTTTGAGTCTGAAGCAGGTGACTAGGAACTAAGTTTGTGTATCCTGGATATGCTTAATAGATCGTGGTCCTCAAACCTTTTGGAGATCTGCTGAATATGGCATTTAAAATGTTTAAGTTTTCTGCAACAAACCACGACCATTCCTAACAGTAACCTTTAAGGTCTCCAATAAGATGATGGGGTCCTGCAACAATGAGTCCACCTGGATTGTGGTAATGCCACTAAATGGACAACCACCACCCCAAGATCAGATTTGGACTACAAACTACTCAAGACATTCAAATCATTGAGTTCATATGAGAAGGACACAAACATTGTACAGGGCTTTGAACTCAGAAATACTTAATCCTAAGACTGCCAAATACAACCAAGCTGGACATTGTGGGAAGCTTTGTCTTTCTAGGGAGCCCTGGCCCTTGATGCAGATCTGAACAACAGTGTCTTCTCGGTCTGGGTGTGTGAGAACTGGGTCAGTCAGTGTAAAGTGCTCAACACTTGTATTTTCTGCCTCACAGTGCTGACTAAAACCTGAAATTGCAGGAGTGGATCAGCCAGAACCCTTGGCTTTTTCCCTTGTTTGAAAAGCAATGTTGTCAATCTTTGGTCATGGAGTCCTCTGTCTGCCTAACAATTCCCTGACGAGACTGAGGACTGTCCATCTGATTTCTAGTTTGCGAAGAGCTGGCTGCTGTTGTTTGAGACAGGGTTTCTCTGTGTGTAGCCCTGGCTGTTCTGGACCTCGCTCTGTAGACCAGGCTGGCCTCGAACTCACAGAGATCCGCCGGCCTCTGCCTCCCAGGTGCTGGGATTAAAGGTGTGCGCCACCACCGCCTAACAAAAATTTTTTTTTTTTTTTGGTTTTTCGAGACAGCGTTTCTCTGCGTAGCTTTGCACCTTTCCTGGAGCTCACTTGGTAGCCCAGGCTGGCCTCGAACTCACAGAGATCCGCCTGCCTCTGCCTCCCGAGTGCTGGCATTAAAGGCGTGCGCCACCACCGCCCGGCTAAACATTTTTATCTTAATAGGATGTCCAGGCTTTTTTTTTTTCATATTCTGCATCTATTGAAGTAATCAAATTATTCTTCTCCTGTAATCTTTAACATTTTTTTTAGTTTTTATTTATTTTGTGTGCATGTATGTGCATGAGTGCATGTGTATGCATGTGTGTGCTTGTGTATGCATGTGTGTGCTTGTGAATGCATGTGTATGCATACACACAGAGGTGCAGCATGTGGGGGTCAGAGGACAACTTGTCAAAGTCTGTTTTCTCCTTCCACCTTATGGATCCCTGGGCGAATCAGGTTGTCCACTTTGGTGGCAAGTGCCTCTGCATGCTGAGCCATTTTGCTGGCCCCCTCCTAGAATCTCTGTTTTAAAAGATGCATTCGTTTTGATTTTCTGTGTATAGGTGTTGGGCCTGCATATGTGTTTGTGTACCACATGTGCACCTGAAGCCTGTAGAGGCCAGAAGATGGCATTGGATATCCTGGAACTGGGATTACAATTGACTGTGAGCCACAGTGCGTGTGCCAGGACTCAAACCCCGGTCCTCTGCAAGAGCAGTCAGTGATCTTGACCGCTGAGCCATCTCCAGCCCCTCCTAAAATCTTACTAAGTTATACTTGTCTTCACACTGATGAATCAGACTTGTAAAGCGAGTGACTGTCCTGTGGTGGTCACAGCTGCCTGCACTAAGATGGGGGGGCCAGAGCAAAGGTAGAGAGGGCATTCCAAGAGCACGGCAAGCACCTTACTGACCACCGTCTTCCCGATCCAGGACCCACACTTTAAAGCACCAGTTTGCTCATACACACACACACACACACACACACACACACACACACACGCACGCACGCACGCACGCGCACGCACGCACGCACGCACGCACGCACGTGCGCATGCACACACCCCCATCGCTGTACCATCCATCAAGTCTGTGGGTTTAATGGCGTTGTTTGGGCGTGGCAGGGAGGCTGGGTACTCACGGGAGGACTGCACTGCCTCAGTCTGAGGAGCTGTCCTCTGGCCACGCTCATGCCTTGATAGAACACCTTCAGAGCTCTGGCCAGCTGTGCATCACGGCTGGCTTGCTGAGCACACATTTGTGTAGCCTCTCTGGCTGCAGGCAGCTGTGCCCTCACCCCAGCTCTCTTTGGGTCATCTGGCCTCTGGGCTAGGGCACACACAAAAAAAGTATTTTTCAAATGTATCCAAGCATTTCTGTGTCTATTTATTTGGTTTTTTTTTTTTTTTTTTTTTTTTGGTTTTTTCGAGACAGGGTTTCTCTGTGTAGCTTTGCGCCTTTCCTGGAACTCACTTGGTAGACCAGGCTGGCCTCGAACTCACGGAGATCCGCCTGCCTCTGCCTCCCGAGTGCTGGGACTAAAGGCGTGCGCCACCACCGCCCGGCTATTTATTTGGTTTTTCAAGACATGGTTTCTCTGTGTAGTTCTAGCTGTCCTGAAACTCACTCAAACTTAGAGATCCACTTATCTCACCTCTGCCTCCTGAGTGCTAGGATTAAAGGCATGTGCCACCAGGCCCGGCTTTGGTGACATTTTATATCTTCATATCAGCATATTTCTTTGGACCCACTTAAAGAAATCTTATAGGGCAAAAGGAAAAAAAAAGAGTTCTGGTTTTTTGTTTATGGTGTAAGATATAAATTAACTCATTAAGATTTCCTATTCTTCTGGAGCTGGAGGCATTGCCCAGCAGTTAAGAGCACTGGCTACTCTTCCAGAGGACCCAGGTTCAATTCCAAGTACCCACATGGCAGCTCACAACTGTCTCTAGCTCCAGTTCCAGGAGACCTATCTGATGCCTCTGCTGGCCTCTGGACACACACTCAGGCACACATACACACACATAAAAATAAATAAATGCTGTTTTTTTTTTTTTTTTTTATTAATTCCTATTCTAGAAAAATAGCACATCCCAAACATGGGAGTTGGGAATGAGATGTCCACTCACCACAGTGGTATCGTCTCTCACCCTGCTGAGCAGAACCAGTTTTTTCCAGTGATGCCTTGAGAGACACGTTTTCTTCTCTGAGGGCTCTGTTAACATCTCTGAGCAGCTCCGTCTCCTGCTCTAACTTGAGCAGTGTCTGATAAATTTCTGGCACCTGGTTTGACACGATCTACAGAAGATAAGTCAGCTCAGCTTTTGTGGAATTACTTGCATAGCATTCCAGGCTAGTGGTTCATACTACATCATGTAAACAAGGATGGAATGGGGAGGCAGGGAGAGGTTTAAATCCCTCAGGACACACAGAAAGGCACAAAGACCACTTTCGTTGAAGGCATGACTCTTAAGGGGCTGTCACCAAGATTGTTCCGCCCCCTTGTGATCTGTCACATGTACACACCTGGTTCACATTCTTCACACTGGACAATTTCTTGGTATCTACCATGACGTGGCCTTCACCTGGGAGCAGGATGTCCAGTTGAGAGACCCCTAACTCGGCACAGCCTTCTGCCGGGTGGGAAAGACCAGAAATGAAAGGGTTCTCAGCTAGAGACCCCACTGAGCTGAGGTGAACCCGGGGCCTGGCAGAAGATGCTCACCCACTGCTCCACAGCCCCACGGGCCTCCCTCTGCGCCCTCTGCAGCATTAGACCTGGTTGGACAGCACACCGCAGGGAAGGAGGAGCAAACGAAGTACCTTGGAGGCCCCACAAATCAACGATAAGCGCATTCGTCAGTAAGTAGTCCAGAAACTCTCGAGATGCGCTCAAGGCCACGATGTGGACAGTCTCTTCAATTCGGGGATTCACACTCTTTGTCCACACAGGCTTGGTATACAGAGTGTTTGGGAGGTCATAAATTTTGTACCTGAGGCAAGGATATAAAACATAATTGACAACTAGAAGGAGCATATCTGAGGAAAATAACCAGATGAGCCACAGAACTACGGTGCAGTTAGATGAGAAGCTGCCCTGTAATTGAGTCCTGTGGCTTCTGCCTCCAACGCTGTTGCTCAGCATGAACATCATTACCACAGAGCTGGGAAGTCAACAGGGAAGAAGGGTTTGAATCAATGGTTAGATTCTCTTTGGGTGCTGTAAAGTGTGAAGTTGCCTTGGGAGGTGTTAGGTTTTTACTTTTTCTTTGGTTTTTGAGATAGGGTTTCTCTGTGTAATAGCCCTGGCTGTCCTGGAACTCACTCTGTAGACCAGGCTGGCTTCAAACTCACAGAGGTCCACCTGCCTCTGCCTCCTGAGTGCTGGGATTAAAGGCGTGTGCCACCACCGCCCGGCTTCATTTTCCACTTCTTTTTTTTTTTTTTTTTTTTGGTTTTTCGAGACAGGGTTTCTCTGTGTAGCTTTGCGCCTTTCCTGGAGCTCACTTGGTAGCCCAGGCTGGCCTCGAACTCACAGAGATCCGCCTGGCTCTGCCTCCCGAGTGCTGGGATTAAAGGCGTGCGCCACCAACGCCCGGCCATTTTCCACTTCTTAAGGCATCCCTTTCTTTACCTTCATCCTTTGAACTTAACGAATTTAACCTTTCTGGTTGTGTCTGCACTATCAGAATACATTACTTTAAATCACACAGTTCTGGTGGATATTTTTTGTGACAATTAAAATGTCTCATCCTGCTGCTTTAGTCATGTAAGACACTCAGCAGTCATCCTAGTAATGTGGAGGGCCATGTGGCTTCTCTACCTGATGGAGAAAGTAGCCATTTTGCAATTGAGCAAACAGAAATTCTTAAGAGAATTTTATGATAAACTCATCTTGTAAAAGAAATAAGGCCCCTCCCACCAGGAGCCACATCGGTAGCGTGTGCAAGTTCTGTGCGGTGTAGACCCGTACCCCATCTGAATGCCCCGGTTTGCATCTTCCTTTAGCCATTTGACACCAAGACACCCGACGATGTGAATCTGGAAGTCAATCCTCTTGCCCAGTAGCTCCAGCGGGTCAATAACCATGTCCTCCTCACCGTGTGCCCTACAGACAAGAGGTGAACATCAGTCTCTGGATCAGGCTGGACCCAGGCTAGTTAGCACTCAAATGTCACGGGAATGAAAGAGTCCTTAAGAGATAGGCAGAGATGGATGATTGCCCTGAAGGAGGGGTGGGTGGTAATATCTGCGGTAGAATTCACTCACTGGAGAGCCGGTTCTGCATGGTGCTTCTGGGAGAAATACCATCTCTAAGGCTCCCAGCCCAGAACAGAGTACAGACATCTTCATGCAGTGAATGTGTGTGGGTACGGTGCTGAACCCACATTGAAGACAGGTTGGTCCCACTGGGGAGGAGGAAAGACCTCAGATGCTGCAGCCTAACTTGTCATCTACCTTGGTGAGTCATTCCTAGTCCAGAGTCAACGTGATCCCTCCAGCCTCAGAAATCGATTGGGAAAGCTTTCTAACTGGGGACCTCTCTTATGTCAACCATGTCCACAAAGTCTGAAACTTACACACGGAACGTCATGTTGTTAATTTTCAAAGTGACCATTGGGCAGCCTAGGTAGACAGTGTAGACAGGTGACTAGCTAGTAGCCTGAAGTCCCTATTGTTGCTGGAGGGCTTCTCTCCAGGTTCCCCAAGCCCCGCAGTCCCACAATCCACTTATAAAATAATCACTCAGACGCTTATATCACTTATAAACTGTATGGCCGTGGCAGGCTTCTTGCTAACTGTTCTTATATCTTAAATTAACCCATTTTTATAAATCTATACCTTGCCACGTGGCTGGTGGCTTACCAGAGTCTTTACATGCTGCTTCTCCTGGCAGTGGCTGCAATGTCTCTCCTCCTTCTTCCTGTTTCCCCAATTCTCCTCTCTCCTTGTCCCGCCTATACTTCCTGCCTGGTCACTGGCCATCAGTGTTTTATTTATATAGAGTGATATCCACAGCACCCTATAGACACTTTTGGACCCAGAACTCTGAGGTTCTCCTACTCCCTTCTCAAGTGAGTTTCCTCTTATGAAGACAAAAGGTCACAATGGATGTTTGTACCTAGCCCAGGACTCCTGCCAGCCTCTGTGCTTAGGACTGCTAAAATACTTTTATATAAACATCCTAAGGCCTAAAACAAAAATAAATAATAAAACAGGAGTTCAGAGACAGCACAGAAGGAGTCCAGACACCTAGCCCTCCCCTCAAGCCAAGGAGCAAAGTTCTGGCCTCTACCAAGAATGGAGATGTGTGAGCAGAAAGTCAGTTTCTGATGCCTGCCACATGTGGCAAGTGGAATGCCAGGAGCAGGCTGTGGGTGAGCATGGCCACAGCACATGCTTCTTTCCCAGGTGTCCCCGCATGGAACCAACCCAGGGCTTTGGGTCATAGTTCAGCATTCCTCACTCCATCTGCTGCTTTGTGGGATGTCCTCCTCATTCCTTAGTTCCCTGGGGCAATGCTAGGCTGTCTCTAATGCTGGACATTTGACGAGAATCATATTCAATGAGGACAAATCATAAATGAGCTATTCACTTATCATGGGTAACCCCTTAAGGGACCAAGTTGACCTCCCTCTCCCTCATGAGCACTCGGGCTCCTTCAAACTTTCTGGGAAGGGCCTGAGACTCACCATCCCTCCGGGGAGCAGGGCGTGATGCGGATGTGCAGCACTGATTCCTGCAGCCCGTCACAGTTCAGAACCTCCACCTGCTCCTCCAGCATCATGCAGTAAGCCAAGGACTGCAGCCAGACGTGTGCCGAGCCCAAGTGGACAACCTCCACAGGGTCCCAGAAAGGGTCGTCTTCCTGAGCCACCTGGCTGGCTTCCCTCTCTAGAAAGCGCTGGTAAAGTTCCTCCATCAGGAATTTCCGATTGATAAACTTGGCCTTTGACCAAATCCATACCTGGGGAGGCAAAGGGGGTCACCCAGCATCTCAGCTACTTTGCTATTTCTGGGGAGAGACACCATGACCGTGGCGACTTGTAAAAGAACATACTCAACTGGGGGCTTGCTTACAATGTCAGGGGGTTGGCCCATGATCATCATGGAGGGGAGGTTGGCAGCAGGGAGGTAGGCATGGCCCTGGAGCAGTAGCTGGGAGCTTTACATCCTGATTCACAAGTTGGAGGCAGAGACAGACAGACAGATAGACAGACAGACACAGACTGGGCCTGACATGAACACCTGGTAACATACCTCCTCCAACAAGGAGACACCTAATACTTCCCAAAACAGTCCCACCAGCTAGAATCTAAACATTCAAATATATGAGCCTCAAGGGGCCATTATTATTCGAACCACCAGACCACGTATTGTTTCATTTGCTGCTTAAACAACCTCTCTCTCTTTTTTTCCAGTCTGTTCCTCCCCATGGGTGGGGTTTGGGGAAGACCACAATGCTACTCTCATCAAATTTAATTTTTTAAGGCCCTTCCAGATACCATATTTAAAGTGATGGAAATGGAGCCTAAGAGAATATGTATGGCTGATTAAAGACAGAGAGGCCATGAACCAAGCTATATTGGTGGTGTCTAGAAGTTGGAAAAAGCAAAGAAATACACTTAACCACTGATTTTCCACAGAACAACATCACCCAGCAAGACCTGTATGGGACTAACAGCCTACAGAGAGCTAAGGTTATAACCTTGGGTCATTTAATGAGTGGCAATTTGTTATGGACAACAGACAATAAATACAGGAAGACTGGTCTACAGAAAAGCCAAGGGGCTCCACAGCAGAGGCACAGCCATGTGCTGGGGGACAACCCCTTCCACCTTCCTTGTGGCTAAGCACACAGGTACGTTAGCTCCGTCCCTCAGAAGCCCACAAAGGGTTCCATTCTTGTTCAGTGAGAAACAAGTCCAGGACAGGAGTGGCTGTCCTCTCACTGGGCAAGGGCAGGGGCCTCTTCCAACACCTGCTACGGAGAGAAACTTAAGCTGCAATCTATGGAAATCCAGTTGGAAATCTGACTGAAAATGTCCCATCAGAAGTGTTATGACGGGCTGGAGAGATGGCTCAGTGGTTAAGAGCACTGACTGCTCTTCCAGAGGTCCTGAGTTCAATTCCCGGCAACCACATGGTGGCTCACAGCCATCTGTAATGAGATCTGATGCTCTCTTCTGGCATGCAGGCAGAACACTGTAGACATAATAAATAAATGAATCTTTTTTAAAAAAAAAAAAAGTGTTATGGTATCAAACCAAAAAGCCCTTCTCTGGGCAACTAAAATAAAAACAGAAGCCAATGGATAAGGCCTTGTCTCCAGGAATGTCACCTTCAGTGGGACCGTTGCAGGATAAACACAGATTTTTCTGTCTCTCTGGCCTCTAGGCATGCAAGGAAGCACCATACAGAGATGTATGTTTCTGTCTCATGCACACAGACAGACACAGTCACCTTTACCATCTGCGTAAACTTCCAGGTGGTTTTGTTTGTTTGTTTTTGTTTTTTGAGACAGGTCTCTCTCTGTATTCCTGCTGGCTCTCCTGGAACTCACTATATAGATCAGGCTAGCCTCAGGGATCCACCTGCCTCTGCCCACGGACTGATGGGATTAAAGGTGCACACTACCACCTTGGATCTCTGAGTTGGAGGCCAGCCTGGTCTATAGGCAGGGCTACACAGAGAAACCCTGTCCAAAAAAAAAAAAAAAAAAAAAAGAATCAGGTTGTAGACAGGTCTGTAGAGCATTTCTTCATTAGTGATTGATACAGGAGAACAGAGCACAGCATGGTTGGAGGGACCACCGTGGGGTGGTGGTCCCATGTTCTCTAAGAAAGTAGGCTGAGTGGACCACGAGGAGCCAGCCAGCAAGCAGCTCCCCTCCATGGCCTCCAGGTTCCTGCCCTGCTTGACTTCCTGCCCTCACTGCTTTCAGTGATAAACCGATACATGGGAGGGGGTGAAATCAACCCTTTCCTCCCCAAGTCGCCTTTGGTGATGGTGTTTCACCACAGCGGGAATAACCCAACTAAGCGCACGGTCACTAGAACAGATCCTAGGAACTGGCACTATGAAAGACCAGGACACACAACAAAGGGTCCCCAGACTCAGCCCCTACTCAGACAACATCTGGGTTTTTGTCTAGGTCTCCTGGATGCAGCTGACCAAAATCCCGTGGACTTTGGAAGCTTTCCAAGGAGACTCCTGCCTGCCCACTGATGGGGTCTTACCTCGTGAGTCCTCGGCTTGGTCACCTTCACCATGACCTCTTTCTGGAGGTCGTAGCCCCTGGAATCTGACGATGCCAAATTCTTCACCTTCAATTCCATTTTGAGCCCCTGGGAAAGAAGCATTTCACTAGATGACCCCTAGCTCATATTTCTTTTGTGTTCTTCCCATTCTGCCAGCCTCGGGCTCTGTAAAAGAACACAGCCTGGCTCTTCTTGCTCCTCGGAGTTCCTGCCAAGCCAGATAGCCGAGCGCCAGCATTTCCCAGTGGGATCCTGGAACTAACACTTATACTTCCTAAGTCGGTTAATTCCCCTCCTGCTGACTGGGATCCTGTGTCACCAGGAGCTAACCTCAGTCTAGGTCCCCTCTGTGGCATATCAGCCACTGAGGTGCTGGACAGGTGATGCGGACATCGGAGGCGGTCAATTACGGCCAGCAAGTATTGGTCCAGGAGGCCAGTGGCTCTGAGAAGTAGGGCAGATGCTCAGCTGGCTGGGAAGGCCTGAGGATTAGTCTAATTCTGTCACTAGCTCTCAGTGCCATGGTGGGAAAAGCCTCGTCCTTCCCTAGACCTCGGGCCTTTGGGGGCCTGACCTTTGTGGGGTGAAAGGTCACCTTCTCTAGCTCCTCACTCATCTGGTTTGCTTCCACAACCAGCGGCATGAGTTTGATGTAGTCCTGGAACACAGCTAAGACACTGGGCTCGGCTTGGCCATCTCCAGGGCTCCCAGTACCTAAAGAGAGTCACGGAGGAGGTGAGTCTGTTGCTTGTTCGGATACTTTCAGCTTTCACAAGACACACACTCAGATGTTCACTCACGGAGTTGCTCATCGCTACCTCGAAATCTTGGCTGTCCTAGTTCTTGGTTTCGAGGCCCTCGGTCCAGTGTGGTTCTGGACTGTCCAGAAAGGAGGGCCAAAGGGAGCAGAAGCAAATGGACCAGGGGAGGGAGGTAGGGTTCTGTGCTGAATCCTCGGTGACGCAGCAACTAATCTTTTTTTCCTTCAGTCGTGTCTGGGTGCTATGGAGGAAGGGTCATAGCGACTATGGGAGTCCCCAACCCCCTTTCCAGACTTGGAGGAGCACTGCCTTGTGTGAGGACCTGTCTGCTCTTCAGAGACTCCCTGCCCATGGGTCACATGCTACCAATGCCTCAGAACGTCCCACCAGGCTGCCTTGAGAACCCGCCATCATCACTGGGACCTGGGTGCTTCAGCCCAGGCCTGAGGTTTGATGGACTTCCTGTCATCACTATCCTTGTGCTGGGAAGGCATTCTACACAATCAGGTATGAAGAAGAACTAAATGAAAAGGTGGGTTAATTGTGGATGACCTTGAGTGTGTGTGTGTGTGTGTGTGTGTGTGTGTGTGTGTGTGTGCAGGCGTGCAAAGAAAGTGACCAAAGAAGGGTGTCAAGGGTCTTCCTCTATCATTTTCTATCCCCCTGGGCAGCATCTCTCCATGAACCTAGACAAGCAGCCACCAAGCCCCAAATAACCCTCTTGTCTCTGTCCCGCCTGAGACAACACCCAGCTCTTTCCATGGATAATGGTATGAACACATATCCTCATGGCTACGAAGCTAGCATTCCTAACCACTGAGCCATCTTGCTACCCCTGGCCTTGGATTTATATCAAGAACTTCAGCAGAAGGTGGCATACATCTGTACTCCCGAGACTCAGCAGGCTGAGGCAGGTTAACAAACTGATACCAGCCTGGGCTACACAGTGAGTTTTGAGCTAGCCTTGGGTACCTCGTGAGATCTGAAAAACCAAAACAGAGCTATGTATGGTGGCTCATGCCTGTAATCTCAGCACCCCACTGCTCCTCACCGGCGGCCTCCCCTGAGAAGCCAGCACACCACAGAGACCTCAGTAGGGTCCAGCCCACCCTGTGCACATGACGTTGGGGCTGAGGGAGGAGGTGTGGGACGGTGTTAAGGAGCCTCCACCTGAGGAGTAAGGGGGGGTGGGTGGGCAGAGGGGGAGCCTCTAGGAACCTGTGAGGAATCCTAGAGAGTGCAGGGGTGGGGTGGGGTGAGGGGCAAAGGAGGATCTTCCACTCAGAAACCTAGAGCTGAAACTTCTTCCAGACTGAGGCCTGGACCTGCAGAGCCGGCCTCCCTCACCCTCCCACCCCACCCCTCCCCACCCCCCAAGGTCTTTATCTAACACATCCATCTTGTCTCAGCATTCTGGCCTCCACTTGTGTGTAACACTCTGCCATACCAAGCTTCATACCACGGACGATCTTCACCCTCATCCCTAGGGATGAGGTCAGTGAGTTCAACGCCTCTTTGACACGTATTCAGTTTTCTCTATTTCTATTCCTCTATTTCTATTTGGGGGCTGAGGATGTAGCTCAGTGGAGCACTGGTCTAGCATGTAAGAACACGAGGCCTTGGGTTTTATACCCAGCGTGCACTCAGAGGGGGAGGGGAGGGGAGGAGGAAGAGGGAGAGACCGCACAATTTAACTTTCCCCATACTGTACTCTGACTCCACGAGAAGAGTTTTATGTTTTCACAGGAAGTGCCCGAAGGCGGGTCCAGGACCACTTACCAAGCATGTCCACACTCACTCCCTCGGCGGCTGCCCGCTCCAGCTGGAAAAAGTCGTAGTCGAATCTGCTCCAGTCTTCACCACCTCGCTCCGAGGGAAACCCGATGTAGAGGAAGGCACTGTTGGATCCCAAGATGATGCGGTCCTGGGAGGGAGAGCATAGGGAGGAAAGGCCTGGCCTGCTCCCGGGGAGCTGAGAAAGCGCTTGTCTGTCTCCATGACTACCCAGGCTCAGCCCTCTTCCAGTCAGAGCCTCCGAAGCAAAGCACAGGGGTCTGATTCAGATTAGGATTTCAGAAGTCCTCTGGGAAAGCAGAAGGGTTAAGCGCAGACCTTATGTGGGGGCTTTTGTTTGTTTGTTTTTGTTTTGTTTTTTTTTTTTTGTGTGTTTTTTTTTTTTTTTTTTTTTTTTTTTTTGAGACAAGGTTTCTCTGTGTAGCTTTGCGCCTTTCCTGGAACTCACTCTGTAGACCAGGCTGCCCTCGAACTCACAGAGATCCACCTGGCTCTGCCTCCCGAGTGCTGGGATTAAAGGCGTGCGCCACCACCGCCCGGCATGGAGGCTTTTCGGTGAGGAAGACCACACTGCGGCTGGTCCACTAAAGGGAAGTCCTTGGGATGGGGCGTGTGCTGGACGTGAAGCTAGGGAGGGCTCACCTAGTGCTTCTAAAAGGGGAGTGGCTGAGCCACCTGCCTGTCTTAGAGGCTGCGGCTTCTGTGTATAGTGATTGGTGAAGGGAGGAGGCTTCAGGGTAGCCAGTAGAGCCGCTGTGGTGGTAGAGACTCCAAGGTGGGGGGCAGAACACAGAGGGACTGGTGTAAGCCGCTAATTAATTCATCACTCCCCGCGGCAGGCTCTCTTAAGCCTCAGATGTCACAAAATGTGAGCGCCAAGAAGGGTCTTGAAGGGTATCCGTTTCCACCTTCCTTGTGTTTCGAGCGATGCTCCTGAGACACAGGGAGTGGGGAGCAGGTCTGTGATCCCAGCCTATGCAGTCTGGCAGAGCTAGGAAGCTCCAGACCTGGACAGTCCCTCTCTGTGTGACAGGAGACATTTCACAAGGAAGTCCCGTCCCCGCCCTCCCACCCCCGACCCCTGCCACCATCGCGAGGGGAGCACGGAGGCACTTCCGTGGCTGGGCGAGGAACGTACCAGATGCTGCAGCTTTGTCCTGTTGGTGACAGGTACCCCATTAACAACAACCTTGCACTTGCCGTGTGGAGCGACTGACACTTGACCATCCAGGTTCACGAAGGAAGCATGTCTATCCGAAATTCTAAGAAGACAGAAATTTGTCGGGGTCACCCAGGAGATTATGATTTCACGGGTGGTCAAGTTGCAAAGTGAGATCCATAACTGGGATCAACGGGGAAGCTCCTGCTGGCCCTCACCGCACACAGTACTGTGGTCCGTAGGCTATCCGAGACTGCAGGGCCCTGGAGGGTGCGGGGAGATGGAAGACAGCAAAGATGCTATTCTAGCCACAGAACAAGCCCTAGCTGGGGACCTGCAGCTGCCAGGAACCACCAGCCACTGAGACCATCACAAAGTCCTTGAACACTACAAGCGAACCATGGAGAAGTGAAAACATGTTTCAATAGCCAAGATTGTATGTGTGTCCATCAGAAGGCAGTGAAGAAATATGGTGTATGTTCACCAGGGGAAACTATGGAAACGATTTGGCCAGAAAGAAAGAATGGGTTCCCATGATGTCAGCAACATGGGTGCAGCTGGAGGGCATTATGAAATCAACCAGGTACAGAAAGACAAATAACCACATGTTCTCCCCCATGTGTGGAGGTCAAAACACTGGTCTCAAAGAAGTAAAGAATAGAAGAGTGGTTGCCATAGCCTGGGGTGGGGGTGGGGGGTGGGGAATAGTTAATGACCACAGGGGTGGAGCGTCTGGTGCTCTACAGCAGAAGCTTATGATGCTAAAAGTCATTAGCTGAGTGCTTTAAAATCCCTAGTACATCTGATCACTAACCATCGTATGTGTGTTCTGAAAATCACTCTACAGAACACAAATACACATACCTATGGTGCCAATTAAAACATATATATGTAATTTTAAAATTATTTTTTTTTGTTTTTTGAGACAAGATTTCTCTGTAGCACTGGCTGTCCTGGAACTTGCATTGAAGACCAGCCTGGCCTTGAACTCACAGAGATCCGCCCCTCTGCCTCCCAAGTGCTGGGATTAAGGGTGTGTGCCACCAGGTGTGGCTTAAAATTAATTTTCAAAAGCTACTGCAGTAAGGGCTCTGAACACCTAAGGATACAGGCACCTGAAGGTGAATTGTGAAAGACCCTCCACGATGTGCTCGGCCTTTCATCTCCCCTTATGTTTTGCAGGGCTGCCTTACTTCTGCTTGTCAAGTTCTGTCTTACAGGCATTAACCACTGACGTCCCTTTCCCCCCAAGATGAGCGGAAGGAAACAGGAGGTGTGCACCACACTGGACTTCAGCAAGCACTCTTGCATGAGCATTGCAGGAGTTGCTGAGGGAGGAGGTCTGGGAACTTTTTAATATTGCCCATCTAGCAGGACTGACAGCCTGGCTTACCTACGACCAGATGACTTTCCAGAATCTTCTCCAGTGAAGCATGCTGGCACAAGCCTGACAACCCAGCACTCAGAGGAGGAGGCAGGGGGATTTTGTGTTTGAGGCCAACCAGGGCTACATAGTGAGATCCTGTCTCAAAAACAAACAAACAAACAAACAAACAAACAAAAAACCTAAAACCAAACTAGACAGATCTCTGGGCTGAGAAGTCCTGGTCCTCTAGTTCAGGACACGGTGCTATTCTTACCCCAGGCCTTGAAGACGAATAGCATTGGAAGCTGCCCGACCAACATCACAGGAGCCTGGAAAGAGTTGGGACAGTTTATCTTCAAATCGTCAGCATTTGGTCTTGATGAGGTAATATTTGATAGTTTGAAAGTGGCATTTTTTTCTTCAGTAAGAGCATGCAAAGACTTTTTTGTTGTTGTTGTTGTTGTTGTTGTTTGTTTTTTTGTTTTTCCTTTCCCCCAATTGGAGCTGTCAATCACAACGGCACCAGGATATGACCTTGCTTTACGGATAATTGTGTTTACTTTCTGCTGTTTGTCTTGGGATCCCCAACTTGGTGAAAATGCCACCTTCTTCATGGGCCTTCGTCCTCAGTGGCCCACTGAAGCTGGGACAGCAAAGGCTCTTTGAAGCTCTGTTTCTGTGGTGGCTGGCCCCTCGGGGTGCACCCTATTCCCTGCAGCTCCTGAGTGCTCCTGGCAGTCCTGCCACCACCCTGCACATGGCTTAGACGTGCACAGTGGTCAGGGAGTGGTCAGGCCAACTCCGGGCGTGGAATGCAACCCATTCAGTAGCACATATATTGGAGAGACATTCCAAAGGCTGCCACCTCCGCAGAAACCACTAGACAAATGTTAGGTGACCACGTGCAGGTGACGGGTAGATGCAGTGTACTTGGTATGTATATGATAGGGACTATTTATCTTAGCAGGGAAAGACATTCCAAACTATGCTCCACCTTGAATGAACTGAGCAGACACAAAGCACGGTGTGATCTCACTGCTATGAGGCGCCATGCGTGGAGAAATCCAGACACAGAAAGAATGGTGGGTCCCCCAGGGCTCAGGGAGGGGAGTGGGGAGGTGGCTCTTAATGGGTACAGAGTTTCAGTTTGAGGTGATGGTGGAAAGTTCTGGAAGTAGGTGTGGTTATGGTTTAGTGCCTCTGCACTGTGCTCTCAAGAGCGGTTAAAGAAGTGAACTTTACGTTGTATGTTTTGTAATACAATATTTTTTAAAAAATCAAAAAAGGAAAGGGAGAGGGAGGGAGGGAGGGAGGGAGGGAGGGAGGGAGGGAGGGAGGGAGGGAGGGAGCAAGGGAAGGGGTGAGGGAGAAGGGGAGGAAGAGAGGGAGGAAGGACATGGAATCAGAGCTGGCCTAGGGGCGGGTAGCAGGAGCCGCAGGATCAAGTACCTTTGTGGATGAAGAACTTGAGGACCCCTGTGAGCTGCGGGTCCTCATTGACGTTGAGAAGGTGTGGGAGAGCCTTTATCATCTGCTGCTCCTAAAAAGACAGAGAAGCCTGTAGATCCCTGAGCCTGTCCCAGGGAGCTCAGGAGGAAGGGAGCTGTCCCGGCAGGCCTGTTCCAAGGCCCAGGGGCCTCCCTTCCTTCCCCGACTAGTCATCTTCTATTGCCCCCCCTTTACTTCTGCCTCACCTTTCTTTTCTTCAGGCCCCTGGCATCCTCTGACTCCTTGTCCCCTACCCCTACCCCGCCCCCGTGGCCCCGCCCCCGTGCCCCCACCCCCGTGGCCCCTCCCCCCGTGGCCCCTCCCTGGGTATCTTTTAACTTGCTGCTAGCTGACTAAGCATCAGTTATTATCAATGGCAAAGAATGGCACACTGCATTCTCCCTCAGTGACACCCAAGTGCATTTCAGTCTTCCTCACAGGGTGGGACCCCATTGTCGGTATGGAGGATGAACAAACAGAATTAAAGCTAACCTTGTGGGTCAGGGTGAGTTTTAAATCCTCAAGTTCCTTCTGATTAATCAGAGGACCATTAAGCAGAGACCATGAAAGGCCTGGTGGTTATTGTTCACTGAAATAAAGTTTTGTAGACCTGTACCCTGAAGCCCACTTAAACCCAGGGTCACACAGGGCCACCCTCCAATGGATGCTGTTTAAAGGGCACCCAAGTTTGCCTAGACCTTCAGAATCCTTGACTCTACATTGATCTGGGCTGCTGACACTACAGACCGAACCCTACTCTACTTCTACCACCTGAGGTTTATTCTGGGCTTCATGAACCTTCCTGTATCCAAGTTGGGTTCTCCCCTCTCTCCTAAGAGTTCCAGGACTGGCCCAAGACTTGGGCATTTGCTCAGAGCCTCATGGCTAAGAATAAGATTCTGGTGAGAGCCAAGGTAGCAGTCTCACCCATGGATGACATCCACAGCCCGGCTTGGAAGCTGGGGTGTGGCTCAGCGATGCAAGGAGGCTTGCCTAGCATTCGCAATGCCCTGGATTTCACCCCAGCACCTAAAATAACAATAATGATGATTGCTGCACTCACAGCATGGCCTGTTAGGATCTGATGGTGAAAGTGAATGCCACCCAGGAGGGACACTAGAGCTCAGGCCAATCTATACTGTCCCCAGGGGACACTCACGTAGTCCTTGAAAAACGAGTCACAAAGTGTCCTAACATCTGTCCTCACTCATCAGCCTTGCCATGATCTCCTTGATTCCGTCAGGCCAACTCTGCCCTCACCACAGTCCTGAGTCTGGAGCCTGACCACAGCTGTGTGGAGGGAGGTGGGCCGCTAGGGGACGGACGGTGTGAGCCTCACCTTCGTGAGAGCCGCATACTGCTCCTCCCATTCCTTCCGCGCCTGCTCCAGCAGGTGGGCCCAGGTCCCCCGAATCCCCAGCTGCCATTCTGCCAGGGAACCAGCTGAGTGTTCTAGAGGGAGGGAGGGAGGGACTTGAAGCATCCACGTCACCAACAGTGAGACGTAGAGGGACAGCAGAGGGGTGGGAAAACCGAGCTGTTTCTATGTTCTGCCGCAGGTGGTGGTGCCCCGGGGTGAGTCGGGCATTAGAACACAAGAATGAGTCCTGGGAAGCATGGAGCTCAGAGGTCCCCCTTTCCCCTTTTCACGTGTGCAGGCATGTGACCATCTGTTCAGGGAATTCCCATCCGACCAGAGGTCGGAAAGAATGACAGATTTGTCTTACGCTGTGTTTGCCTGTTTCATGCCTGGGTCTGTAAACAGTGGGAATTAGATGCCGAATGTGTGTTGACACCCAGCACATCCAGAACCTTGGGACCAGCAGAGCTGGGCATGGACCACCGCGTGCATCTACTCTAACTCAGGCCGTGCTCTGTGGCCCTGGATGCCTGAGGTCGGCAGGTCAGCGTAAGAAGCCTGGAGATGTGTCCTGGTGGGTGTGCCTGCTCTGTGTCCCAACAGCGTGGGACAGCACAAGGCCATGGTTTCACATCAGTGCCAAACGAGACAACATTGATGTCAAAGCTGGAATATTCCAAGGCTGAGCCAGAAGATCCTTAACAAAACGTGGGCCTCCCTCCCACCCCCCTCCACCTGACCACTCCTCCTTCCCCAGCCCAGCTGCTACGCAGGCCACCACCTCTCGGTCCTTCCAACCAGCATCTGGACGTCAGGTGTGGCTGAGCGAGCACAACCTGACTTGATTTACCTGCCGCTCCAGTGCCCCCGAATCCGAGCAGGGACTTGTTCTCCGTCCTGGATGCTTTCCCCAGCGCGCAGGTGTTGATCACAGCTTTGTTCTGAACCTTTTTAGTCCTGTCACAGGCAATGACAGACACTCCCTCAGGCCCCACTGCAGTCAGGGCGGCACCGCCAGCCCTGGGAAGCAGCCGGCAGGCTCCGATCCCAGGCAGGACCGTGCTAGTTTTCACTACCAGGAGTGTCCAGCCTTTTGACACTGTTGCATTCTACAGATTCCTCGGGCCACATCCACAGCTAGCCTGGGATGCATTGTGGGCCCGCGGGCCAAAGCCTAGACGTATCTGCAACCATTAAGACCAAAACTGACCTCGGGTACCAACGTGGTTCATACAAACTCACAAAGCGCAGCTGAGTCCCCACGCTAGGCGCTGGAATATCCCGAACACACTTGGCTAATCCAAGAATGTGATTCACCAACAGTCAAACCCCTGGAAACCACAGGCAAACTGCGCTGCCATGGGCCACAAGCTACAGGGGTTTCTGTTCCTGTCTCTACTCCCACCCCGGCGTTGCCGCGGCAGAAAGCTCAGGTATACCATAGCATGATTTATTCTCTGTCTGAAATTCAAATTTAAAGGGATATCTCCTGCCATTTATTATCTTCATGTCAGGGATTAAATGCTAGGCTTTCCCACAGGGCTCCACCCCCACAGGCGTTCTGTGCCTTACCCCCTTTCATTTCACAGAAGAAATGTAAAGGTTCCAATGAGGCTTGCTCCAAGCACAAAGTCAGGAGCGGAGTAGAGAGAGCAGGAGGAAAGGAACATTCCAGAGGCTGCTAAAGCCGAAGTTCCACAGATGCTGGGAGAAAAGTGTCATGGCATGAGGCAGTATTGCATCTGAGCGGTGAAGAGTGGCGGGGGGCAGAGGTGGGGGGGCGGCGGGGATGTGGTTTTCACTCACAGGAAAGGGCTCTGAGAAGCGTCTGAAGGGCAGATCAGGAGAGGCGGTGCTGGAGGCATGACCTGAACTGGAGGGTTTTGCTGTTGTTTTGGTTTTTTTGAAACAGGATCTCACCTGGCTGGAGCTGTTGAACTCACAGAGATCCACCTGCATCTGATTCCCGCGATGGGATTAAAGGCTGCACCACCACGCTGGAGCCCAAAGAGTAGTTCTGAGCGTCCCTGCAAGAGCGCCGCCTCCCTTTCTCCCTTTTGTTTTGATTTTTCATTCCTCTCTCACTAGTCACTTAATTCTCCTCTCCTGGACTCCCCTCCCTAGACACCAAGCCATCAGGTAGCAGCGTGCTGAAAGGAGCCGGGACTTAGGACCCGGGACACGACCAGTTGCTGCTCATCAACTACTCACCTCTCGGCGTATCTCAGTGTCGACAAGGTCTCCTCATAGCAGATATCAGCTGGGCTTATGGCGGCAATCTGGAACCAGCCCGTGCAGACTTTCATCATCCAGAGCTTTATTACCATCCATGCTATTAAAATAGCTAATACTTGGGTTGGAGGGATGACACCACCAGTCAAGTACTTGCTTTGCAAGCAAGAAGGACTGGGTTTGATACCAGAAGCCACACAAAAGTGCCATGCGCGCTGGCACCCGCTTGGAATCCCAGCTCTGGGAGGCAGACAGGAGGACCCATGGGGCTCACTGGCCTGTGGTCTGCATTAATTTGTGAGCTCCAGGCCAGTGAGAGACCCTGTCTCAAAGGAAGTGGATGGCATTCCTGAGGATGACACTAGAGGTTGTTGTCTGGCCTTCACACAAGTGTGCACACACAGAGACAGGTTTGCACATGCACCTCATGCATGCACATGCTAAAAAATGCACGCACATAAAAAATGTTCACGAAACAACTTATACATTTAATTTTCAGTATTATTTGAACCCTAAATTATTTACTTTTAAAGATTTATTTGCAAGATCACATATGTGTATGAATGTTTCGTGTGTGTGTGTGTGTGTGTGTGTGTGTGTGTGTGTGTGTGTGTGTATGTGCCTGGCCCTGTGGAGGTCAGAAGACATCAGATTCCCTGGGACTGGAGCTACAGATGCTTGTGAGCCACTATGTGGGGTGCTGGGATCAAAACTTGGTCCTCTGCAAGAGCAAGAGCTCTAAACCACTGAGCCATCTCTCCACACCTCTGAACTTTAAATATTCAAAAAAAAAATTATTTTTACATTTGTGTGTGTGTGCGCGCGCTCAAGCATGTGGCAGTCAGAGGACAACTTGCAAGAGTCGGTCCTCTCCTTCCACTCTGTCGGCTCCGGGACTAGAACTCAGATCATCAAGTTTGGCAGCAAGCACCTTTTCCTGCTGAGCCAGTTCACTGCCCAATTTGAATTTTTTTAAATTTATTTTTATTTTACTTGCATTGGTGTTTTGCCTGCATGTACATCTGTGTGAGATGTCAAATGTTGGAGTTACAGACAAGTGTGATTACAGACAGGTGTGAGCTGTCATGTGGGTGCTGGGAATTGAACCCAGGTCCTCTGGAAGAGCAGTCAGTGCTCTTAACCACTGAGCCATCCCTCCAGCCCACGCTATTTGAACTTTACAAGCCAGAAAACTCTGCTTAGAGAAAACTAGTACAGCCAAGGTCACCCAGATGGTAACCAGCCAGAAC
The DNA here is from genome assembly GCF_049852395.1 of Peromyscus maniculatus bairdii. Taxonomy (NCBI): domain Eukaryota; kingdom Metazoa; phylum Chordata; class Mammalia; order Rodentia; family Cricetidae; genus Peromyscus; species Peromyscus maniculatus. Next base: position 88,327,045 of record NC_134862.1, read on the forward strand.
TGGAATCTGTGCTGGCCACCGGCTAACTCTGAAATTTGTCCCTGGCCTGTGACTGCCACAGGCACTGTGTGCTTGGGCCTCAGCAACATCCTCAGGAAACTGAGTGACTGCTGGATGCTATCAGGGTTGGAAGAAAAAAGTTTTGCTCATTCCAGATCCTGTCAAAGGCATGGCGGCTAATCCTGTGTGACCTTTCCATCGCTGAGACAAAACGCCCAGGAAAACCAACCACCAAGAAGGATTTCTCTGGGCTCAGACCCCCAGAGGACTCAGCGCACCCCAGCAGGTAGTGCAGGTGGAGGAAGCAGAGCATCGCACAGGTGCATTGTGGGTCTGGGAGAAAGCCTGAACTGTGGGGGGTGGGGGGCTTCCCTGCCCTTCCTCCCTCTTACGCGACCTCAGCCTGCAGCCTCAGGAATGCTGCAGCCCACACCAGGGCAGGCCTTTCTTTGCTACACCCTCTCTGGAAACACTGCCACAGACTCCGGCTGGGGTAGGGTATGCTTCGCTAATCTCCGAATTGTGGCAATGCATTTCCGTGAAAACGTCTCTTACGTTCTAAGAGACTGGAAGAGATTGGAACTTTGGCTGGACCTCACAGCCAGAGTTAACAGCACACCTTGAGGTCATTAAGACCTAAGACTGCTGTCCTACCATGTGCTCAGCCCGGTTTGTTTAACCCGCCTTTAAGAGAACAACCTTGCCTTGGGTTTCCCTGCGACCAACATTTACAACCTAAGGTAAAGCGTGACTCTGATCTTGGGTTAAGTCCTCTTCCATGGCCGTGACTCAGGGAAAAACGGGTGTATCATTTGCTGAAAAGCAGCAAATACAGCAGTTGAAGGCGGCTTCCTAAGATCTACCATAATGTTTGAAAGCCTCTATGGATATTGGCTGATGAACAATGATGTCTGGGTACTGTCTGCTGTCTGGGTCAGCTGGAATCAGTTGGAGCCAGTGACTCATCCCTTTCAAGAGAAAGTTTTGTTGATATCCATGGGAGGCCTGCCCTTTTCTGAACAGAAATGGAGGGGGAGTGGGTGGGGGAGGGGAGAGTAGAGGCTGGGGGAGGGAATGGGAGAAGAGGGAAGGATGTAAAATAAGTAAATTCGGGTTGGGAATTCAGCTCAGTGGTAGAGTGCTTGCCTAGCAAGCACAAGGCCCTGGGTTCGGTCCTCAGCTCCGGGGGGAAAAAAAAAAGGCGAAAAAATAAATTTAAAAAAAATTTAATTAAAATTAAAAAGGAGAGTTTGTTCGTTTTTGCTGAAAGCCAGGCTGGTGTCATTGAGCTTGGAGGAGGTTAGCTGTGGCCATTCTGTGTTTTATTTGAGTCTTGGGATGCTCAATATTTATCTCCTACCTCCTTCAGTATTTTGTTGTTGCTAAAACACTACAATGGAGGGGGTGGGTAGGGGGCTGGCTCAGTGGAAGGAGAAATGCCTAGAATGGTACCCTTCTGTAGTTCCAGCACTTGAGAGGCTGAGGCAGGAGGATTGTGATTTTTGAGTCCAACCTATGTTATATAGTGAGACCCTGTCTCAGAATGAGCAAAGCCTCAGGTCTGCCCTCATGAGTCTTGCGGCTAGATCTGCACGGTGTCCTCGCCTCACTGTGCAGGTGACTAGACTGCCGTCAGGTCGCTGGATTTTCATCTGCAGTCGGAAACTTAGAAGGTGTCTTGGCTGCACTGGTTTTGTTTCTGCTTTCCCAGTCCTGGGAATGGAGCCCAGACTCTAATACATGGTGATGCTGTACCCTGAGCTGCATCCCCAGGCCAGAGGAGTGTTGTTTTAATCCAGGTTCCTGGTGAATGCACCACTGAGATCCACACATAACCAACACCTGGAAAGACTTTTAGATGAAGTATTTAGGCAAGAGTTCATGATAAAAGGCGAGGGTGTGTTTTACTGTGAGTTTGGAGATGGGCAGCATTTACCCAGTTTTGTCTCATTCTGCAACTGGAGAGGGAGGGCCCTGGCTTAGCAGGCTGCTGCCCACATAGCTGACTGACTCTCGGTGCTAAGACGGAAACTCGGTCACCCTGCAGGTTGTATGTCTGCCTGGCAACTGACTGCCTCACCACAGAATGCAGGTGGTAGTGTTATTGTTAATTTTGTTCATGGCTCAGTGGCAGAGCACTTGCCTGGTGTGTGCTAGGCCCTGGTTTCTATCCCCAACACAAAACGGAGTCAAAATGGAAAGCAATATATATTCCAGTAGCAGCCCCGAAAGCTGCGGCAAAGAACAAAATATCTAATGTTGTGGAAGCCTCGTCACACGCCGAAGCGGACAGGCATCAGAGTCTGTGAGACGATGGAGAGAGCAAGGCTGAGCACTGAGTCCTGGGTGTGTTGAGAGTGATTTCAGCCAGAGAATACCAAGAGCTGTTCTAGGAAAGAAAGAGATCTTACCAGTGTTGTCCGGCTGTTCCCGCCCAGAGCCGACTGGAGCAGTTTGGTCAGAACCGAATCTCTGTAGGGAATATGCAGAACTTTCTTCCCCATGGCGGAGTCAGCCAGAGCACTGCTCGAAAGAGAAAACCCTAAACAGTCAACGGAAGGGCTGAGAAGACGCTGCGTCTCCAGGTAACTGGAGATGGCCCACACATCCCTGCAGTGGTCCCTGTGGGTAAGCCACTATTTACGTCTGCCTCCAAGGAGCCCCCTCAAACCATGAGCCAAGATAAATCCTTCCTCCCTGAAGTGGCTCCAGGTCGGAGAGAAATGGCTAACACACCCTGTAAAGTGGCAATAATAACACAGACTAGGCCAGGCAGTGGTGGCGCACGCCTTTCATCCCAGCACTCAGGAGGCAGAGGCAGGCGTATCTCTGTGAGTTTGAGGCTAGCCTGGGCTACCAAGTGAGTTCTAGGAAAGGCACAAAGCTATACAGAAAAACCCTGTCTCAAAAAACCAAAAAAAGAAAAAAAAAGAAAAGAAAGAAATAACACAGACTAGTAGACACCTGTGCAAAAGTGTCCAAGCAATGCCCCGGCCAACAGGGCTTTAACGGGTTCTCCACCACCCTAAGGACGGAATGTAGAGACAGGAGACACAAAGGAAATACCAAGTCAAGATTCTGATCAAGGTGCAACTTTATTTTTCTCCAGGAGGGTTTATATAGTTCCTGCAGGGTGGGGAAAGCAGGAAGCTGTTATCTGCATAGGGTGGGGCAAGCTAACAGGATGTTTATGTAGGATGTTTACAGGGTGAAAGGGTCAAGGGCTCTGACTCAATGTCCTGTTGCTAGGCAACCTGACTGTAAGATGATCTAGTTCCCTGTCTTATGGGGGGTCTGTATTTTTCCACTGACTAGAGATTCTATCCTTGTCCCTGACAAAGCAAGACAGGACAGAAGCCAGAGACCCCGTGTGCATAGATAGCCTCATCTACACCAACGACAGGGACAGGAGAGAGGGCCCCGAGCTTAAGAGCATGTACTGCTCTTGCAGAGAACGCAACTCCCACACCCGCAATAGGTAGTTCCCAATTACCTGTAACTCCAGCTCAGGGGATCTGGCGCCCTCTTTTGGCCTCCATGAGCACCTGCACTCACATGCACATACCCACTCTCATATACATAATTAAAAATTTTTTAAATTATAAAACTCAAGATAATTAGGCAAAGATGAATCTGATAGTAAAGGTGTTATGAATTATGCACACGTGGGAAACCTCCAGCTGGCCAGGCCAGGGTATCGCATGCGTGAAGGAAAACTTGCTGGTGTGCTGGGCAGATGCACACCATCGCTCTGCAATTCACAACCCAGACGCTGCATCCACGTGGAGAGTTTATTATAATAGAGAGATAAAGAGGAAGATAGGAAAGAGGGGGAGAAGAGAGAAAGAGAGAAAGAGAAAGAGAGAGGTCAAGGGGTGTACACGTCGAGGAAAAGGCAGGAGAGAGAGAGGAGAAGGGGTGGAGATTTTCCTTAAAAAGAGACTTTTACAGGGCGGCACCAAGGGGTGGGATTTCAAGGGGCGGATCAGAATATTAACAAAAGGCCCGCTTGTTTTGATAGTGTGCTAGCAGGTAGGGGTGTGCCCCGGTAGGGAGGGGTGTGATGGAGACTTGTGGCTTCTGAGAGTGTTCTATATTTTGACCTGGGTGTGAATTACATTTTGTGTGTGTGTGTGTGTGTGTGTGTGTGTGTGTGTGTGTGTGTGTGTGTGTGAACTTGTTTATATAAATTCATTGAACAGAGCATTTAAGATTTATGTACTTCAAAGCTGGGCGGTGGTGGCGCATGCCTTTAATCCCAGTACTCGGGAGGCAGAGGCAGGCGGATCTTTGTGAGTTCGAGGCCAGCCTGGGCTACCAAGTGAGTTCCAGGAAAGGCGAAAAGCTACACAGAGAAACCCTGTCTCGAAAAACAAAAAAAAAAAAAAAAGAGATTTATGTACTTCAAAGAAAAAAAGATGTATGTATGTCACTGGGATTTATACCATAATTAAAGAGTTTTTTAAAGTTACTCTCAGAAGAAATTGTGACACTTCACAGTTTGGTTGGAGCCTCTGGCTCACCCCTGCATGGTCTTGGAAACCCCATTCCCCCCACCCTCTCTCTCTAAACCCCCCCCCCCAGCTCAGAGAGCCTCTGACCAAAAAAAAAAAAAAAAAGATGCCAAAATGCCCAGTTCCACATTCTTGGCAGCTACCACCCCCCCCCCCCCCCGCCCGAGTGCTCAGCTTTTGACCATACTTGGGCACAAACCCAGCTTGTGGCAGACATGTCCTCACTGTTAGTTCCTGCCGGGGCAGCAGCCTGCCTCAGCTGCCAGGGCAGTTACATCATCACCTGCGGACACACAAGCATCCTTTAAAAGTGCCCGCCAGTTCCCTCTCTTGCCTCCCCTCTTGCCTGTTCTCTGTCTGTCTGTCTGCCTGCCTGCCTCCTTACTCCAAAACAGTCGTTCACTCTCTCTCTCCCCCTTTCCCCAATAACCCTCTTGCACCAGCTCTGTTCCCAGTGGCATGTTTGCTTAGTGGTGTACCTAGTGGCATACCTTGGCAGGGTCCTCCAAAAGATGCCAACTTTGCCTTTGTTTTGTTTTTTTAAAGATTTATTTATTTATTATGTATACAGTGTTCTGTTTGCACGTATCCCTGCACACCAGAAGAGGGCACCAGATCTCATTACAGATGGCTGTGAGCCACCATGTGGTTGCTGGGAATTGAACTCAAGACCTCTGGAAGAACAGCCAGCACTCTTAATTGCTGAGCCATCTCTCCAGCCCCCAACTTTGCCTTTTTAAAAAATTCTTTTAATCGCCCCTCACCCACAATCTATAACATCTCCCTGCTCTAGTTCAGGTGCAGAACTTCTCTGGCCTCGATCTCTGAGACTGGGGAACTGGCCCAGGAGTTGCTTTGCTCAATAAACCTGTTGGCTCTACTTTTGCAATTCTGCTTGATCTGGCTTGCTGCATTGGTGGAGAAACTTTTGGGGTGGGGGGAGAAAACCTATTACTCACCTTTTTACATGAAGTTAAAACAATGTGTCACACATATGCACTAACATGCATGTGATAGAACAAGATTGGAGAAGGCTCACTGGATGGAATGTGAAGATGAGGTCCAATTCCAGCACCCACATAAAAGCCAGGCTATTGTGTAATATTATTTTAAGATGTGTTACATTTGTTTATGCTGTGGAACATTTATTTAATGATGCAAAGATTTGTTTTATTCTTTTACATTGCATTTGTTTAACTCTGAAGCTGTGTACTTACTGTATTATACCTGACTGGTCTAAAAAAGAGCTGAATGGCCAATAGCAAGGCAGGAGAAAGAATAGGCAGGGCTTTCAGGCAGAGAGAATACATAGAAGGAGAAAAAGAGAGAAAAGAGGGACCCAGGAATGAGAGAAGGAGGAGGACACTAGGGGCCAGCCACCCAGCTACACAGCCAGCCACGGAGTAAGAGTGAAAATAAGATGTACAGAAGTAAGAAAAAGAAAAATCCCAGATGCAAAAGGTAATGGGATAATTTAAGTTAAGAAAAGCTGGCTAGAAACAAGCCAAGCTAAGGCCGGGCATTTATAAGTAACAATAAGCCTCTGTGTGATTTATTTGGGAGCTCCAAAAGAGCCAAAAAAGCAAAACGGGTAAAACAACAACAACAACAACAAAAAACAACCAACAACACCACCTGGCTGGTGTGGCAGTCCACCAGACCTTGGGAGGTAGAGACCAGAGATCTCCCCCGGGGCAGGGGGCGGGAGAACAGACCCCAGGGCAATCTTTCTAGAGCTAGACTAGCTGAACCCGTGGGCTCCATCTTCATCAAGAAACCTCACTTCAATAAATACAGTGGAGAGAGCTGAGGGAGACATCCTACATGAGGAGGACATCTTTGATCTCTGCACATGTGTGTACATATGTGCACACCCATCCACATGTGTACACACACACATACAAACACCTCCCTGGCCAAAAGGAAAAGAAAGAAAAACAAGGAGGAGCAATGGTGGGAGGGGTGGGACCTCAAAGCCCACGTGGCGGGTACCTCCAGAAGGAGAGCCCAGGAACAGAATTCTGCACCACACCAACTACTTCAGTTGATGAAAGGAACATTTATTCTGCTAACGTTATTTTGTGAAGCATTAATTAGTTTTGAATATACAGGCGGGCTGGGCATGAACCAATGATGCCACTGTATCGTGAACTAAAGGCTATTATTAATCTAATTTTATTTCATTTACCTTGGTAGGTTTGGAGCTGGGGATGGGATCCAGGTCTCAGGCTCACTAGGGAACTGGAGTACCACCCTCTGCTCTTTTAGATGTGATTGTTTTACATCATGACCCGGTGGTTTGAATGAGAAGGGCCCCTGTAGTGTTACATTTGTTTAGGCTGCATTTGTTTAATCATGTAAAGATGTGTTCCTTTCGTTTAGGCTGCATTTGTTTAACTGTGTAAAGATGTGTTGCATTTGTTTTATCTTGCCTGCCTAAGGCACCCAACTGGTCTAATAAAAAGTCAAACAGCCAATAGCCAGGCAGAGGAGGGATAGGTGGTACTGTCAGGCAGAGAGAATAAGTAGGAGGAGGAATTTAGACTTAAAAAGAAGAGGGAGAAAGAGGGGGAGAGGCCCAGGGCCAAGTGGCCAGACAGAGGAAGCAGGAAAAGCAGGACATACAGAAGGAAAGAAAGGTAAAAAGCCCTGAGGCAAAAACATAGATGAATAGAAACAGGTTAAATTAAGTTAAAAGAGCTAGTGGGACAAGCCTAAGCTAAAGGCCAAGCTTTCATAATTAATAAGAAGTCATGGTTTCGTGGCTGGCAGTCTGAGAAAGCCTATTAAAGGCCCCCATAGGCTCCTATGTTTGAATGCTTGGTCCTCAGCTGGTGGAACTGTTTGGAAAGGATGAGGAGGTGTGGCCTTGATGGAGGAGGTGTGTCACTGAGGGTGGGCTTTGAGGTTTCAAAAGCCCACACCATTCCAGTCAGCTCTTTCTGCCTCCTGCTTCTGGATCAAGATACTGCTCCAGTGCCGTGTCTGCCTGCCTGCTGCCATGCTCCCTGCCATGATGGCCATAGACCCTTCCCCTCTGAAACTGTCAACTCCCAGCAAACTATTGCTTCTACAAGTTGCCTTGGTCACGGTGTATCTTCAGAGCCATAGAAAAGTAACTAAGACACATGAATCTCTGTGTGCTGGCCACATACCTGATGACGTTTCCTAAACTGGTGAGGCTTAAATTGACCCTCGATCCTTCCCTCAGCCGGTCTCCTTCAGCGCCTGATGATTTCTGCCTCTCACTTCCTGCCAAGTCCACCATGTTGATGCTGGATTGCTTGGTGAGGGCTGTGTCCAGGAAAATCTGTAGAGACACACCTCAGGCTGTTAGACTGGTGCCTCGGAGACAGACTGTGCCACCAGCTTACACGACTCCAAACGTAACAAAGCAGGGACAGTTGACAGTGATAAAGCTGCACTCCTGGGTCCACACGTCCTGCTCACCTCTCTCCAGTTCCGCAAAGCTCTTTCAGGGGGATGTAATAGATACCAGTCATGGCACAGGCATTTCAGTAAACTCTTAGCACATAGAATGCTGTGATACCTGCGACATCATGAACTGTTCAGCTTTGTGGTCCAGCAGCTGAATGAACACACACTGGAATCCTACAGGGTTTCCTGCTGGCTATACTCTTTTTTTTTTTTTTTTTAAACATTTTAACTTTCTCACTAAAAAAAAAAAAAAAAAGAATTTGGGCCTGGAAAGATGACTCAGCAGTTAAGAGCACTGGCTGCTCTTCCAGAGGATGGGGTTCAATTCCCGGCACCCACATGGTGGTTCACAACTGTCCATAACTCCAGTTCCCGGGGATCTGACACATTCATACCAATGCACATAAAATAAAGTTGAATAAATTAAAAAAAAATAAGCTTCCCTTATTTGCCTTCATCCGATTTCTCCCCTTGCTAACATGGTAAAATTCATCCAGTGAACTGCCCTTAAAATGTACCAAATTATCTGTTCTAGATTTGTTTACACTGTGTGAAGATGTGTCACTGTGATTGGTTTAATAAAAAGCTGATTGACCAGTAACTAGCTAGGCAGGAGAGGCTAGGCGAGGCTTCCTGGCAGAGAGAGGAACTCAGAGGGGTTAGAATCTAGGTGCAGGAGAGATGTCAGTGAGACTCGGAGGGAGTCAGATATGCAGATGGAGGAGAGGTAAAAAGTCACGTGGCAGAACACAGATTAATAGAAACAGGTTAATTTAAGTGATAAGCTAGTTGGGAACACGCCTAAGCTAAAGGCCAAACTTTCATAATTAATAATAAGTCTCCATGTCATTATTTGGAAGCTGATGGTCCCAAAAGAAAGTCCGACTACAATTTTGTGTATGTGTGCGTGTGTGTGTGTGTGTGTGTGTGTGTGTGTGTGTGTGTCTGTGTGTCTGTGTCTGTGTGTCTGTGTGTCTGTGCACGTGCATGTGTGTGTATGCGCAGGTACACTAGTACCTCATGCAGAGGACAGAGGTTGCTATCATGTGTCTTCCTCAACTGTTCCACACTTGATTTTTGAGGCCGAGTTTCTCACTGTTCCGGGGCTCACTGCTTTGGCAGACTCCTGGTCAGGAGGTCCCTGCAATCCCCCTGTCTCTGCTTCTTTAGCATGAAGATCATAGGAGCATGCTGCCATGCCTGACCCTTTTATGTGGGCTCTGGGGATTTGAACTCTGGCCCTCATGTTCGCACGGCAAGCGCTTTACTGATGAACCATCCTCCCATCTCTAGAAAATTCTCTAGACCGCAGTGCCTCATCTCAGCCTCCCAACGTGCCTGAGGACAGAGCCATCACCCCATTTTACAGAAGACAGAACTGGGGGTTGGGAAGATGATCCCCTCAACAATGTTAGCACGGGTACCTAACAGCCGCTTATGAGTCCTCTGTTCCTGGTGTGAACGTGATGGTTTCCTCCATTGCTGGTTCAGCACTGAGAGGACAAGGGCTGTGTAATCACAGCTGGCTGTGGCTTCACCCAGGACTCAGGAACAACTGTTTCTAGAACAAACCAAACCCACCACGGATGTTGGTCAGAGACGTCCTGACACCCACCGAGGAGAATGGAGAAGAGAGGTCCTCTCTGGTTTATCAAAGGAGCTGTGGGATAACCCCTCTGTGTGCTGTACATATGTTTTATTACCTATGGTTGATAAAGAAGATGCTTTAGCCTATAGCAAGGCAGGATAGAGCCAGGCAGGAAATCCAAGCAGAGAGAAGGGCAGAGTCAGGGAGATGTCAGCCAGCCACTGGAGGAGCACAGGTAAAACATAGATTAATAGAAATGAATGCTGGGCAGTGGTGGCGCACGCCTGTAATCCCAGCACTTGGGAGGCAGAGGCAGGTGGATCTCTGTGAGTTCGAGGCCAGCCTGGTCTACAAAGTGAGTTCCAGGACAGGCTCCAAAGCTACAGAGAGAAACCCTGTCTTGAAAAACCAAAAAAAAAGAAAAGAAAGAAAGAAATGGATTAAGTTGTAAGAGCTAATTAATAATAAGCCCGAGTGATAGGCCAAACAATTTGTAATTAATATTAAGCCTCTGAGTGATTATTTTTAAAGCAGCTATGGGACTGAGCGGGCCAGAAAAGCCTCCATTTACACAAAGGCTTTAGTTAGTTACAGGTTTTCCAAGAACTGATTTTGGTCAGTCCGAGTCTCAGAAAGATGCCTGAGTACCTGGCCATGCCCTTGGCTCACGGCTGATCCTCAGGTGGGTAAACATGGGCCTGCTAATCTTAGTTCTCCATGCTAGACCACAGTCAGTGTCTTCACAGTTGACTCCTTTGCCAACTTGGCCTCAAAATTCACTCCTCGGATTGTAGAATTTACTTGAGGAAAAACAGCCAGCCATGTCCTGTGGGCACTCCAAGGATTGGTTGATCACAAGACCACTCTGTCATAAGTAAGGAGCCTGCTTCATTGAGGAGCGGGCAGGGAGAGCAAGGCCCTCAGCTTTTCCCGTCTGGGCCCCACCTTCTATGGTTGGAAGCGGGTACCTTAGCCCCTGGCCCGCTCCAGACAAAGTCCACCGCACCACCCCTGCTCTGCCACCAGGAGCCTGCCCCCAGATGAGGACTCCCACCTGCTTGAACTGGATGGTGATGACCATGTGGGACCGGCTGCTGCTGGCATTCATGCTGGTCGAAGCTGTCATCCTGATTTTTGATCCCTGCTCCATCAGCTTTTCAATCTGTGCGTAATTCTCACAAGGCACCCACTTCAGACCTTCCACAAAAAAGCCCAGCTGTGGATCTTCCCTGACTTTCAACCCTCCGGGAGTCTTGGTTCTAGATAGCAAATCTCTTATCTGTAGGAGGAAACAGAAGAAGAAATGGTATACAGCTCAAGAACGTGGGAATTTCATTTCCTTCCTTATCATTGCCTGTGAAATATTAGGTGCTCTGTAAATACGTCTTAGGTAGTTGAATTAATACTGAGTTTCTTTCTTTCTCTCTTTTTCTTTCTTTCTTTCTTTCTTTCTTTCTTTCTTTCTTTCTTTCTTTCTTTCTTTCTTTCTTTCTTTCTTTCTTTCTTTCTTCCTTTCTTCCTCCCTTCCTTCCTCCTTCCTTCCTTTCTTTTTCCGAGACAGGTTTCTCTGAGTAGCTTTGCGCCTTTCATGGAACTCACTCTGTAGCCCAGGCTGGCCTCGAACTCATAGAGATCTACCTGCCTCTGCCTCCCAAGTGCTAGGATTAAAGGCGTGTGCCACCACTGCCCAGCTCTTTTTTTTTTTTTTTAAATACTGAGTTTCTACAGGTACCAGACAACCTTGTAATTGAGCTAAGTAAGAAACAGGGAAATGTACAAGAAAGAAGACAAGAGAGGCTAGACAGTGGTGGCACACACCTTTAATCCCAGCACTCAGGAGGCAGAGGCATGTGGGTCTCAGAGTTTGAGGCCAGCCTCGTCTACAGAGTGAGTTTCAGGACAGCTAGGGCTACCCAGAGAAACCCTGTCTCAAACAAACAAACAAACAAACAAATGAACGAACAAGCAAAAACAAAAAAGAAGACAAGAAAGTTTATCATAACAGTGGAATGAGAAGACTAATTACCTGTGTGTGTGTGTGTGTGTGTGTGTGTGTGTGTGTGTGTGTATGTATACACACATGTGTGTACGTGTACTTGAGTGCCAGTACAGGGAGGTGAGGTGCACATGGAGTACCACAGTGTGCACACGGAGGTCAGAGGACAACTCTGTGGAGTCAGTTCTTTCTTTCCATCTTTATGTGGGTTCAGGAGATTGAACTCAGGCCATCAGGCTTGGAAACATGTGTCTTAACCCTCTGAGCCATCCTGCCAGCTCCCAGTAGCCTAGTTCTTAATTTAAGAGATTACTCTTGGAAACACAGTTTTATTATTTTCCAGGCCCCCGACTCTGAATTTTTAAGGGTGCTGTGAAATCTTCCTCCCAGTTGGTAGGGAAACCAAGAGATGCTGGCTGAGCACACAGGCCGAGGATGCCTTCTCTGGGGCACGGAAGAGCTGGGAGGCAGATTGTAAGTTGGGATGTTGAGAGTACACACTTCTTTGACTATAAACAGATGACTTTTAAAACTTCTATCCTTGAATATATTTATCTCTGATTTACAGAATTATTATTATTATTATTTATTATTATTTTGGTGGCCTTGGGATGAAGCCAAGGGCTTTAAGGTTGGTAAACAAGCATTCTACCTCTAAGATACACAGTGAGTTCTAGGCTAGCCTGGGCTACTGAGCTGCACCCTGTCTCATTCTTCTGTTCTTCCCACTGCTCTAGACAGAAGTCTGCCAGACGCAGGCTGTGAACTAGATCCAAGGCACCAACTGCTCCCCTGTGACCCTTGAGTTAAGAATGTGTTTCATGGGTGCTGGAGAGATGGCTCAGAGGTTAAGAGCACCGACTGCTCTTTCAGAGGTCCTGAGTTCAATTCCCAGCATCCACATGGTGGCTCACAGCCATCTGTAATGAGATCTGGCACCCTCTTCTGGCCTGCAGGGACACATTCAGGCAGAACACTGTATACATAATAAATAAATAAATCTTAAAAAATTAAAACACACCTTTACTTGATTGGGACGGGGGAATTAAAAGTCCTATTTAGTGACACACGATGTGGAAAGGAAATTGCAGCGTCCGTCAGCACATGGCAGCTCATCTCTCTTGCGCTCTCCAAAGCAGAGATGAACCATGCCTCAGACAGCAAGGGCTGCAGAGACTCAGGAGTCCCCTTTTGGTCCCCAACAGCATCTCACCCACTGACCATAATGACCTCAGGACGCATGAAGCTACGGCCTGGAAGTCAAGTGGTTTCTTCAGCAGCCGAGAAAGGACCCCTGTCAGAGAAGGGCCGGTCTGGAAAGGCAGGGGATTTGTCATGATGGTTTGAATGAAAACGACCTCCATGTTTAGATAGTTGGTGGGACCACGTGGGAAGGAATAGGAGGTGCGTCACTGGGCTGGGCTTTGAGGCTTCAACATGCTCCCTGCTTCCTGTTGGGGGTTCAGATGTGAGCTCTCAGGGGCTGCTCCAGGGCCATGCCTGCCTGCTGTCATGCTCCTCCCATAGAGACAAAGGACTCCCTCCCCTGGAACTGTTAGCACGAAATAAGCCTTTCCTTCTGTAAATTGCCTGTCCCTGGCATTTTCTCACAGCCGTAGAAAAGTAACTCAGGCTTCTTCTTCTTCTTCTTCGGGAAAACACCAAATGGCAGACGACGCCAGTGCAGCCGGAGGGCCCGGAGGACTAGGGGGCCCAGGATTAGGAGGCCGTGGCGGCTTCCGCGGAGGATTCTGCAGCGGCCTTAGGGGCCGTCGTGGTCGAGGCCGTGGGACTCGTGGAGGTAAAGCTGAAGATAAGGAGTGGATCCCCGTCACCAAGCTGGGCCGCCTGGTTAAGTACATGAAGATCAAGTCCCTGGAGGCGATCTACCTGTTCTCCCTTCCCATTAAGGAATCCGAGATCATTGACTTTTTCCTGGGCGCATCCCTAAAGGATGAGGTTTAAAGATCATGCCAGTGCAGAAGCAGACTCGGGCTGGCCAGCGGACCAGGTTCAAGGTTTTTGTCGCTATTGGGGACTACAACGGTCATGATGGTCTTGGTGTGAAGTGCTCCAAGGAAGTAGCCACTGCCATCCGAGGGGCCATCATCTTGGCCAAGCTGTCCATTGTCCCTGTGCGGAGAGGCTACTGGGGGAACAAGATTGGCAAGCCCCACACTGTCCCGTGCAAAGTGACAGGCCGCTGTGGCTCTGTGTTGGTGCGTCTCATCCCTGTCCCCAGAGGCACTGACATCCCTCTGTTCCTGTGCCCAAGAAACTACTGATGATGCCCAGTATTGATGACTGCTACACATCTGTCAGGGGCTGCACTGCCACCCCGGGCAACTTTGCCAAGGCCACCATTGATGCCATCTCCAAGACCTACAGCTATCTGACCCCCGACCTCTGGAAAGAGACTGTGTTCACCAAATCTCCTTATCAGGAATTCACTGACCATCTTGTGAAAACCCACACCAGAGTGTCTGTTCAGAGGACCCAGGCTCCAGCTGTGGTCACCACATAAGGGTTTTTATACAAGAAAAATAAAGTGAATTAAATCTGTTTAAAAAAAAGAAAGAAAGAAAAGTAACTCAGACAGCTGCCATGTGGCTAGAGCATGGGGTGTGAACGAAGCCAGCCCAGGCCTGGTGACCACGGCTCTGGCAGGCCTTGCCCTTCTCTCTGCCATTCCCTCTGCCTTGATGAAACCAGTTAGATTACATTCCTAAAGCCAGCCAACAAGGTCTAGTCCCTTATTTGGCCAAACCCTCCTCCTGACTACCAAGGCCCAGTTATCAAAGCATTGAAGCCCAGCCGTCAAAAGCCCCCTTTGGCTGCCTTAATTAAATGCCCAGTTAAAATTAAACACCTCATCCTAACATGGAGTTTCCCCTTTTACCTTTATAAACTGCCAATTTCCTGTGACCCATGTCTGTCTCCTCTCTATCCAGAGGCAGTCCTTTGTCCTTCCAGGACAAACTCCCCTTCCCCTCCCCCTGTTCCCTTCCCCCTCACCCTGGTCCTCTATCTCCTGTCTGTGTCTACTGCCCTGTGTCCCTCTGGAACAAATAAATCTCCTTTTGCTGAGAACTTGGTCTTGGGATATCTTGAGCTGACTCTGAGGTTCCCTACAGTGAAGAACAAGGAATTTGAGATGGTGCTGGAGAGGCAGGTGGGCTACATCCAACACAGCATGACTGGGGACCAGAGCCCTTGGTGCTAGTAATCCAGAGTCACTCAGGCCTGTGTGTCAGCACAGGCTCCCGGGATAGGTGGGGCTCAGTGGTAAAGCCTGTGCTTAGGGTGTGCAAGGACCTGGGTTTGATTCTCAGCAGAGACAGACAGACAGACAGACAGACAGACAGAGAAAGAGGCAGAGATAGGGAGAATGTCATGCTGTGGGATGGTCTGTATGTCAAATGTGTTGCTCTGATTGGTCAATAAATAAAACACTGATTGGCCAGTAGCCAGGCAGGAAGTATAGGCAGGACTAACAGAGAGGAGAATGGAGAGAACAGGAAGGCCAAGGGAGATACTGCCAGCCGCTGCCATGACAAGCAGCATGTGAAGATGCTGGTAAGCCACGAGCCACGTGGCAAGGTATAGATTTATAGAAATGGATTAATTTAATATGTAAGAAATAGATAGCAAGAAGCCTGAGCCATTAGGCCAAATAGTTTAAATAATATAAGAGTCTGTGTGTTTATTTTATAAGTGGGCTGTCGGGCTGCCGGGGCTTGGCGGGACCTGAAGAGAAAACTCTGCAGCTACAGTATTACCTGTTCATTGTAGATTTCCAGCATGCTAAACATGACCTGTAGGGAGAACAGTGTGTCAGTGTCCTGAGTTCAGGAGTGATGTAGCAAGAATATAAACATTCAACAAAGGAAAAGACTAACTAACATTAACTGCAGTGAACTGTTTCAAACCGTATGCTTCTCAGGGAATTTTATGGCACTGGAAAGTCTCTCAACATAAAATTTAAAAAGACACAAAACAGGCTGAGAGCTGCTCAGTGGGTAAGCACACTGGCCGCTCAAGCATGAGGACCTGAGTTTGGATTCCCAGCACCCACATAAAAAGCCAGGCATGACGGTGCTCACCTGCAGCTGGGGGGATGCAGACAGGAGGCGCTCTGGGCTCACTGCCTGCCGGTCTATCTAAACACATCAAACTCCAGGTTCAGCGAGAGACCCTCTCTCAAGGGAACAAGGTGGAGAGTGATGGAGGGGACACCCAGTGTCCTCCTCTGGCCTCCACACATGTGCACGGAAGCATGTATCTCTACCTGTATAGACGTGTGCATGCACTGTTGTGTCACATACTCATGTACACACTCACACACACAATCAAAAAGAAAAGGAAAACACACAAAACAGGGATTTTTCTTGTTTGTTTGTTTTTTTGTTTTTTTTCGAGACAGGGTTTCTCTGTGTAGTTTTGGTGCCTTTCCTGGAACTCGCTTTGGAGACCAGGCTGGCCTCGAACTCACAGAGATCCGCCCGCCTCTGCCTCCCGAGTGCTGGGACTAAAGGCGTGCGCCACCACCGCCCGGCCAAAACAGGGATTATTGTCAGGCCTGCAACTGCGGTTCTCGGGAGGCTAAGGCGGGAAGATTAATTAGAATGTGGACAGGAGAGGAGGAGGCGGCTTCCGCCATTGGGTGCTGTGGGAGGGTTTTAGGGTGGGCTTTACAGGAATGACTCACACAGTATGTGCTTCGCCTACTAAGCCTCCGCCATGTGGCTCTGGTGGTTGGCTCCACCCCCTCCTCAGATCACTGAGAGCCCAGTCTTAAACCCAGAGCCTGGCTGAGAGCTGCATTTACCTGAGAGTTGCATTTAACCTACCCAGCTCTAGGAAGTTGGTGCCCACACAGTGGCAGGCATTTTACTTAGCTTGTTGTTTCTGTTTAGCATGCTGGTTGCTCAAGAGCTCTGCTGCACAGCAGCGCCTCCTAAAGGAGCTGCATCCTTAATTAATTAATTAATTTTCAGCTTTCTCAGGCCCTTTGTAGAAATTTTGGGCCCCATATTGGGTGCCAATATTGTTTCAACTTCGGCACAGTGGCTGAGCCTTCATCTACTGCTATCTCAGCCAGCAATTGCAGCTCCGTAGTTACCAACCTGCTTCTCCAGCAGCATCCTGGTCACTCAGGTTCCCACAGGCACTGGCCCTGTCACTGCCACTGAAGGTAGCTTTAACTAAATCTCTATCATTCAATTATGAATAAGAATCAAGATTCAAAGGCTGAGGTGAAAACCTGGGAGCTCAGAGAGGCTAAGTAGCAACTAGCTAACTCTCTCTCCTTGCTGGTGTCTACAGAAGACCCATGCTTCCTCTTTGCCAAACCAGGAAAAGCTGCTCCACTGCAAAACCCACCCTACTACTTCCTGTGTTTCTCTGTCTCTCCCAGATGCCCTCTGAGGCTCTATGATTACTTCTTGTCAACTAGTTGCTAACACAGCCTCCTGACCCAAGGTTAATTTTATTTAATTAATGCAAAAGCAATCTTGAGATTCACAGTGCCATCAAATGTCCCCCAACACACACACACACACACACACACACACACACACACACACACACAAATCTGAAAACACAGATGCTGGTGCCTTGGTGCCTTCCACTTGTGGTAAATGAAAAGGCACAGTTCCCCAAAGACAGGATTCTAGAATAATGGATACATACCTGGAGTTCTATGTTTTCTTTTTGCGTCTTAATAGCTTGGAAGAGCTCTTCACACACTCTTGGAATAATACCCTTGTTTGTGCCAAAGCCAATCATGGAGTAGCTTTTCCCAGAGCCAGTCTGGCCATAGGCCAGGAGAGTAGCATTGTAGCCTCGCCAGGCACTGTCTAGAATTCCTCTTCCGATATCATGGAAGACGTGGATCTAGAGAGGAAATTGTAACTGTCACCAACCCTGGTGGCTCTAAAGCATCACTTCCACACACATATGAGTGTGTGCACACACTCACACAACACAAACCCCTCCACAGAACTGTATTTTGTATCCAGGGTGCCACCCAAAGGTTTACCCCCCAGGTTGGTAGTGCTGGGAGGCTGTGGAAACACCCCAGTCTCTTTCTTTTATTTCCTGCCATGAGATCTGTAGTTTTGCCTCCCCCAACACTGCCTGCTGTAATGCATCACTTCACCACAGTCTGAAAAAGTAACGGGCTGCTGCCTACAAAGTGAGCAAAGAGAGCCTTGACTCTTCAGAATGGGCTATCTCAGGTGTTTATATATAGATAGATATACTAATAGAAAGTTGCCTAATGCATACACTCTTAAAAACCAAACCTCTTCTCAATGCTCAGAGACCACTGAAGAAGAGGGAACAGAAAGATGGGAAGAGCCAGAGGTCAGGGAGGACCCGAGCCAAACAGTGCCTTCAGGACATGATGGATGCTGCACTCAGGAACTGACAAGACCCGCACAACAGCAAAGCCAGTTGCCAGTCCAGCACAGAGTGGGTGGGACTCATGAGCCCCACCCAGCTGAGGAGGTACCGACAGTTGGTGGCTTCCAGGGGAGACAGTTTGCTTTAAGGGTGTGACCCCTGGTAAGTTAAGAAGCTGCAGTTAATGGCCCCACATCCTGAATATATGAACAGCTAAAACTGGTCTCTGTGGGTAAAAAAAGAAAGGGAGGGAGGGAGGGAGGGAGGGAGAGAAAGCGGAGACAAGAAATTGGGAGGAGGTGGGAAAGTGGGGGGGTGGATCTAGGAGAGTTTAGGGGGAGGAGCAAGGGGTGAATACCATAAAAATGTAATGTATGCATGCATGGAATTCTAAAAGAATTAATATTATAAAATCTACTTACATTTTTATCATTTTATGTGCATGGGTGTTTTGCCTACATGTGTGTTTATGTACCACACGTGTGCCTGGTGTCCTTGGAGACCAGAAGATCTCCTAGAACTGGAGTTACAGTTGTGAGCCATCATGTGACTGCTGGGATTGAACCCAGGTTCTGTGGAAGAGCAGCCAGTGCTCTTAACCACTGAGCTGCCGCCTCTCCAGCCCCTGAAAATATATTAAAACAACAACCATAACAACAAACTTTTAAAACCAGGCATGAAGGTAGGGTAGTGCTTTGGGACATGGAAATAGAAAGATAAAAAAAGGAATCATTTTTTAAAAGTGGAATCAAAAGATACTTGTACAGAGTTGCTCAGAAGGCAGGTGTGGCCTGGCTCCTTCTCTTTCTGGTCACGGCCACGGTAGCAGCAGCTCTCAAAGAAGAAAAAGGGAGAATCATGGAATCCGTTTGTCACAATATATACACTTGTGGAATTTATGTAATTTTTAATTCTGAGAAAGACATACACACCAACATAGTACGATCTGCTAAGGGAAAATTTAAAATAACCAATTTTAATACAGTTTATTTCTAGCCAGGCAGTGGTGTCGCATGCCTTTAGTCCCAGCACTCAGGAGGCAGGAGGCAGGCGAATCACCGAGTTCGAGGTCAGCCTAGTTTACAGAGCTAATTGCAGGACAGCCAGGGCTACAGAGAGAAACCCTGTCTCAAAAAAAAAAAAAAAAAAAAAAAAAAACAGAAAACAACAACAAAAATTACTGCTTGTTTCTCATAGAAAGGAGTAAAAAAACGCACGCCTTCAATACCGGCACTCAGGAGGCAGAGGCAGGAGGATCTCTGTGAGTTTTGGGCCAGCCTGATCTAGACAAGTTCTAGGCTAGCCGGGGCTGCATAGAGAGACACTGTATCAAAAAACAAAACAAAACAGAAATAATGAATTATTGTACTATAAGGGTTGTGTGGTCTCTAGGATTAATGGAATTTGACCTATAGTTTTCAAGAACAATGTGCCTATACTTTTACTCAAAATGTAGCTGAATGAAGATATCTGCAGCTCTTTTTTTTAAGGTTTATTTTTTATTTGTGTGTATGTGTGTGAGTGTATGCAGGTGCCCTGGGAAGCCAGAGCAGGGTGTTGGATGCCCTGGAGCTGGAGTTACAGGTGATGGTGAACCATTCAACACAGGTGTTGGGAACCAATCCCGGGTCCTCTGCAAGAGCAGCCATAGCCCCTGAGCATCATCTGTCTTCCAGCCCGGTGGTTTATCAGCTATTAGGGAAACCTCAGGAGAGATTACCAAGCTTAGTAATTTTGCTTCCTTCATACTTGACACTATTGGGATCTTAGAGATTTTTTGTTGTTCTTGTTCTTAGTTACAATTTTTTAATTACATTTTTTATTTTGTGTGCGTGTGCACATTTGTGTGTGGAAGTGCGTGCACCTCCCACAGTACATGTGTGGAGGTCAGAGGTCAACCTGTGGGACTTGGTTTTCTCCTTCCTCCATGTTGGTCCCAGGGATTGAACCCAGGTCATCGGGCGTGGTGCAGGTGGCATCTCACTGGCCCCTGTCCTTAGTTTTTATAATTTGAAAGTTTCAAATAGTCCAGAATTTTGTTAAGTCAAGTACTAGGTAGAGAGTAGAATCATCTCATAACATTTTTAGTGGTGTCGTCTCTCACAGGTGCTGCAAGCCTCAGGAAAATGTATGGAATCCAGCTCCTATCACAAAAGCTCCTATCACAAAAGCTCCTATCACAAAAGGTCAAGGACTTTTCTGAAGGTCAAGCCATGGCTTAAGAAGTCTTGGTGACATTTTAGCTTTTGTATATATATTAGCCGAGTCCTGCAATGATTTCCCTGTATGCTATGTATGCTTCCAAGAACTCCTAACAGTGTATTTTATCTGAAATACCTACCAAGCATGCAAGGCCAAATGCTCTCTTGAATTAAGGTAAAATAGCTCGGACCCTCTTTTCTCATATAGCCTTAGTGGTATTTATACTAACATTATAGACTCCTAACATTTACCTAACCACCTCTAGGACTGTAGTCTGAGCACATAAATTATCTTTTTCTGATATATCAACCAATTTTAGCTCTTAGTTGACCTCCTCCTTTACCACTCCCCTTTTGGGTTGTAAAAGAAAGCCTGACGGTCACTGCCTGAGGAAAAATCTTGTCTGCCTTTATGACCCTGTAAGAATTCAAGCCTGGTGACCTTGCTTTAGCTAGAACACTGCTATTACATGAGTATATAGCTGTAAACCTCAGAGACTTAAGAGGATTTTTTGAGGATTTTGACTGGAGAACTAGATGGAGAACTAGAAGAATGAGATGGAAGATGAGGAAGAGCCAGATGGGGAAGAACGAGATGGGTAAGAACAAGAGGAGAAAGACCAAGATGGGGCAGAAATAAGATGAGAGAATTTAGAACGTAAAGGAGACAGCAGATAAAGGTAGAGAGAAATGAGGCAAGAAAGGAGCTAGGCATGGGAGAAGAACTGAAGCTGTGCAGACGGAATTTTATCCCAGAGGAATAAAGTAGACGGACAAAGAGCTCGGTATACTTAGATTCTTTTCCTGAAAATAATTCGCGCCGATTGTAGCTTCTCTGGGCCCCTGGGAAGAAGATTATTAAGGCTGGACCATGATAATAATCGAGACACTGGGATATAGTGTGGCTATTATCTGCATGCTAAAACATCTGATACATCTTTGAGTTACATTTCTCATTTCTTCCCACCCACTGTTCTATGTACACAGAGGAGAGATTCCCCTTCACTTGTACTTCATGGTGCTAGCCAGCGCTCCATCGTTATAACTCCCGAGATAACCATTTATAGAGGAAAGATTGGTTTGGGCTCAGGGTTTCAATTCATGCTCAGCACCACTGCTCTGGGTCTGTGGTGGCAGGAATGTATTCCAGAGACTTGTCTCCTGAAGCTAGAAAGCAAAGTGAGAGAGAAGGACAGGGGTCCCCACATTCTCCTCAAGGACATGCTAGTTCCCGGAGTTCCTCCCACCAGGTCTCTCCTCTCAAAAGCACTGTAAGCTGAGGAGCAAGGCTTGGCATTCACATAGCTTCTGGGGATCCAAACTCAGGTCCTCATGTTCCAACAGTAAGTGTTTTGCCAACTAAGCTGTCTCCCTGCTCTGGCGTGGACAATACTGAAATGTTTATAGTGCATCAGAAAAGAAAACACAAAACACAAAATCTACCACTGAAGTTTCCAAGCGACTTACCTGGCCTGCGAATTTACTATTTGGATTAGATGGAATAAGGATGCCGTCTTTGTCCTTTTGATATCCGTCGTGAGACCAATATGCCAGGTCAAAGGTGAAGGTCTTCAAATGCTCTCCATTTTTAGGGTCTTGGATGGTGGTGCTTTGGGAATGCATGGAAACCACACAGCGCCTTCCAGAGTTCTTCTCTCTCTATCGTCAGGTTATAAATTCAGAATCACAGTACATTCTGGCTGGAAGAAGTCACTTGTCCCAACCCCTTATGGTAGTTTGAATGAGAATGGCCCCTATAGGCTCATATTTGAATATTTGGTTTCTAGTTGGTATGGCATGGGCTTTTCAAACCTCAAAGCCTAACTGCAGTGACACACCTCCTCCAGCAAGGTCACACTCACTCCCGTTTCCATTTCTCTGCCTCTAACTTGCTGATCAGATGTAAGCTCTCAGCTACTGCTCCAGGGCCATGCCTGCCTGCCTGCTGCCATGCTCCCTGCCATGATGGTTATGGACTCAACCCCCTGAAACTACAAGCTGCCCTCAATTAAATACTTTTTCATGAGTTGCCTAGGCTCATGCGCCTGCTGGTGAAGCTCCCTCGGCAACACTGATCTCTACTGCCTCCTCTTGCCTCGTGGCACCTCGTGGCTGGTTCTCATACATTGGGATTTCTCTCTCTCTCTCTCTCTCTCTCTCTCTCTCTCTCTCTCTCTCTCTCTCTCTCTCTCTCTCTCTCTCTTTGGTTTTTCAAGACAGGGTTTCTTTGTGTAGCTTTGGTGCCTGTCCTTGATCTCACTCTGTAGACCAGGCTGGCCTCGGACTCACAGAGATCCGCCTGGCTCTGCCTCCTGAGTGCTGGGATTAAAGGCATGTGCCACCACCGCCTGGCTGGATTTTTTTCTTGAATAATTGGCAAACCAACCAGAAAACTGAGGCATTGGATAAGAGAATCAAAGCTTGAGCAAGGAGGCACATAAGTATGATATGTAATTCTGTGTGGGAAGGGACCCTCCGTATGGCAAGATGCTCGTGACTGTCCCAATGAGGATACCCCAAAGGCAATGCTGGATGATGAACAGCTGTTTTCCAAATGCCCACTGCACCGCTGTTAAAAGAAAAGACAGTGTCTTGCTACTGTAGTGGGGTTGTTTCTGTGGACTGGATGGCCACCAATATCTAGATGGCTATGGGCAAAAGTGCTAAAGAGTTCCAGCCTGCACAATGCTAGGGAAATGGAAGCCTGGGACACCAAGGGAAGAATCCCAGCGGCCAGCCATGTGCAGTAGGTAAAAATGAGAGAGGAATCAAGGGAACTGCCACCTCATCAGCACATCGAAGGAAATGAGGACTGAGACTCCACCTACTCCTGATACTTGCTTTTCTGTGACTGTTAACACAAAGGTGTAGAATGTACCAATGGAGACAGAGGCAGAAGCAGACTGTTGAAAGACTGCACAGTGGCAGGGTACCTAGACAGCTAGCAAAATCTTTTTTTTTTTTTTTTTTTTTTTGGTTTTGGTTCTGGTTTTTCGAGACAGAGTTTTTCCATGTACCCCTGACTGTCCTGGAACTCATTCTGTAGACCAGGTTGGCCTCCAACTCAGAGATCTGCCTGCCTCTGCCTCCCAAATGCTGGGATTAAAGGCATGTGCCACCACCACCCAGCTAACAAAATCTTTTCAACAGATAGTTCTGAGAACTTTGCCTGCTCGAGTGAGTACACTCTGGGATATGGGAATGGCATCTCTGTGAGAAGAAATGGAGCCGAGAGGGGAGCAACATTAGCCATCATCTGGCCTGAGGAAGAGCATCCAGCCTGCCTGCCAGATCCAAGGAACTTGGTCCACAGTAGAATTGATCTCTGTGGCCAGGA
This sequence comes from Peromyscus maniculatus bairdii, assembly GCF_049852395.1. Lineage (NCBI taxonomy): Eukaryota > Metazoa > Chordata > Mammalia > Rodentia > Cricetidae > Peromyscus > Peromyscus maniculatus. The sequence continues at coordinate 88,350,524 of NC_134862.1, forward strand.
GAGCAGCGCGGCCAAATGAGAGGGGTGTGTCAGGGCAGGTAGCTCAGAGCAAGCACCAAGGAAGTCAAGGGCATTTTGTGGGAACTGGCATGGATGGGAGAAGCTATTTATGCCCAGGCGATTCAAGGACTAGGGAAATCCATTTTCATTAAATCTCATTTTATTATTAGTGAATGTATGGTATGTGTGCGTGTGCACGTGTGTGTGTGCGCGTGCGTGCGTGCATGCGTGCGTGTGTGTGTGTGTGTGTGTGTGTGTGTGTGTGTGTGTGTGTGTATGTGCTCTCATCACGGTGCATGTGGAGATCAGAGAACAACTTTTGGGAATCATTTCTCTCCTTCCACTATGAGTTTCAAGGGTCAAACATGTCATCAGGCTTGCGCACAAGAGCTTTTACCCACCGAGTCACCTCACCAGCCCAAGAAAGCCATTTTGATGGATAGAATGGAAAACCAACTTACCAACTACCCCCTGAGAATGGAGAGCCCCGAGCCTGTTCCTCCCTCTCTTCATGTTTTAAAATGAGAATGGCTCCTATAGGCTCACGTTTGAATGCTTGGTCCTGTTGGTTGACCCACTTGGGATTAGGAGCTGTGTCCCTTGGGGTGGGCTTTGAGGTTTCCAGAGCCCCATCATTCCAATAGATCTCTCCTGTGGTCGTTGTCCCAACATGTCTCTCAGCTACTGCTCCACTGCCATGCCTGCCTGCCTGCTGCCAGGCTCCCTGCCATGATGGTCACAGACACTGCTAAACCCTGGAACCATGGGTCCCCAAATTAAATGCTTCCTGTCATAAATTGCTTTGGTCACGGTGTTTTGTCATGGTAAGAAAAGTAGCCAAGAGCAGTTTATGATGTGGACAAGGCTATTGACGGCCTTTGAGAAAGTGTGCACACCTTGTCATAAAACCCGACAAGAGAAAGAACAGGCCAAAAGGGAAGGGAAGAGGGAGGGAGGCTGGCTGGCACTTGGCTAGAACACAGGAACGGTGTGGTGTGATTTGCTCCGTTCCCGAACTCCAGGAAGAAGATAATCCAAGATGATCTCCGTAGCCTAGCAGATGGAAAGTAAACTCAAACCAGGGTTCTCGCCTTTCCCGTGCTACCCCATAGAGGAGGAGGCTTCCTGTAGGGCATAGGAATGGGTCCCCAACTCCATGTTGTAAGAAGTGGAGCCAAGAATTTATCCCAGAATAAGCTTTAGAGGGCAACACAGTCCTCCCAAGGAACTCACCATTCCACTGGGCCTATGAAGACAAGGAGCCCATTGCTCTGGTGGTTACAGGTGCCAAAGGCCTACAGGAGCGAGGGCTATGTCAAGTAACTGGTGGGAATGGGGGTACGACCATCAGAGAAAAACAAGTGTCGTTCTGTGCCTGGGCATGAGGAGAATACCCCCATTCTTTTTTTGCACTAATATCCCTGGTCCCTGAGAACATTCTGGGGCGGGGGGTAGATATTCTACTAGGAAAGACATTACAGACCGGGGAAAGTGACCAGTTCAAAATGCAGGTTGTAAAGGCAGTACTGACGAGGGAGCACTGGACCCTCGACGTCCTCACCCTGCCGTAGTTACTGTTCTCACACCCCATGACAAAGGACTTTCACAAAGCACTTGAAGGGAAGGGCTTGTTTGGGCTGTTTCAGGCCACCGTGTGCATTAGGCATGATGGTGGGGCTGGGGGGAGACTGGTGGGTCACTGTGTGGGTTAGGCATGATGGTGGGGTTGGCCAGGGGACTGGTGGGCCACTGTGTCGGTTAGGCATGATGGTGGGGTTGGCCAGGGGACTGGTGGGCCACTGTGTCGGTTAGGCATGATGGTGGGGTTGGGTGGGGACTGGTGGGGCACCGTGTGCATTAGGCATGATGGTGGGGTTGGGGGGAGACTGGTGCGCCACCGTGTGGGTTAGGCATGATGGTGGGGATGGGGGGGGGACGGGACTGGTGGGCCACCGTGTGGGTTAGGCATGATGGTGGGGTTGGCCGGGGGACTGGTGGCAGGATCCTGTAGCAGTCTGTTCACAGCTTAGCAGATGAGGAAGCAATAATGGGACTCCAAGCAAGCTCAAGCTGAAGGTCTCAGTCCTTCAGAGGCCAGCGAGGCCCTATGTTCCAAAGGCTCCACAATCTCCCCAAACTGCCACTGGCTGCAAGGCAAGCATTCTGACATGCAGGCCTGTGGGGAACGTTCCATCTTCAAAGCACTCACAATACTAGGAGGTTCACAGTAGACACAGGTAATATAAGCTGCCAGAGGAACCCGAGGTTGGAAAGGCCGTGAGAGAACAGAGGTTGGGATTTTGAATACTCACATTCCCTTCCATAGCCCAGTCCCCATGAGAAAGCCACATGGGATTGGACTTGAGGGAGCTCAATAAGATACCTCCCATTCTGACTATCCATAGGTGGTGGAGGAAGACCCTCCCTTGGTCTTGTGCATACCGCTCTATCATTAGATGATAGCATTTTGAGCACCCCTTATAACTGGATCCATAGAACTGGACATCCTCGGTCCTGCCCAGGAGTAGCCACACACAGACCAGCTATCACAAGGCAGAGGCTGGGAACCTGGTTCCCTTCCTTCCTGGTAGGACCTGCCTCTACTATAGCGAGACTCTCCTAAGTGGAGATTGCACACCTTTAGAGGACACAGTAGGACTGCGCATTCATCCATCTACCCATGAGGGTATGAGCTGGTAGCATCAAGATTCAGGACCCTGGATAGGAGACATTCTTAGGGGTGACTGGTGGGTAACATCCTTTTAATTCTTGACATAGGGTGCACGTGTGTGTGTGTGTGGGGGGGGGTGGGGTGGGGGGGGAAGAGCTGGAGGACGGTGTATAAAGTGCAAGCCTATTTCCCGGGTGGCAAAGATGTACAGGGTTTGCAGGACTCCATGAGTCTTCTCCCTCATGTAGTGTGGTGTCTATGGCCACAGCATGAGCTAATGAAAGCAGGAGCCCCGTGGGGCTGGGATGGTCTCCACAGGAAGTGTTTAATGAGGCACACTGTGACATTCCAGGCTCCAGGAGATAACCTGGAGTTACCAGGTGGAGTACCTCCTATCAGGTGTCAGTCAGGTAGCTGCCATTTGCAGATTCATGAGCTGGGCTCTCCAGTAAGAACTGGACAAAAGTACCTCTAGGTTTTTGGTCCCAGCTTTGGAAAGGAGAAAATCAACTGGATACTTACCTTTATTTAAAAATCCTTAGTTTTTCTTTGTGTTTTGCCTGCGTGTAGTTATGTGCATGCCTGGTGCCTGTGGAGGTTAAGAGGGCATCAGATGCCCGGGAACTGCAGTTATGGAACTGAACCTGGGTCTTCTGCAAGAGCAGCCAATGCTCTTAACCACTGAGCCATCTCTCCAGCCCCCTGGATACTTCCCTTTAGAATTAGCATTTTCTGGCAGTTGTATATCAACAAGACATCACTGGTCACAGTGGGTAAAGACAAGCCTACCATAATGGAAAGGGTGGATGCTAAGTTCCAGTGGTCACAATGGGCTCCGCGCAGCTTTCTACCTGGCAGGCTCATTATATCACATTATATCTCCACATTCCCCACTCCCGCAGAGGGGCTTGGGTCCGGAGGCTGTGGTAGTGTTTCCATAGAAAGTTGTAGATTCACACACAAACCTATTAACATGTAAGCGTGGCCTGGCATGGTCTCATTGTGACTTAAGATTCTCCTGATTCAGCATTCTGTGTTGGGATCACTGATCTATGTCCACACATGGCAAGACCTACTTTTATAAAAGACAAAACTTTGGGTGTTTTTGAGACAGGGTTTCGTGGAGCCCAAGCTGGCCTGAATGTACAACACAGCCAGGATGTCAGCTTCTAGTCAGCGTCTCTAAGTTCTCCTGTTGGGATTCCCATGTCACCATACCTAGTTTTACAGAGTGCTGGTGAGCCACCCCAGGGATTCATGCATGGCAGGTGAGCACTATCAACTGAGCTCCACCTCTGCCCCATACATGTATTAAAAGCAGATACAAGCTGGGCGGTGGTGGTGCACACCTTTAGGCAGGCGGGTTTTGAGGACAGCCTGGTCTACAGAGTGAGTTCTAGAACAGGCTCAAGCTACACAGAGAAACCCTGTCTAGAAAAAAAACACACACACACACACAAAACCACCCCAAAAAGAAACAAACAACAACAAACCCAAAAAACCACCCACCCTACCCACCCAAAAAAAAAAAAAAAAAAAAAAAAAAAAGCAGACACCACACATTTTCCTGCACCAAACTGCACTGGTTTAAATAATTATTAACTTGACAGTATTTCTCTTGTCAGTTTTTTATTGTGCTACTTGTACCAAGGAATGAAATTGTTTACTAAATTATGCTTAGATCTTTTGTTATTCATTTGACAAATTCATTTAAATAAGTTTAATATTTCATAAATGACAAGCAGCTGAAGTACAAACCCAGTAACTGTTATTAAAAAGTGGATAAAATCAGGCAGCAATTGTCAACAAGGCAATGGCATGACTGACCTGGCTGAAAGGCCGCACCCGGACCGCCACCCTCACGCTGTCCGCGCTCCTCGGCTCAGGCATCTCCTCCCCCGTTCCCTCATTTTCCATAATGCTATTTGGTAGAAAAATAACATACAAAACACACTGCTGCACTTCACACGAAAACATCCAGAGCTTAGTTGACAAAGGCAGTCTGTTTCTAGGTATCAATTACTAAGGGTCCGTTCATTACACACTATCAATTACCTGTCATAAATTATTTGACAACACTTAGTTATTGATGAATTTCCTAGCCTCCATCAAGCGCCATTCCTTGCACACACTCATGCTGTACAACAGGCGTTGTTTCTCCTTTCTGCATCTACTCACACTCTTCCATTCTCCATGATCTGTGCCTGAGGTCCTGTGGAACTGCAGTGTTAACCTGAATCCTAAGAGGCTCCTGGGGTTCAGGAGCTGTCACAGCATGGGTGTCTAAAATTGGTCCGACTCCTCTTCTCAACGTTAGGCACACACCAGGTGTACTGAGTATCTGGAGCAGTTTTATTCACATTTCCTTCTCAAATCCTTTTCATGAGGTTGCTAAGAAGCAGTGAACCGGTCAATCTAACCTGGATAATTAGTCTCTGAATTGAGACAAGAATAGTCTTTAAGTTACTGAACAAGAAATGCCAGCATTATAGTTAATCAATGCATTACTGGAAAATTACTCCTTTGAGGTAGATTACACAAAATTTGTAAAACTACAAAAAGGCAAAAATCACATGCCCACAATTCAAATTCAACACAGTATCAGGCAAAGCCCAAGGAAAGTACATGTAATGATTAGAAATCTGAGTAACAGACTCAAAGTGCATAAATTATAAAACAGCAACTTTAAAAAATAATCAACAGTCGGTTACCCTCATTTCAAGACTAGTTCTAGTACCAATGAAGAAAACGGACAAATGTCTAGTAGCATATAAAATCACGACTAAGACAGAAATCCCTTCTCAAAAATCTAACAGACACACAGTGGTATACTTTACAGTAGTTTATTTAACATCCCAATAATAAGCCATATTTACATATTATATAAACGTATGAAATTTTATAAAACGCCTGGACTAGAAGAACCACACTTCATGTGGAGCTACTTATTTACTTGTTTACAAAATTGTACAATTTATATAAATTATTTCCTTCCAAATTAGGTGACTTTAATAATCCACACAAATACTGATGACTTTACAAACAGGTGCACGTTAAAATCTTGGGCTAAAAATTACAACATTTTCCTGCGTAGAACCTGCTTCGGAAAGGAAGACAGCTTCTTTTTGCCCCTTCCAAGAGTTTTTCCTGCTACTTCTGTAGTTTTTCTTGGTTTGCTGATCTTTATTTCATCAGCAGGGCTTGCCAAGGGAGAAATCAGCTTAATTTCTACAGGAGGAGGTGACCAAGAGCTTCCTTTCCCTGTGTTTCTGAAAGAGAGACACACTCAAGTAGGAACAGGCACCCCAGTGGGTCACTCTGTGGAGAGCTGAAGGGGGAGGGACCAAAGCACAGCTGAGGGCTAATGGCAAGCAGGGTCAGTGTCACCTCCACCCATCCCACATGTGCCGACATACTTAGTACATATACATAGGAAATGGTTTGTTCATGGGATGAGAGCCAGCAGGCCCACGGAGCTTATAAAATTCCAAGACTCGGGAAGAGAGGCAGGAGGACAGCGGAAGAGTTTGAGGTTGGCCTGGTTTACTCATTAGCAAGCTCCAATCTAGCCAAGGCTCTATGTTCTAAAGACCTAGTCTAAGGAAAACCACAATTCAGGGCTCGGCTTAGGTATGCAGTGCTGTATCACAAAGGGGTGGGGTGGGGTAGGGTGGGGTGGGGCAGAACTCAAACAGGAGCAGCTGCTGAGTATGTGTACCTTAGACACAGACAATTTACACATCAGCACTCTGCTTATTTATTCATTTGTATGTTTATTAAGTTTAGCCATGCCTAAGTACAGCATGAACAGAATACCATGAAACAAAAATATCCCAATGAACTGATTTTACCACAGATGCAGTAACATTGCTAGCAGAGAAACAACTGTGGGACTTTAAAGTTATAATTCCTTATTATGAAAGGGCAAACTATCTTCTCTCCCAGTCACACCAGTGGACGATGAACCACCTGGAGCCACCGGTCTCCACTCCGGAGAAGGCTACCTTCAGCACCGGGCTCTTGGCCACCGTCAAGGAGCCAGTACCAGGTATGTCTGAGAAGCCCTCCTTCCTAGCCAACAAGTAGAGAGGCTACGGAGCAGAGTGCTGCTTACCTGCTTGCTCTTGTCTTCACAGTCCTGCTTCTTTTTGTTTTTTGTTCTACGATTTCTAATGGTTTAGGGTCACTCTCCTATGGGTTAAAAATTAGAAAATATAAACTGCCTAAGCAATTAAAATTTTTCTGTTTCTGATTTTCAAGACAGGGTTTTTCTGTAACTGGCTGTCCTAGAACTTGCTCTGCACACCAGGCTGGCCTCAAAATCAGAGACTGGCTTGCCTCTGCCTTCTGAGTGCTGGGATTCAAGGGGTGTGCCACCAGTGTGATTTTAAAAGTATCTTGCCTGGCCAGATGGTAGTGGTGCATGCCTTTAAGCCCAGAACCTGGGAGTCAAAGGCAGGTGAATCTCTGAGTTTGAGGCCAGCCTGGCCTACAGAGTGAGTTCTAGGACAGGGAGAGCTTCAGAGAAACAGCCATGAAAAAAAAAACAAAAATAAACAACAACAACAAAAAAGTATCCTGCTCAGATAAGGAGTCAAGCATCAATAAAAACCCTAGGTCCTAGACAGAGCCCTCTGGCTCTTTAGAAGAACACTTGATGGTCTAGAACAGAACTGCTCTTTATTCCTCATTTCCACAACATACCCATTCTCCATGTCTTGTCACAATTTCACTGTGAATGCTTCCACTGCCCACCACCCTGAGTTAATACAGCTCAGCTCCAAGTCCAAGTTCTGGCCATCTTGTAGGCACTGGGTCACCAGAGATGGGTTTCTTCCTTCCCAGAATACTTTGCACAGAAACTCCCTAAAACCTACACGTCTACCATCCTGCCATGCTTCTGAATCCCTGCAAGCTGTCGCTTTTTCTGCTAGAAAGGCCTCTCCTCTCTATCTCTATATATGCAGAGGTATTTGGGCAGAATGACTTTATTCAACAAATGAATTACTTATTTTTGTCAGTTAAACTGAATTTTAATCAACTTATCAGTTTAATTATTTTTGTTGCATAGTAACTGGCTCATGGAATATAATCTAACATATGCTTAGGAACTGACATTTATAAGTAAAAGTAACTGACATTTAGTATATGAAAAATGCCCATCTTACGGCTGTGTTCTAAGGATGCTCTGTGAATGACACACCAATACCTTACATAAACACCCAGATAATTTTGATGGGATCTCACTATGCATCCCTGGCTGGCCTAGGACTTAGCATGTAGAACAGGCTGGTGTTGAACTCAAGAGAGCTGCTCATTTCTGCCTCGAGCCCTGGAATTAGGGGTGCACATCATCATACCTGGTAACCATTTTAATTTTAAAACTGTCATTCTAATGGGTAACTGGAAAACTGCTGCTGTTATAAGCAACACACCACAGAGGAGTTTTGTACTCTCTCTCTCTCTTTTTTTTAAAGATTTATTTATTATGTGTATAGTATTCTGCCTGCATGTTTGCCTGCAGGCCAGAAGAGGGCACCAGATCTCATTACAGATGGTTGTGAGCCACCATGTGGTTGCTGGGAATTGAACTCAGGACCTCTGGAAGAGCAGTCACTGCTCTTAACCTCTGAGCCATCTCTCCAGCCCCGGAGTTTTGTACTCTTAATATAAATGTAAATCTCTTCCGCCCGCCCCCCCCCCCAAAAGACAGCTTTTCTGTGTAGCCCTGGGTACCCTCGAACTCACAGAGATCCACCATCCTCTGCCTTCCAAGTGCTGGGATTAAAGGCAGGTACCACCAGCACCAGGTGCAAATTATCTTTCTTTAAATTTTTTTTTTTTATTTTGTGTCAAGTATTTTGCCTACATGTGTACCACATCCATGTCTTGTCCCCTAGGAAGCCAGAGAGCATTGGATCCCCTAGAACTGGAGTTAGAGGTTGTGAGCTGGGAAATGAACCCAGGTCCCCTGAAAGAACAACTAGGACGCTTACCTGATGAGCCGTCTCTCTGGCTCACATGCTATCTTTAAATCAATTTACTTTTCAACAAATTTACTTAGGAGAAATTCCCTTAAAAAGATTTGTAATCTCAGCACTCAGGAACCTGAGGCAACATCATGACTTCAATCTACATTCCTTACCAGTTCATCTAGAAGCTTGGATGTGCTGGACACATTTTTCCGTCTGGTTCTCAAAGCAGGAGGGGAGACAACAAGCTGAGATGATAAATCTGACACCAGTTCTTTCAGCTGGGCACTGGCCTCCATTTTTTCAGCTAAAGACAAACAGGGAACAAACCCTTTACCTGTAACTATGTATGGTTTAAAACTACGGCAACATAAAGGCATCATATATTATACTGCATCAAAAATCTTGAGACAAATGATACACTAGAAAGACAGAACATTCCCAAACCAAGAAAACATAGCATATAAGTTTATTACCCATGTTGGGAGACAGAAATGTCGGGGAAAAAAATCCCATTATCAGGGGGATATGTGATTGGTATGTACAATGAATAGAAAATGTCTTATAATAATTAAAAAAAAAACCTGTTATCATTTAAGTAAATCAAATGGTCTTGAATATTGTATGTAGGCTTCAAACTAAATGATTGCCACTACAGAAAGGTAGGACTCCAGGCAGTATAAACGATTATTCCTCAAGGATCAAGATCCTTGGTGTTCCTCAGCTCTCTCAGGAAAGCATGAATCCCAGAATACAGTGTGAGTCTCAATTTCCACATGAGGTTTGTATTACACAGTGAATTTTATTTGCAAGGAAGAGACTCATTTTAAACCTCTTTTTAGCTACCTTATTTGGAGCTACTCCTAGTGGGGGGGGCAACAGAAAGTTCACATCATAAAAGCAAAAAGTTCAGCTGAACAATAGGCTGTAACACAGATGGAGACTAGTTTAAGAGCTGACTTGGGGGAGGGGCTCTACCCCTTCCTGAGCTCTTCAATGGTTAAGTTGATAGGGGAGGTGGAGATGTTTTTACCCAATGGTGCAGCCACTGGTCAGGTGGTCATGCTCCTACAAACCACTCCTTAACCGAATAAAACAAAAATAAAAAAAGTAAAACCAACAGGAGAACCAGCTGAGAAGAGGAAGGGGAAGAAAGGGTAAAGGAGGTGGGCTGAATATGATAAAAAATACATCATGTATGTATATGAAAATATGATAATATACACATATAATTAATACATGCTAATGAAAACATTTTAAAAAGAAATTGATTCAAAACTACTATTAAAAGTATGTACTATGTAGACTCTTTGAACCTTTTAGTGTCTCCATACCAATGACATTGTGATCATGGAAGCAGCACAGTGCTGTGTGCCACAGATGACAATTATTTCAGCATTGTGATGGACAGAAGATCAGAACAATCTGATGCATATAGCAAGTGCCTTATAAACAAGATGTCTGTATGATAGGCATGCACACAGAGACAGATACACAAACAGGCTGGCTGACCAACATCAGATGTCAAATCCTGCTGTTATGACTTGCTGGGCATGAAGGTCTACACCTACAGTTTCAGCAGGAGGTAGAGGCAAGAAAAGGACAAGTTTGGGGCCCAGCTGGCCTGACCTTATCTCAAAGGAAACAAAGCAAACACCACCACTACTCCCCAGACCTCAACCCAAAGCACGATTCTCTGCACTCTTGTGTGGATACAGGCGGGCCTCTATGGAGGTCAGCAAACAGTGCTGGCCCACAAGTGTCTTCCACCTTTTGGTTGACGCAGTTCTCTCACTGAACTTGACCACACCTAGACCAGGCTAGCTGGCACATGAGCATCCTGCCTCTGCCCCTGCATCTCCCTACTTTTGGGTGTGTACTATGCCAGCTTGTTTTGGATCATGGGGTCCAAACTCAGGTCAAGTTTGAGAGTCAAGAGCTTTACTGACTGACCCATCTCCCCAGCCTACAAAAGCCATGGCTCTTAACAATAAAAGAAAAGCACTGGTAGCACCCGACATCTTCACTACCAGTTTATTAAGAGGCAGAAATTACACTTCAGGCCACTGATGGCGAGGTACCCTTCCTACCGTTAAAATTACAAATCTGCTCGTATTCACAATGCTCTTTCTAGGCTACCTGGAACAACAACTTTTGCTTTCCCAGTCCACTTAAGCTTCCCCATTTACTTCTAGGGACTCAGAATAAAATTTAAGAATTCAGTATCATGTACGAAAATGTTCAGCAAATTCACTGTTTATCCTACTTTATCCTCCTCTTTCAGGGCAGGGACAAAATTTTATTATATTTTAGGACAATGCCTCATCTACCTCTGCAAATGTCGGGCAAACATTTTGACAACCAGGACTACTTAACAAGTTAAAACTGTAAGACCTAAATGCAAATCCAGTGCTGTGCTGGGAAAGAGGAGAAACAAGGTAGTTCTGGTTGGCAACATTAATTACTTTTTGTGGTCAAATGATTCCACTGTGGTCAACTTCAAACAAAATGAGACCCTGATTCTCAAATGCCTTATTTACAATACCTCCATCCACCTAATAACTCAGGGAATCTTAGAACATGAAAATATCCCATAGGAGGATGTTTAAGCACCTATGGAGTATCTGTGAGATAAAATGCAACATGATACAAAATCCAAACAAAACCCAAAACTACAGTGCCATTAATACTCAGGGTTTTGAAGACTGAGTATCTGGGAACGGGGACAGGGGAGGTGGCTCAGTAGGTAAACTTGTGCGAGCTAAGGACCTGAATTTCTGTCCCCAGCAGTCATTTAAATGCTGGACAAAGTGCTAAGTGCCTCCATCCCAGTGCTGGGGGGCAAAACCAGCAGGATCCCAAGGGCCTGATGACCAGCCACTTTAGTCAACTGCGGGTTAGTTCCAGGTTCACTGGAAAACAGCTGGTGTCCACCCCTGACTTCCACACAGACTAGCGAACCTGCTCAAATGCAAACTCTTCCATGGATATTTGAGAATGATCACGAAATCAGGGAAATCTATATGCTCATCCACTGTAGTGTGTTTTGATACAGGGTCTTGCCATACAGCACAAGCTGCCCTTCCTGCCTCAGCCTCCCCAGCACTGGGGCTACAGAAGGGCACCACACTTGGCTTATTCTGTATTCCTTAAGCAAAGAACATGCATGACTGGTAAGACCATCCATGTCCTAGAGCATGTTTTATGATCAGATTTTCTATAGAAGATGTGTAGTGTTTTAAACAGAAATCAGCTAGATAGAAAACTAGTTTGTGAAGACAACAAACTACTAAGGTATTTGCTATGCTAGTCTAAGTCAGCATAGCAAACACGTTATTTCTTACTCTTTAAGCTCTATAGAAAATACAAATATTAACAATATTTTACCAATTTCACTGTCTTTCTTTTAAAACTTTCTCTAACATAGCAGCTTAAGATAGTTAAAACTCTCACACATTTTTCATTTCATTTTGCTCCATGCAAAGTGTAATTTTAAAGCAAACAATCAGGAAGGAAAGGAACTGGTGCTATCATGGCCAAAGATCTATAAAACCTAGTATGGAACATCTCCTGCAGGAACCCAGTGATGAGTTTAAAGAGGCATGCACCACCACACGCAGCTAGATGGAATATTTTTGTTTTGTTTTGTGTTTTTTTGAGACAGGGTTTCTCTGTGTAGCCCTGGCTGTCCTGGAACTTGCTCTGTAGACCAGGCTGGCCTCAAACTCAGAGATCTGCCTGCTTCTGCCTCTCAAGTGCTGGGATTGAAGGTGTGCACCACCATCTCCTGACAATGGAAGATTTTGAAATGGCTTATTTTCCACCTGGCCTTCAAAAAGACAGGTGGCAACTACCCAGGAGGTGCCTTATACATTATTACGGTTCTTAAATGAATAAAGCTATCTTTGCTTTCCTGAAATTCAAATTTTAAAATTCAAACTTTCAGGAAACAACCGTATTTTGTAGGTCCAACTATAATTACTAAAACTAACTTTACAAAGTGTTACTCCAATGACATCTGGTCCGCTACACCAATCTGAACCTCTTCATCATCACCCTTCTGGACATTTTTACAGCACTGCTCCCAATGAGGTTTAAATACCACAGATACCTTCTCTACCTATTTGTTACTTGATGGACATACGTGCTTTACATACAAAGACAGTCTTATCCTTGAGAAAGCTTTATCAACCATGTGGCATGCTCATCAAAGACAAGGAGCAATTACGCATCAGACACGGCAACAGTAAGTATAGATTTATTTCCGTTGACCTGGCTGACAGCTGGCCACAAAACAATCTGGATTTGTGGCTATCACTGGGACATAAGCCAAAAGCTATGGTACTTCAATTTAAAAACAAACAAAAACTCCCACTAATTTTAGGCACATAACCTGTAATCCCAGCACTTGGGAAGCAGAGGAAGGAGCATCAGGAATTCAAAGTAATTCTCAGTTACACAGTGAATTCAAGGTCAGTTTGGGCTACAAAAGACTTTCCCTTGGCCTTTTCTTTTTTGGTTTTTTGAGACAGGGTTTCTCTGTGTGGCACCATCTGACCTGGAACTCACTCTGTAGACCAGGCTGACCTCGAACTCATGGAGATCGGCTGGGATTAAAGCATGCGCCACCATCACCCAGCTCAACAAGAGTTGTGTTTGAAGGAAAACAAAATTAAGTCACTTAGCTACAAGGCAGAATGAAGAGAAACCTAACAAAATAGAGCCTATGTCAACTAGACTGTGGGATATAGAGGCAGCCAGAATCTCAGGATAATCGTGAACCTCAAAATCAACTACTTTTCTTTTTCCAAAGGAAAAACAGTGCTTCAAATCAAATAATGAACTCAAATAGTGCTTTTAAACAACTAAATATTAGGCTTGCATTCTAAGTAAGATCAAAATGAAAAATAAAATTAAATACCTTTTGCTTTCTTTGGACCCTTCACTGAAGGAGGAGAAAACAAAGGCTCAGCTTTGGGTTCAGAAAAGTCCGTAAACGACATGATCTTTCTAGACCTAGTCCTTGTGCTCCGGGAAGATTTAGTCAAAGTTGCAGTGGCAAGCAATCTTTCCTCATGGTCAGCTGGCTCCTTGTGGGTTGTTTCAGCCTCAAAGTCTGATATTGCTGGTAATGGACCTTTTTTGCTTTCATTTGCAGACTTCTTTGTAGGTTTTTTATTAGAGGTCATCACTATAGCAACTTCCTCATTTGGCACTAAAATGGATTTTTCTAAATTACTCACATTTCTAACTGGGGTGTTCCGTGTAGATCTTCGGACACTTGGAACTTCTCTCTTCTGGGGGCTTATCTGTCCCTCCACAGCCTTGGTGCCACCATCTTCTAATGGCACTACTTTCCTTGGTCTACCACGTTTCCTAGGTGTGGCCGGTACTTCAAATTCTGTTTGACTCGGTAACCTGGAGGAAGCAAGCTTAGGCTCTTCCACCACACTCGACACACTAACTTCTCTCTCTCCGACCCTTCTTCGTTTTAGAGGCAGTTGCTGGTCACTGGGTTCCTCCTCTGGTTTATAGGCCACATTCTGAGAATCTTCTAAATTAGCATTCCTCATCTTTTTAGTCCCACTATGACTTGCTGCTGCTTTACTAACATTTACATCTTTTACCCTTTTGGCACTTTGTCCGTTTTCTACAGATTGAAGTCTTCTTGGAGTCCTTCTAACAGATGAGAGCTTGACGACTGTTCTGGAAGGCGTTTCTTTAGTGGCTGGTGGCTCCCGTGGCTCCCGCTCCACAGGGTCAGGGCTTGCTAGTGTGCTTTGACTAACTTCCCTCCTCTTCCTTCCTCTCCTAGGAGTGAGAGAATTCTGAGGGGTTAGCCGGGTCTCAGATGCTCTGGTTATAGCAGAACGGGTACTGTCTGGGGACCCAGGAAGCTCTTTCACTTTTCTAGTTCTCCTCTTAGGAGTAACAACTGCTAAGGACTCCTGTTCTTCTGATGTGACATCCAGGTTTTGGGCATGCTGCCTCCGTGTGCGAATTCTAGTAGAAACCACGTCATCACTCTGGCTGGTGTTTGCAGTCTCGGCACTTGTTTCCTTAAGAGTCTTCAGTGTAGATCGCGTTAACTTGGAGGGAAGTGTAACCTTTGGGCCTAGTAAGGCTCCATCTTCATGAACAACCTGTTCCACTGCTGCTGAAGTTGCTTCTTTACTTCTTGTATCTTTAATTACATCCAGCAAGTTTTCTGCAATCGCCACTTGAATTGGTTCAGGCACATATGGTAAAGTCTCTACCTTGTGGGATTCTTGGTCACCAGTTACATCAGATGGCAAGTCTGTAACACGCTCTTGATGATCAGGTTCTACTCGGGACCCAGGTTTCTCCTTGGCTGCTACGTTAGTTGCTTTCGATGACACATTCACTGCCGCAGAGTCACCTGCCTCAGCGTCTCCTTCTTCCCCTTCCAGTATCAAGGTAAAGTTGCTCTGGGCCACACAAAGCTCCCCGTCTACTTCAGCGATGTCACATTCAGCAGAGTCTTTGTCATCGGGCAGGTCACAAAACTGCTGCTCAATAGCATCAAAATTACATTGAAGTTTAAGTGATCCTGAGGGATACAACTCACTAAATGAAAGATTCTTGGCTTCCTCTTCTGAATTTTGAACTTCAAGTTTTTCGTGTCCAATTACCTAAAATAAATTAAAGGTAAGGAACTAGTTAATGAACTATAAAATACATTTTAACCTCAAGCACACAGGAATTTAATGACCATCTCACTCTGTGTGTCCATTTTACAATACAAACTATACTTATGGCATATGCTAATGGGTTTACTTTATAAAATATTCACTTAAGAAATGAAACCTCAGTCAAAATAACTACACAAAAAAGATACTGAGATTATGGTTGGAATTAAACTAGAAATTCCACATTTCCTTAACTAAAAAGGCAGTAATGATAAAATCTTGAAAATTATGCTAACAATTCTAAGAAAATTAAAGACATTCCATTATCCAAGAAAAAACTTAACCAGAGAAAAGGAAATAACCCCAAACAATAATTCCCAAATTACCTAACTATCCACACTTTTCTAAACAGCATGATCCCCGTAAGGTTGAAGAACAATTCACCTACATAAGCTCCCTTGGGCTAGACTCAATCTTCTTCCCTTTGCTGGGGTTGCACAAACCATGAAATTCCTAAGGCTGTCAAGTTCAGTACCTCTCCTGCAAGGGTTTGGTGGAAGAAGGAATGGTCCTTGCATTTACCTTTTGGTAAGGGAAGGGGAGAAAAAGGAGGAGGCAGAAAGTAACAGAGAGATCTCCTGACCAAGAAGGAAGACATTATCACCCACCTAGACAAAGACAATTTCCCATTCCCCATAGTGAGCTGATAAGCTGGACACAACCTAGAAATGAGGAGTCCCATTAGACTATACCCACATTTCTGTTAGCCTTCAAACTGAAGAAACAGGAAATTTAGTGCCATTTATTTTAGGGAGAGAATTTATAAAAGGATGAATGTGGATGAATTTATAAATAGCCCCCTCCCCCAATTCCATACAATTAGATTTCTATGAGTAATTAGAATGATTAGAAGAGCTGGCTTTTAATCTTAAATTCATTTACTGAAAGTTCCCTTGATAATGGAAGGGACTTGGTAAGATTTTAGGAAAGCAGGAAGTCCTATCAAGTACTAAAAGAAACCTTTTCTCTAGAGTCTTCTCCCACAGAAATGCAGGGAGACCTTGTTTCACTATATTCACTTATCACCATGGAGTCTAAATGTCAAGTAACCACTATGTTTACTGATAGCTAAAAACCCTCCCTTTAAAGCAAATAAGCAAAAAAATTAAATTGCTAAATTGTGGCTCATTATTATTTGGTTTTTCATAAAAATCAATCCCTTAAAGGTTATTTATGTATCTGTTTCTTGAGATTTTATGTTCTAAGTTTAAGTGATCATCTTTAAAGCCCAACCAGACAAAAACTTGTAAAGCATTAAAAAAAATTAATATTTTTACATGAATTTCTTGAGTATCAGGAGGACTGACAAAAAGTTGAGGCTTTTCTTCTGGTAAACCAACAGGTACATCAGCTTCTACTTCATGATCTTCTTTTAGGTTTAAGGTTAGTTTTTGGTCAAGGCTATGTTCAGAGGTAACAGGCCCAGAGCTTTCACCACCTTCAACCATGTTGGTCACAGCTGGAAAAAAAGCAAAAAAACCCCAGAATAATTTCTTACATTCCAAAACCAAAAACTTCATTCATACAATCCAGAAAGCAACAGATTCCCTAGACTTGAGAGTATTTGACTACACTGTCAGAAGGTGTTTTTGATCTCTTCAGGAGGAAGCCCTAGTCACGGCTCCCCGATCTTCTTGGATAGTATCAAGTTGAAACAGTATGTACACACTCCCCACAAAGGCAAACACAGAAGAGAAACTTCACACTTGAAAACCACTTGGCCTTCCCGAACTGGTCTACACTTGTTGCCATTATTGTGAAAGTTTACTATGATGATAACTAGTCTAAGGGGCCTCAGACTTCCAGAAAAATAGCCACCCTCACTGAGTCATTACAGAGTTCCACAAGAGATCTGCAACTTGGACTCTGAGGTAGCTATAAGGTATGGATGTCTTTCTTTTGGTGGGAAGCATCCAAGTAGGTACAGATGTCTTCTCTGACACTTCCTAAATTTATGGCCCACTTAAAAAGGAAATCCCTTTCATTTTTCTTTTTGTGTAAGTTTTGTATGTCACTATGAGGCTTGGCATTTGTGACTGACACAAAACACAATAACCTCAAGGGGAAAACGGTGTTTATATTTAGCCTAATTAAATACCGCTATACTTTTAACACACAATGGCATTGGTATTCCTAGAATGTAATTATTAATACATATAATGAGAAATGATTTACGCCTGTATTTGGCACCATAACCCTCCTCCCCCTCTCAATGCATGAAGCACATCAACCTTTATTGAATAAAAATAAATAAAATATTATAAGTCTGTGTGTGATCTTTGACCCTCTAAGCTATGTGCACCCAAGAGAAATATGACACTCATTAAAGAAATAAACAATAACTGACAAAAATATTGTGATCTTACCAAAAAGTAGTTAATTATATCACAGAACATCTTATTCCATGACAGGGTCCAGTATTAAAGGACAGGATACTGTGTGGATTACTGCTATGGAAAAAGTCTTAAATACTTTAAAAGTTTTTTCTTTTTTCTTTTGTTTGGTTTTTTGAGAAAGGGTTTTGCTGTGGAGCTTTGGGGCCTGTCCTGGAACTCACTCTATAGACCAGGCTGGCCTCCAACTCACAGAGAGATCCACCTACCTCTGCCTCCTGGGTGCTGGGATTAAAGGTGCACACCACCACCGCCTGGCTAGTTTTTTTTTTCTTTTCTTTTAATTAAATGTATTGATCATGTAATGATATTTATAATAGCAGGTAGCATACATTAGCTTTAACTAACTGAGTGCCAAACATTACTCTAAACATTTTACATGAAAATAGTACTTACCAGACAAAACATACTTAGGAATAGCTCAGTCAGTACAGACCTGAGTTATGAAACCAAAGCAGTCTCAATCAGATCTGCACACCCTACAGTTACAATACTGTCTCCTCTTTCCACAGGTGTGGAAAAACATAACAAAATTGAAGAAAACAACTTAAGTTGGTAACTTCACATGTTAGGAATTTCTCCTAGATTAGTTTACAATAAACATACATTTCACCTCACATTCTTTTAGTTGTTGCTGTTTGTTTTTAAAACAGGGTCTCTATATGAAGTAGTCCTGGCTGTACTGGATTGCCATGTAGACCAGGAGGGCTCAGAATTTATAGAGTTCTAGAATTAAAGGTGTGAGTCACCATTCCCAGTGCATTTCATATTCTTAATCTTGGGGCAAAATTCTCAAGCTCGACCCAGACATTACCTAAACTATGATAGGTCAAAAGGTTAATAGTGGGGGTGGGGGGTGGACTCCAGACCTGAGTAACCCCATCAAAGCACAGTGTTAGGAAGATTAAACAAGCTAATACATATGAAATGTGTCTGGGAATAGATAGTCCATGTCTGCTTTCCCTTGATCTGACTGGAATACACAGAGTAAAAATACCATCTTCTTATTTGTATAAAACAAAACTAACCATATTAAAATTTTGAAGTATTTAATAATATATTTATTGATTTCCCTGAATAAACTGCTACAAACTGGTCATTTATTTTGCTATTCCTTCCTGTTCCAAAGGAAAGTATGAAAGTCTGCCCACAAAATCCAATGAGATTCCTACACTCCCCCCCCCCCCCCCCATTTTGTCCTGAGACAGGGTTTCTCTGTGAAACAGCCTGGCTATCCTGGAACTCACTCTGTAGACCAGGCGGGCCGTGAACTCAGAGACCCTCTGCCTCCTGAGTGCTGAGATTAAAGGCATGCTCCACCATGGCCAGCTGAGATTCCTATTCTTAAGTGTCTCTTGATATTCTTAGAATGCTTTTACTCCAGGGAAGCTGGCCAGAGGTGAAGAATCGAGAAAAAGAAAATCTAATACTATCCTTTTAAGCACTGAAGTCTTAATTCCAAACAACAAATGATACATACATTCATCGTGGTCTGCTCTTATTGTGGAGGCTTGGCTTTCAACAGACACTATTCCATCCAAAACTGATGCCTTGGATCCTGAGGTGGGGGTTTTCCTTGAAAAACAGAAATGCACACTTGAGTGTATGAGACCCACATACCAGTCCCACCCTCTCCTAGCTACTTTGCTATGAAAACCAAAACTCAGAAGCCACTATCAAGCATGGTTTAGGTTTTATAAAATTTACATTTACAATTTAAAATTTACAATTACTGTTGCACTTGTTTTTCCTGCTTTCTTTTTACTTTTTTGTAACAACAGTATGGCCTTAAAAGTACAAATAAAATGGTTCCTCGGTGTCTCAGTATATAAATTACATTTCAGGCATTTAACAATAATCAGTAGCTGTATTTTTCAAATCAGTCTGTCAGGTGTACAGGACTTCCTATGACTTGGTAGGCTCAGCATCAGCTCTTTAATGCTAACTGGAAATATTAAGGTAACTGACTCAGAATGGACAACAAATGAAAATAGTTGTAAACTATCCTGACAGTCATTTATCACTGGCTTTCCCCTAAGTCCCAACTAAAGCATGCTAACTTTTAAAACAGAACAAACACTATATTCCCAAGAAAGCAGTTTCTGAAGTATTTATTTGTAGGTGTTTGTGAGATTATCTTGACAACTAGCTTGCCAAAATATTGATATTCACCTAGATTCTCATGGAAACTAACTTTTCTGATTCGATCGTTTGTTTTTTGGCTTTTTTGTAACTGGCCATCAAACCTACCAAAATAAGTAACATTTTTATTAAAATGAAACATTACAAAATAAGCAATTAAAAAAAGATCAAGAAAATCCTTTATTTCTTCTACTTTTTATTGAAGTCCTGGAGGATTCCAGTTATTGAATTTGTACTCTCAGCAGAAAACACGTGACTAACTTTGACAGAGGTGACTGTTGCCCTTTATTTAAATAGTGGCTGCCTTTTAAGCCACAGCTGTCCGAATCAGCAACTGCAGCTCCACCAGCAGCAGCAGCAGCGGTCAGGCCACAAGGGCCGTACTAGAGGGAAATCTGTTCCCTCAGGCTCCAACTACATACGAAGGGAACTTCAGTTCAGTTCTCTCCCCCTCTAAAGAACTCAAGATTCAAAGGTTAAAGTGGAATGCTGCTCTTCAGAGGCAGAATAGCAAGTAGCTCACATCCTCTCCTTGCTCGAGTCCTTCAAAAAGCCCTCATGCGTCTCCTCGCCCCTCCTTATAAACCCTTTCTCACCTGGCTCCTCCTCATCACTTCCTGTCAACTGGTTGCTGACGCAGCCTCCTGACCACAGGTGAATTTTATTTAATCAAACACATCTTTGCATCATTAAACAAACTTTTCAGAGCATAAACGAAAGTAACACACCTTGAAATAATATCCTCCAGCAGATGTGGATAGCTTGTGATGTCATACTCATTGCTTGCTCATCAAGTAAAGAATCATTCTTGTGTCTTGTAAAACCATGCTTTATGTGGGCTAGTTGTATCAAACTTAGCTTATTATTTCTAAAGAATTAAAGCTGTCAATGTTTTATATCCTCTACAACAGTGCTACTCCAAGTGCTGAACTAAAACTAAGGTGATGAGTAGCTCCAGTGATCACACTAATTGATTAGGGAAGCTGACTTTCAACAATGAAAGCAGTAGGTTGGTATATATTTAATGTAACCTTACAATTGACTATAATCTAGGAACTAGACTGTTTTTTTTTCTCCTCACTACTAGAGACAGACTGACATGGAATTCACATTCCTCCTCCTTCAGCCTCCCAAGTGCTAAATTACAGTTGTGAGCGACCATATCTAACTAAACCAGGTTTCAGAAAGCAAACGCTGACATACATCATCTGGGATACCTTGGCTTTGCGGGCACTAGAAACATACTATTTTCAAATGAACATAAGAAACTTCTGTTTTGGTCTTTTTTTTTTTTTTTTTTTTTTTAAACACAAGGTCTTACTATGTAGCTCTAGCCATCCTGGAATTCACTATGTAGACCAGTCTGGCCTTTAACTCTCAGAGATCTACCTGCTTCTGACTCACAAGTGTTAAAGGGGTGTGCCACCATTCCTGGCATTTTTGGGTCTTCTATCACACTCAAATAGGAATAAAACTGTCTTAGGAGGTGGGAGGTGAGGACACAGATTGGAAGAAGGGATAGGGAATGGACCAAGTGTCTAAATGACCTTCTTTATGTTCTCTTTGTGTGTGTGTACGTACACACCTGTGTACAGTTGCATGCACATGGACGCTAACTTCAGATGTCCATCTTTTGTGTGTGTGTGTGTGTGTGTGTGTGTACACACCTGTGTACAGTTGCATGCACATGGAGGCTAACTTCAGATGTCCATCTTTTTTTTTGTTTTTTGAGACAGGGTTTCTCTGTGTGTAGTCCTGGCTGTTCTGGAACTTGCTCTGTAGACCAGGCCGTCCTCAACTCACAGAGATTGCCTGTCTCTGCCTCCTGGGTGCTAGGATTAAAAGTGTATGCCACCACTATCTGGCCACAGGGTCTCTCACTAAACCTGGAGTTCAATGACTGGCTAGTGTGGTGGACCAGTAAGGACCCAGGATACTCCTTTCCTTCCCTTTTTTTTTTTTTTTTTTTTTTTTCTGAGGAAGGTTTCTTCTGTCTTGGCTGTCCTGGAATTTGGTCTATAGACCATGCTTACTTTTGCCTCCCCAGTATGGGATTAAAGGCATGTGCCATCACTGTCCAGACCCAGGATCCTCTTGTGTGTCCAGAACTGGTACTCTAGGCATACACTATGATTTCATATAGATGCTGAAGAACTAAACTCAGTCTCCAGAAACTGGAGTTTATACACAGCTATGAAGCATCTCATATATATGGGTGCTGGGAACAGAACATGGGAACTATGAAGAACTGCAAGTGCTCTTAAATAAGCCATCTCTCCAGCCCGGTTTACTTGTAAGAGTGTCTAATGAGATTAGAGGCATCAGATCCCTGGAGCTGGAATTGCTGGCAGTGTTGTGCTCCCTGATGCAGGTGCTTGGCACTGAAGTTGGGTCCTTAGAAGAGCAGTACACACTCTTAACCAATGAGCTACTATCTCTAAGCCCTCAGTTGTTTCCATACACTTACCTTCCAGAGGCTGAGGACACACACAGAGAAGCTTCAGCTCTTTGGACAGGGCTTAAATGACTCAATTCTGAAGATGCCTCCACTGCAACTTCTTCAGAGCCTGGAAGACAGACAGGTAAGGTCATGACAAATGTATCACCATCATTTAAGGAAACTACTGGGCCTACTTCTTTTGTTCTAATTTGTTTTAATTCCTTGGCATCGGGCTGTTAGCATTTCCTTCTAATTCTTTAGGCCTAGCTCAAAGGCCCCCTCTTAACTTCCCAGTTCTCATTTTTGGTCTAACACATGGTCTCCCTAAACTAACTTAATCCTCAATATCCAAAGAGATAGTTGAGGGGAAAAAAAAAAAAGAAGCAGAAGCATAAAGCTACATGCTTAGTTCAGATTACAAACTATGTTTAGAAGCTGGGCTAAGATTCAAACTTAACCTATTACACTCTAGGGCTTATGTTATATCCCTTCAAAATAATTGCTATTTGAGACTGCTTAATATTGTAGGAATAATTAATGAAGATTCTGCTATGAATATCCTTATCTAAGGGTGACCATTTTATTTTAGTGGAATACAGCACATTGAAAGAGAAAGCAGCATAACATTCTAGACACATTTTCTATTGATGAGTCCAATCCTAAAGGTCTTAGGATAATTAATGTCTATATTTGCTAAAGACAGCACAATATAAATAGATTCACTCATCTGTTACAAAACCTTCAATCTGCCTAGGCTAAAAACATGAAATACAATCTACTTTATGACACTTTTTTTTTGTTTTTGTTTTTCAAGTTAGGGTTTCTCTGTATAACAGCCCTGGCTGTCCTGTAACTCTCTGTATACCAGGCTGGCCTCAAACTCACAGAGAAACATCTGCCTCTGCCTCCCTAGTGTTGTGATTAAAGGCGTGCGCCACTACTGCCTGGCAAGATTTTTTTTTTTTTAAATTTTTTTTTAGGAGGTAAAGCTTCATATATCCCAGGCTAGTTTCAAATACTATGCAGCCAAAGAGGACTTGGAACTTGGTTTTCCTGCTCTACATCTTGAGTAAGATTCCAGTTCTACTATGCCTGTGTAATTTGGTGCTGGTGATTGAAACCAGTGCTTGAAGCACACTAGACAAGCACGCCATCAACTGAGCTACATCCATCCCCGGATTTTTATTCTATGTATTTAGTTTAATAGAGCTAAAGAAATACCTTCCATAAAGTTGCCTCCCACCCCATTTTAATGTTGTAAAATAGGCATTTGATCTATCAATTCTAAGCCTTTCTGATGTTCACTTGGCCCCTATCCCAGAACAGTATTAACCAATGCCTTGTCTTCAGAGTCCATCCACTACAGTGTATCTACTAGATACAGGAAGTACTGTGTCCAGTGCACTCACCACTCAAGAGTCAACAGCTAGCACTCCCTGCAAGGGAGGGGGGGAGGTGATTTTCTACTAGACAACATACTTGAACGACTCTTATGACCCTTGTATGCTTATTTCGGAGGTGAGGGCAGAGAGTAGAATCAAAATTACAGTCCTCATGAATGTATGGAGTTGGCACTGTTACTTCTCCTAGTCACTGGAAACCCCTCACGGCAGACTACAGCATGTTAGGTCCCTTCCTTAAACACTACTACTGCTGTTCCCAACTGTCATGGCTAAATAAAAAGGGAGCACATACAAGTTCTCTTGTCATCACATGTCTTAGCTACTTATGAAAGAACACAAGGCATTTTCCTAAGCTGATATAAAATTTATTTTGTCTAGGACCTAGCACACTGTGAGAAAAAAAAAATTGTTTAGCCTGGATGCTTTCCTATGGTAGAAAATATTCTATTATGAAATTATGTATTTAAAGTTCCTACCCATTTGTTTTTCCACAGCCGAAGGAGTACCTTCTGAATTAAACAAATCTTTAATATTCGCCTTGTCAGTTTGTAGAGTCGAATTAGTAGTCACTACTTCAGTGGAAGCACTTGCTGGCTTGGGGGACACAAAAACACCATCTTCCAAGTCTTCGGGTGACGGTGCATCATGATATTCTAAGGAAGTCTGGTCAGATCTGGTTGAAGCAATGCTGTCTTCTTTGCTCACATCCAGTTTCTCCAGACGTCGGGAGTGGGTGTCCAGCGACCCTGCAACCACTTTCTGATGGCCCTTTATAGGGATATCCAGAGGGAAATAAGGGTTTTTATCACCGGTCTTCATCCACTCAGTTTCTGATGGGAGCTCACATTTATGGAAGGATGTACTAACAAATGCTTTTGCATTACGGTCATCTGTAGCCTGGGATTACGAAAAGGAAATGAAAGCATCAGAGTCCCCAGCTATCTATCCCAACCACACTGCCCTTTCCACACTTTAGTTTTTTTGAACTTTCTTAATTACAATTCATTTGTTTCAAATCAAATTTTTTAGCTGTGTAACTAAAAGTGAATTGCTGTTTACATTTCTCTAATCAGTATCAGCAATTAAGACAAAATACAACGTATAGATGATGAAAAATCATCAAGTGGGTAGATTTCTATTACTATTAATTAAAGTGGACTCCACAGACACTCTTTCTATATATAAAGCAATTAGACAAGGAAAGCAACAAGATTCTGGATGAAAACCAAACCATTAGGAAGTCTATGTAGCCCAGTGTCACTTCTGTCACCAATACGCAGCTCCTCAGCCTTTTAATAGTATCATAGTAAAGTACGCGCGCGCGCACACACACACACATACACACACACACACATTTTTACTTCTAGAAGATATATATTGGCTTAGTCCATGTTCTGGAAGGTCCCCCCGCTCCCAGGATTATTTTGTAGTTTCAAGACTATCCATAAGATTGCATACAAAAACAGAAAAACCCTGTGCTGTTACTCAAACTTACTCTCTCAGTCCAGTGTGTGCTCATGCCTTCCTCCATGAAGGAAATCCTGGTTTCTTTAAGTCTGAAAGGTGGAGTGAGGGATCTTCCAGGTGACAGAGAGGGAGATGCCAAAGGTGTTGTTCGAAGACCAGATCTGAGGATGGATGGGGGTGTAAACTCGGCAAATCCAGAAGAAGTGGCCGATAGAGCCAAAGATTTAGCTTTCTATGAGGAAGAGCAAAGAGAATCCCATTATTAGTGCTTGTAATTCACACAAGGGCAGACAGTAATTTCAAGGCATATATATTTCTATCTTCAAAAAACAAGTACAAAATTTTATTTCAGATTGGTGGGAAAATAAGAGATTCAATTAGAACTTTTTTTATATTCTTTCTAAAGGCCTTGACTTTTTCCTTTTTAACTAATAAAAAATACTATATGCAAAAATACTTGGAAAATGAAAAAATGTGTTTGCCCATTATTATTACCAGTCATTCCAAGTGTGGGTTTGTTTCCCTCTTAGTAATTTAGCAAGTGTGGTGGAAGAACAGCCTTTTCAAGATCACCTTATAACAGAAGTTCAAAGTAAAGCAAGTAAAAATAAGCCTAAAACCAAAGTACTTGGAAAAAAATATAAACATGATTATCACCAATAAAGTATGTGTGTATATCACTCAAAAACCTGAAAGCATTTTATAAAGGACATTTTATGATACTCATGTACAGATTTATATTATACTCTAAATAGTACTTTGAAACTATAAGCATAGCCAGGTGGTGGTGGTGGTGGCAGCGGCGGTGGCGCAAACCTTGAATCCCAGTACTTGAGAGGCAGAGGGAGAGTTCCAGGTCAGCCTGGTCTAGTTCTAGCACTGTCAGGGCTACACACCAAAAATCCCTCAATACAAAACAAAACAAACCTGAAAAATAAACACATGAAAGAAAAAAAAAGAAAGAAAAGCAACGCATTTGACCACCCATAGTTATGCCATAAACAGGTTAATTTCTCTGTGCTAATTGAAAAATGCTAACTCCGAAGGACGACAGACAGGTAATACTAACCTTAACTACAGGAGGAGTTTCAAGTAAAAGTAATTCTGAAGGCCTGGAGGTATTTTGATGCGGCCTTTTTAACTGTGAGCTTAATGGCAATGAACTGGATAGCAGACATAAAGGAGATCTTGTTGGACTTTGGTGAATAAACTCCAAACACTGAGAAGGCTGGGGGATAGGATGAACAACCAAGTCCAGTAATCTGTAATTAAATAGAAAAACTTAGTAACTTTTTTTTTTTTATTAGTTTCCAAACAATCACTCATATTTGTGTGCTCACTACCAAACACCGTACCATGTAAACAATGTTAGGCAGGTATAGTAATATAATAAAAATGAGAGCATTAGTTTTAAAAGTCTGAAGTTCTTTCAAAAGCAAAAGGGAATTAGGAATTGTAGACAACAATTTAAGAACAAAAAACTTCAGTAACCCATCTTCCCTTTACATGAAATTTCAACCTCCAAGAAACATCTTCAGGTCACAATATCTAGTGGACCACTTGCACAGGTAGTTCTTCCCATTATGTTTTTAGTGAACACATGTAGCCAAGAATGGCCTTAACTCCTGATCCTGTTGCTTTTGCCTCCCAAGTGCAAAGATTATAAGCATATACCACCACTCTCAGTTTATGGTCAAAATGCTTAGTGATAAAACCAGCAGTAGAGGACACGCTTTTAATCTCAGGGCTTAGGAAGCAGAGGCAGGTGGGTCTCTGTTGAGTTAAAGGCCAGCCTCATCTACAGATTTGAGTTCTAGAATAGCCAGGGCTATATGGAGAAAACCCTGTCTAGAAAACATACACACAAACCTACAGATTGAGTTCTAGAATAGCCAGGGCTACATGGAGAGCCCTGTCTAGAAAACACACACACACACACACACACACATCCCAAAACAAAAAATAGCATCATTTATTTCCTCCAAAATCAAGGGTGACCTCAGCTGAAAATGCTCAGAAAAGTGTGACCTGCTTTGCTGCTGCCAGAAGAAAGAAATCCTGGTTGATGTGTTTTCCTTGGAATCCCAGTCTTTTGGTTCAACTTCTTAGAGGGGGCACCAAACTGTTACTCAGTGGGGGAATATTGGCAGAAACCAAACCTGTGCCCCCCACACACAGATGACTAAAATTATACTTTTAAAATTATTTCTAATTAGCCAGGTGGTGGTGGCGGCGGCGGCGGGGGCGGGGGCGCACACCTTTAATCCCAGCACTCGGGAGGCAGAAGCAGGTGGATCTCTGTGAGTTGGAGGCCACCCTGGGCTACAGAGTGAGTTCCAGGACAGGCAGCAAAACTACACGGAGAAACCCTGTCTCGAAAAACCAAAATCTAATTAAGAAATGTTATAAAAGAAATACTAAACATCACAGTAGGTCTTGGGATTTCCTCAAGTTTTTTTGATGTGTTCCAAATACAAATGGACTTTCTAGTATATATATAAACAAGGCGAACAACAGAAAACCACAAGGTAACCCTTACAAAAATGCCAGAGTTGACTGGGGAATGCATTAATTTTTCTGAGAAATCACAGTTACAGTTATAGGATCTCTGTCATCTGAGTTAATATTAGCTTTTGATTACGCTTGAGACCTTTGGTTGGGTCTTCATTAGGGTCTTATTGCCTTCTGCTACACTCCACTGCTATGTTAAAAGAGAGCAAGACAGGGACTTGTTGGACACAATCACAACTAATGGAAGAGGCAGAGAACATTAGTCACAACTTCATTTACATCAGCTAACTATCATGTGGTAACGGAAATCATCTAACTAAATTTAGTCTAAAAAGTAGGTCCTTTCCAACTTTCAAAATGTATTCAATGATTAAAGCTCCACAAACATCTTTGGTTTCAACTATTTGTTATAAACTTATGCCAGGTAACTTACTGCTAGTATAAAAATCTCATTTTAATTTTAATAAAATCAGTATAATTTTTGACAGTACAACTAAAAATTTAAAGTACTCAAGCATTATTACTCAGAATAAAAAAAATGTATGGTCAGTAATGATTATGTCTTAAATATATACTTAATCACAATTTCATTTTTTTTTTTTTAATTTGCTACGCCAATTTTTATCAGCCTAAACAAGGAACTAAAAATAGCAAGTGAAGTGAAAAGGGCAGAACACCCGACCGGTTCCACACAGGCAGACACCCCGGAGAACGTCACCTACCGTCCCGCCCTTCTTCACTGCACTGCACAAGCTAACAGATTAAGTATCTGTTTTCTTACATCAACTCCCTAGGATTTGCTAAGGTTTTTGCAAGTCCACAATTTCATTTTTTACGTAAGACTTAAATATTAATTATTTACGTAAGCTGGGCAGTGGTGGTGCAGGCCTTTAACCCCAGCACTCGGGAGGCAGAGCCAGGTGGATCCTCTGTGAGTTAGAGGCCAGCCTGGGCTACAGAGTGAGATCCAGGACAGGCACCAAACACCAAAACAACAGAGAAACTTTGTCTCGAAGATAAAAAAAAAAAGAAGAAAAGAAAAAATTTTTTTAGGTAAGATCAAGTTATTACTGCAACTAAGCAACACAAGATACTTCAGTAAAGTCCAGGAGAAATAAATCTTCACCACGTCAACCAAGATTTAGTAACTAATTACAGAAACAACATTCTTTTAGAGATCAACAACAACAACAAAAACCTAAGTTTGACAGATTGTTTTCCTAAAGGTTTCAATATGGTTTGCTTATTTTTACTAAGCCACATGAGATAAGTAAACAGAATGTTAAGTATACTAAAAGCTGATTTATAATTTCCTAAAATGACTATACTCTTGTCCAAATTACAAGTATTTCAATTTTACTTAAGAATTTAAAATAGCACCTGTTAAAACTTAAGACAATTACAGTTTTTTCAATACAATCCATTAAAGTCTCACCTAGAGATTCTCTGGGATGTTTTTGAAATTGGTGTTCCAACAAATGCCTCAGGAAGTTCTGGATGTGGGAAAGGATGTACTACCAGAGATGGCTGTTCTGTTTTAGGACTACAGAAAAATAAAAATTCAATTTTAAGTTAGGTACCATATGGGTTACTGGCAAAAATGCTATGAGATTAGATGGGAGAAAGGACTTCTATTCTTTACTTTGTACATCTCTGCAGTTTACAAATAATAATCATCACTTGAAAACGTGAAATGGGGCTAGAAGAACTCAGTCCCAGTGTCTGAATTCAATCTCCAGAACCCACATGGTGGAGAGAACTGACTCCCACAAGTTGTCCTATGATCTCCAAACATGTGCACACATACACATAAATTTAATGACCAAACAATCCTTTAACAAAGTAGCCAATGTAAAGAAATTTCATATTTTATATTCTGTAATAAACTCGCTAACAGTGAGGGTGCCTTGCTGATGAATATTGCTGCTGTTCTGGAAAGAGTACATGTAGCAGGACTTACCTGACACCCTGAGTTTGAACCCTAGGACCAATATGGTGGAAGGAAAGAATCAGCTCTTTTAAATATTCCTCTGACCTCCACATGGGCTCTATGAGCTGCATGCCTTATCCCCCCACCACACACATAAAGTAAGTACAACTTAAAGGTAATTAAAAACAATACCTATTGTAAAGTGAGATGCCATTTCTAGGTTCATGGCTTGCCCACACCTCTCCAATTTTAGACAACACATTACTGATGAAAGTAGATCTTGTCAACACTGTTCCCGTTATGGCTTTCTTTGGAAATGCTGATAATGGTTTGGGTCTTGAAACTGAAAAATTAAGAATACAGGACTCAGTTGCATCTCTAACAAGGTTTTAATAAAAGAAAAAAAAAAAAGGTAACATGACTGTACAACACAAGGAAATGATTCCAGGAAGGGAATCATTCTGTATCTTTTCTAGCCTGAGTGTAAGCATTTTGCAATGAAATCTTACCTTCTTGAAAAACTGATGATGTTGACAGATGGTAAGGCTTAGCTCGCTCAATGGCTAATTTTCTCTGGACTCTAGGTAAAATTTTCCCATACTGGTCTATTATAGAATTTCGAGCCACTGATCTCTCCCGCAAACGTGGGTCACGATCACTCTATTGAACACATAATTAACAAAAATTTAATCTTCATGTTAGATGCTACTATTATATATTTATCACTGAAATTTTAATTATGAATGTCCTATAGTAAATTCCTTCTATCTACATTTTTCCAGCTCAGACTTCATATACGTCCTTAAAATTGTGTATATACCTATACATTCCAAATATCCACTCCTAAGCCTTGATTTTTCACAGCGAATACAAACAAAAGGAGCGTAACACAAAATACGCTCCTTTGCATGTACCTTCATGTGGGGAGAAGAGAAAGCCCTGAGTGTGTTAAGTTCTGAGTGAATGTGTGTTGTTTACATGGCCACGGGCATGCCAAGAACCAAAAGCCTCAGGCACACGGGAAGATGGAAAACACCCCCACTACACACACACAGAGGCAAAGGCTTCCTCCGGTTCATGTGAATGTTAAAGGCATATACAGGAAATGCAGCTTTATTCCTCTGGATATTTATGGCCTGAAGACTGCTTCTACCAAGATTAAATCAACCTGTCTTCTTGATCCAGCTGGATATCATAAGCTGTACCTCATTTATCTGTACAGAATAACCTAGCCTCCTTGTTCAGCTGTAGGCAATAGCCCCAACTCCCTGTTTAACTGCATATAATAAACAAGCTGAGCTTCCAGGGTGCTGTGGGTTCTCCCCTAAAAGAGCCCAGTGCAAATGATCCCAGCTTTTCTGTGTCTCTGTATTTCAACTCCTACTCTCTAGTACTCTTCCCTTCCTGTTCTCTAAGTGAACACAGTGGCACACACAGAATTCTGTAAGTAGTTCCCAATGTTAACCGTA
The DNA here is from genome assembly GCF_049852395.1 of Peromyscus maniculatus bairdii. Taxonomy (NCBI): domain Eukaryota; kingdom Metazoa; phylum Chordata; class Mammalia; order Rodentia; family Cricetidae; genus Peromyscus; species Peromyscus maniculatus. The sequence goes on from NC_134862.1 coordinate 88,381,632, forward strand.
TCAATGAGGATTAACCAAGTTCAAGACAATGTAAAGCAATGGACATTAAACTAAGATCTTGTAAAAGTAAAAAAGGTTTCAGTTTTCCTCATTCTCTTGTTTCACACAATGAGAAAACTTTAATCATACCGTCAGATTATTCTTCAGAGTCTGGTTTAGTTTCAAGGCAGAAATATAATTGGCACGCTGTAAATGGTGAACTAGAAGGAATTCCTGATTCTGAACACTGGTACTGGATTGTAAAAATTTCACTAAACATTCCTGGAAAAACAAAAGAGATGTGTAAACTATCAATTTACCCTAAATTTCTTTAAGTCTACACTGATTGGTGATTAGTTACCTGTTCAGTGTCTGTAAATGGTAGCTTCAGTAAATCCTCCATTAAGCCCATCTCCTGACAAACTTCATAAGTGTGCTTCAATAGTTCTTCTATATTCACTCTGTTTGAGTTTTGTCTCAGTAGGTTCCAGGCCTCAACCATGCATCTGAAATCAGTACCAAAGGTTCAAAAAGCCATAGAACACATAGAAAAGTCACCTGCTTATAGTATTTCAAAGCTCATGTGCAACTATAAAATACTTGAAACAATTCATTTCTCACAGTGTACTAGGTCCTAGACGAAGTAAATTTTATTTCAGCTTAGGAAAATGCCTTGTGTTCTTTCACAAGAAGGTAAGACACTGGATGTACTTACCTATTAAAAAGCAGAACAGTGAGGTGAAGGATGACATCATTGCTACTGGACACTGTGGGCTTCATTGTCTGAAGATACCGGAGAGCCTGTTTGTGCTCTCCCTGACTCATAAAGGCTTCAATGATCTTTGAATGCTGCCACGACACAGGTTTTGCAGTAACTGGGTGAAACAGAAGATCTAAACCATTCTGCAAAAATGAAGTGTTAAATAGAAATACAGTCCTTTGTATTTAGACAAAGTAGTTAGCCCTCAGAAAGGGCAAGTAGTATTAAAAAAAAAATCAAAATTAAGTAAGCTTAATGTAAGCTAAAAGGAGCTAATCTATGGTAGAGTTCAAAGAACAAAGGCGTCATATCTTTGAGGCCTCGTATGTAAAATTCTTCCTATACCAATTTCATGCCCCATTAACAAATTCTGTCTTCTTTGGTTCACACCAAAACCCAAACACATCTCTTAACACAACACTCAGTGCTGCACCATTCCCAACCACCCACCTGTATGATCCCTTCTTTAAACACCTAGTAACCTGAGGTTATCAACTGGTATTCTTGCTGCTTAGATGAGAGCACTAGTTAAAGTGCTATTCCCTCTAGAAATAGACATCATCATCTTGTGTCAAAAATCAATCTAGTTATACATCTTTCTAGTATACTAACTTACAAAAGCTTATATTCCAAATGACATACTTACCTCGTAGTCATTATGATCTAGCAGCCAAAATCCTTGAACTAACTTAACTTGGCCCCAAGAAATAGCAAAGGCAGTAGGAAAAGATTCAATGGGAGTATCCATTTTGTTTGGAAAGGAATACATAATATCGAGTAGCAAATAAATGGTCTTTTAAAAAAAGGATTAAGGGCAATAAACAGAAAGAAAACAATCCTACATATATACTTAGAATAGGGAATACAATATAGAATCAAGGTTTTAAAAAAACGTGTTTACAAGGCTACCAGGGATATCCAGCTATGAATATTGTTCATTAAACATAGACAAAAGTAGTCCCATGCCAACCTCATTTCTCCTCTTTATTTTAGTGCTACAACAAAAGACTGAACAAAAATGTATCTTGTTCATTAAAACAAACAGTAAATTTAAGTAACCTGTTTAGTAAATTTAAAAAGAGCTATAGATCAAACTCTTATTTGGTAAAATCTGGCAGTTTAAACAAACACATTGAATGTCTAATAAATTACGAACAAACAATATATTAGACTAAAATGACATTAGGACAAAACATCGTCACAAAAAGCATTAAGGTTCAAATGATACCTGCGGCTGTATCAAGCTCACTTTAAAAGCTTGTTTAATGTGTGGGTGTATGGTGTGTGATCATGTGCACCCATGTGCTTATGAGTATGCTCAGGTATACATGGAGGCCAGAAGTCAGATAGAAGGAGATAACCCACCAGAGAGTGGTCACACCTTGTTTTGAATTTTTTGAGAAAGTCTCTCACTGAACCTGGATCTTATCACTGGGCTCAACTGGTTGGCTAGTAAGATCCTAACATCCATGTCTCTGCTCCCCTAACACTGGGACTGCAGGCACATGCTTGGGACATGAACTCAGGTCCTCATGCTTAGGACAGAAGCACTTCACTCACTGAGCCTTATTTCCAGGCCTCTGTGTGAACTTTAGTGTTCTCATCTGCAGCACACAAACGAACTCTACTGAGAACAGCAGCTTGGCCCAGCAGTATTCCTCCAACCTGCCGGTAAGTGCACGGCCACTCGTCTACGACTCCTCTCACCCCACTGCCAGCCCCAGAGCAGCGGCTTTTGAACACATTTGAGACTCTGATGAAAGGCAAGGTCACCCCAAGAATAAGTGGCCTAAGACAATTATTTTTATAACTTTCACATTTATCATCAGCCATCTGACCCTGACCAACTGATTCTGAGTTGAGAATATATACTTGGGGGGGAGGGGAGGAAAACATTTCATGAGACTGGGTTAAATATTTGAGAGACTTGCTCCTGGAATTTTATGATTTAGGTAATATATGTTATTAAAAGTTTAAAGGATACAATAGCATGTTTGCTTGTTTCAGTAATGTTGTCTAATAAATATATGTCGAGTAGTGCCTAGAAAACAAAGATAAAAATGTCAGTGCATTTTAGTCTTTTTTTGGTCTTCCACTTTCTCTAGCCTGTGTCAGGCATGAAAACTTCTTTCAGTTATGAACTCCCCCTCCCTCCACTCAGACTCTTGAACTATTACTGTAACCTACATGGATGCTAGCAGGAGGATATTTTCCTGTGCCTCCTTCATCCCGTTTCCACAACTTCTCAACTTGATCTCCTAGTTGAGAAACTAATCCGTCAATCATCAAGCAATCATGGCTCCACTTCCCTCTGCAATATGGGAAACATTACAGATTACCTGCATGAATATTAACCACTGATATCAAATGCTCAGAAACTATACATTTACCCAACGACAGGTGAGAAGCAGACTTCCTTGGTATCATGAGACTGTAGAAATAAAGTAGCACTGTCAGAAAAACCTCAAGTTGCTTCAAGTTCAGTCATTACCCAGGCAGCCATTGAAGACTACACGCTAGGAAAGAATGGGGTTTAACCAGTAAGATGGCTGAGACTGTTTGATTCTCCACCATTCTCAACTAAGGATTTGTCCCAGGTACTAAAAATATTTCTGTTCCAACTCAGAGCTGAATCTGATTTACTCATTCAAAAATGCATTACTGAGTACTTCCAATGTGATGCAGATACCACTCTTGCCGATTCCCGCACCTATCAAGAGCAAGAGCAGTTTTTATTTATTGAAACTGTCCTATGAGCCAGACATATGCTAAGTGCCCTGCATACTTAACTTCTGTATTTATATCGCAGCTTATAAAGCAAACCTTCCAAAGGACATGTACTTACAAAACAATGGCTATACAACTTTTTAAGTTCAAAATCATGAGTTACTGCCTCAAGATACAAGAGAATAAGGAATATTAAAACCATACACCCAATCAATTTCCCAAGTGCATGTCCATTATGCTAAAGCACTGGTTATGCTAAAGCACTGGTTTCCAAAATTCACAGCGCATGAGAATTACAGCTCATTCTCAGGAGAATCGAACCCAAGAAATCTGGAGTCAGTACTTGTAAGCCATGCCTTAAATGCTACTTGGTCAACTGGAGGAAGAAGACTGTCCAGAGACAGGATTCAGAGTCTAAATGTTTCTTCTGTTTTATTTCAAAACACCTAACTAGGCTATTCATTTTTTTTCTTTTACCTTTATGAGAAAACTACCAAAAATAAGAAAAGGAAAAAGAGATCAAAGTTTTAAAAACTGTTAAAACCAATAGGTTTTCGATGTGTAGAAGATTCTTGGGGGTGGAAGAGTGGTTCTTCAAACTCCTGTGACAGATCCCACATGACTATCATTTTATTTAGAAAAGAATCATGGTGCACTCTAATTAGGTCGGTGGCCAGTCTTCTATCAAGCCTACCAATCAGTGAGCATGGGAAACCTTTCTAGCTTCTGAATCTTCAATTTTCCTTCAATGTCTTAGAAGTGTTTACTATACAAGTCTTACACGCATGATTAGAGTACCCTAAGAGATTTTATTTTGAGGCTACTGTGAAAGGTACTGCTTCCCTGATTTCATGTTCAGTTTGTTTGTCCTCTGTACAAAGGAAGGCTACTGAGTTCTGTGTATTAATTTTGAATCCTGCTATTCTGCTGAAAGCGTTTATCAGCTGTAGGATTTTCTTGTTGGAATTTTGAGGGTCACTATGTATACATATCATATCACCTACAAGGCCCCATACCCGAGTTAAGAATACATACTTAGGTGGGGTGGGAGGGACATTTTATGAGACCAGGTTAGATATCTGAGAGTCCTGCTACTGGAATTTTATGATTTTGGTAATACACAAATACTTGCAAACTCAATGTCATTTTTGTCCCATAATGCTTTGTCTGGGCATTTTCTTCCGGTCCTACTGTCTTTTCCTTATATATTATAATTTCCGATTATGGTTTTAGGGGATTTCTGTGTTTGTCAACATATGTTTGGGATTTTCTTTGCCTCTAAGTTTTTCTGTCCATTTTTTTTTTGTTCTGATCAGATTTGCTGTTATTTATTTTTGTTTAGATTCCTGTTTGCTTTCTAATGAGAAAGAATAAGAAAGGATATATATTTGGGTGGGTGGGAAGATCTGGAAGGTGTTGGGGGAGGGAGAGTCACAATCAGAATATAGTGTATGAAAAAAATTATTTTCAATAAAAAAGTATAGACATTAAGTTAAAGCAAACAACCCAACTAGTAATGTCAATCATGACAATACTTGATGAAGAAGTTCAAATAGTCATTTTAGTCTGAGTGTAAATACTGTAGTCAGGTTGCACTGTACCTGGGCGAGCGTTCACACTTCTGCCGACGACTGGTATAGTAGTTCTGAATAATAGGGTAGTTGTAGCGTAGCCTTGACAGCTGCAGAGCATCATCTGGCGGTTTTATTAAAGTTGGGGAAAAAGTTAGTAATAGTGCCAAAACATCCCAAAATTTAGGTTATAACAATTGATTTTACTCTAATTATGTAATAAATTTTTAGTCTTGCTAAAATTTATTTACTTATTTATTTTTCAAGACAGGTTTTTTCTGTGTAACCCTGGAACTTGCTTTGTAGACCAGGCTAACCTTGAACTCAGAGATCTGCTTGCCTCTGCCTTCTGAGTGCTGGGATTAAAGGCGTGCGCCACTACTGCCCAGCCCAGTCTTGCTAAAATTTAATCAATACAAGACACACTCTTTAAAAAAAAAAATGTATGTATAAAGTTGTGGGGGGTGGGGAACAGATCTACAAGGAGTTTGAGAAAGAGCATAGGTTAAATATAACCAAAAAACACTGAATACACATATGAAAGCCAGGCATGTCAGTGTACACCTTTAGTCCCAGCATATAGGGAAGAGGCAGAGTCAGAGTCAGGTGAAACTCTACGATTTTGAGACAAGTCTAGTACAAGAGTTTCCAACCAGACAGGGATATACAGTGAGACCCTTTGTCAAAACAGAACAACAAAAGCATTAAACACCAGTAAATGAGGTTGTCAAAACCAAGGTTCCATGGGTCTAAGTTATAGGTAGTGATATTTTAGAAGCCATGTTTCCTCAAATTTGCTCTTATTTTACATGCTAATCCAATGAACATACACAGAGCCTCTGTGAGGCAATGAAGATACAAAGTAAAAAAGAATGATGACCAGAAAACATAATATGGACGCTCAGAACAGAACAATTAACACTATGGAGTTAGGATATTTCAATCATATTCATATATCAAATACTTTACCTAAGCCTTCAGGTAAAAGCCCAGAATGAGAAAACCACAGAACCATTTGTGCATATTGACAGATAAGTTGGGTAACCATATGCTTATTACTCAAGTCCACCAGTCCTACAAAAAAGAATCAACATTGGTTGTGTAACTTTCAATTTATCAACCACAAATGACAATCAAAATAGTCAACAGTGTGCACATATAAAATTTAGTTTATATTTAGTATATATTGAGTCAAAGTGAGGTTAAGCAAATCTCTAAAATGTTAAAAAAACTTGGGGTTAGGGATTTAGCTCAGTGGTAGAGCGCTTGCCTAGCAAGCACAAGGCCCTGGGTTCGATCTTCAGCTACACCCCCCCCCCCCAAAAAGAAAGAAAACTCACCAACTAATAGGCATTTTTATGCATACTACAATTAATTGTTTCATACAAAATGTAATTAAAATAGACCGAAAATAGATTGCTCAAATTAGGCCTTAAAATGAAATGGTACTTTTTCCTTTGCTGAAATGGCAAAATAAAGCAAAAACAAAACAACAAAAAGTCACTTCTTTCAATACAAAAATCCATGTTAGCCTCCAATTTTAAATTCTACTGGTAGTCAATTCTAAGGCCAGCAAGACGGCTCAATGAGTCGACGCTCACCAAAATAGCCATGAGACCTAAGTGCAATTCCTAGAACATACATAGACAGAAAGAACCAACCAGAGCTGTTCTGTGACATCTGTACAATATGGCATATATGCATGCACATTCACTATAGCATACAAATAATTAAAAAAAAATTCCAAGTAGAACAAATAATTTCCTCTTTACACAATGCCTCATCAAGTAAATAAGAACTTTAAGTGAATTAAGTAGAATTTAATAAAACACTCAATTGTATAGAGTGCATACCTCTTTCAGTGATGCCCTGGGCCTCCATTGCAAAACAACTTAAGACTGTATTAAGGTTGCTAAGAAGTAAATGGCACTGCTGGATAGACTGTATGGTTTGTGGATCGATGAATCGACATGAACCATCAAATAATGGTGCACCTTCCAAGGTTAAAATACAAGATTAGAATCAATGTACATTTTTCTGGAAGTTCAATTACTCTAAAGAATGATAGGCTTTAAAAATACAGGCTAGAACTGGCAACTATCAAGGAACTTAGAAAGTGCTTTAAATATAAAACCAGAGTCAAAGTAAGATTATAAACTCAATATAGGGCTACAGCTTATCCTCCTAACTACTATGGGTCATAAGATATGGATTTACTTTAATAAACCATTTAATCACATCAATATTTAACATGTGGCTAATGTAAACAATATCTTAATTTCTCAGTCCCTTAAATGAAATTCTAATTTTCTTCTTGTAAATTTACAATACTATACCTGCATTTGAATTATCATAAGAAGTTAAAAAAACAAACAACAAAAAAGCTACAATGTCTCCTTTAACCAGCATAAAATATTTAAAACTTCAACAGCTGAGTTACAAATAGCCAGGTGCGGGAGGCACACAACTGTAATCCCAGCACTTGGGAGGTAAAGGCAGGATCATCTTTTGCCACACAGCTATGATGATATGCTAATGTAGATTATTAATTAATGTGTTGCCAGTGAAAAGATTCTCTTAAAAAGTGTTTCAACGACTTTAATTAAATGTTTTCTTCCAGGACTGTAAATCTTAAGATTTTACATTCCTAAAACTATTACTGAGCTAGATGTGCTCATGCCTGTAATTCAAGCACTTGGAGGCTGAGGAAGGAGGCTCACCACAAATTCAAAGCAAGCATGGACTATAGTGAGAGGCTTGTGACATCCTAGGTTACTGACACCTTGTCTATCTGTAAATAACACATTAATCATGATTAGCTTTTAACTATTAAAATTTGTCCTGAATCCAGACTTAATACTTACAAAGCCTGTCAAATTCTTCTTTTGTGAGAACCACCTTATTCCATGTCCACTCAAGAACAAATCGTAGATTAGCAGCAGAATTTGGTTGTTCTTATTTGTATTTATAAAAGAAAAAAGATAAAAAGAATGATTACTAACTCCAAAATGAAGATCAGTTCTTTGTAGGAGGAACCAGGCAGGAAGCACCTTAACCAAGTTCATGAATTTAACATCAACTTGTACCAAATGTATCTCGATGCACCTTATTGCATGTTATTGCATGAACTATGCTGCCCAAGGTACAAAACCTAATAAAGTAGAGGAAGGATAGAGAGTGGGTATCACGAAGATCAATAAATAGAAACTGGAAAGCAATCTAAAACACACACACACACACACACACAAAAAAAAAAAAGCCGTGTGGTGGTGGTGCATGCCTTTAATCCCAGCACTTGGGAGGCAGAAGCAGGCGGATCTTTGTGAGTTCGAAGCCAGCCTGGGCTACAGAGCGAGATCCAGGAAAGACACAAAGCTACACAGAGAAACCCTGTCTCAAAAAACCAAAAGAAATTCATTTAGAAATTTCATCAGATTAAGGAATATTAAAAGACTTAAAACATGCTAGGCATGGAGGTACATGCCTTTAATTCCAGCACTAAGGAGGCAGAAGTATTTAAATCAGAGTCAGAAGTATTCAAATCTGAGTTTGAGATTAGCCTGGTCTACAGAGTAAGTTCCAGGACAGCTAGGGCTACCCAGAAGTACCCTGTCTAGAAACAAACCCCCCCCAAAACTAAAAAACACAAAAGATGCTGTATTCTTCCAAATCTCTCTAGCTATAAAACATTTCTGAAACATTGCTAAGTTCTCAATTGTTGTTAATCTTCATTCTGTAATCACAAGGTTTTTATAGGTAAGCATCATTTGTTTTTAGTTAAATAAAATTGAAATGAGTAAGAAACAGGATGCTTTCTTTCAAACTGGTTTACAACAGAACAATATGGGGCGGAGTACACGTATGCAAGTGTACATATACACATGTAAAGAGTAAAAGAAATACACACTACACTGTAAATGTATCTCCAGGGAATTTGGCAGACTGCAAAAAGTATATAAAAGTTATACAGCACATGACTCAGACTATGAGAAATGACAAAAATTGTAGCAGCAGTGAGCAGATTAGTGCTCAGGCACCAGGCAAGGAGGTAGACAAGGAGGGCAATGCTCAGAATCTTGGATGTGATACTGTACAAGAGGTTTGCTAGATTGCATTACTCACTCGGGAGAAAACTGTTATAAAGCATAGAGATTCACTCTATTATGTCATACTAGTTTATGTGAATTTATAATTATCTCATAAAAAAAGTTTAGCCAAAAAGTGAAACTACAAACTGTAATTTTAAAAATAAAGTCCAACTGTTACCTTCTGTTATCCATGTTCTGATGGAGCCAGTCAAGAGTCCCAGGGAACTTGTCTGAACTGCTGCTGACAATACAGCTTCTAACTGTTCTTCCTAAACCGTGTTCAAGACAAAGACAGATTGAAATAACAAGCAGTCAAAGGCTGGAAAAGTTAGGACTCCCTAGTTTGGCTAAAGGCGGAGAGACCATAAATCACATGCCTAGAATCCCAGCACTCACTCAGGAGGCTGCAGTAGAAGGATCACAAGTTTGAGGCCAAAGTGGACAAACCACTGAGAAAAGCAAATGACAGTAATAACCGGCCTCAGTAAGGAGGTGGGAAATCTCACTCAGAAGACTTGCAGGGCATGTTTGACGAAGCTAACTAGACAGTGAAGGGAATCCTAAGCTGTTTGTTTTTACTTTTATTGATGGTATTGGGACTGAAACTGGAGCCCAGGGCATGTTAGGCAAGCACTCTACCACTGAGCTATATATATCCTCAGTCCTCTTTTTATTTATTTATTTATTCATTTAGTCCTCTATTTATTTATTTATTTATTTATTTATTTATTTATTTATTTATTTATTTATTTATTTATTTATTTATTTATTTATTTATTTATTTATTTATTTATTTGAGACAGGGTTTCCCTGTGTCGTTTTGTGCCTTTCCTGGATCTTGCTCTGTAGACCAGGCTGGCTTTGAACGGACAAAGATCCGCCTGGCTCTGCCTCCTGAGTGCTGGGATTAAAGGCGTGCGCCACCACCGCCCAGCCTCTTTTTATTTTAAAATAGAGTCTCACTAAATTGGAAAAGCAAGCCTTGAAGACATTCTGTGGCCCAGCCTGACTTTAAACTTGTGATCTTGCTGCCTCAATAACTAGGATACATGCTTACACTGACAGGCCCACCTCTATGTGTGACTATTTTTTTTTTAAAAAAGGTGTTTTGCCTACATGTATAGATATGCACCATGTGTGCATGCATGATGCCTGCAGCAGTCAAAAGAAGGCATCAGGTCCCCTGGAACTGTTGTTACAGATAGTTGTAAGCCACCATATGGATCCTGAGAACTGAACCTGGGTCCTCTGTAAGAGCAACAAGTACTCTTAACTGCTAGCCATTTCTCTAGCCATGTTAGGTGACTTGGAGGCCAAATCCCGAGCATGATCAACAGCATGAGGATACATAATGATAGTACCATATTATCCACTTTTGCAAAAAACATGTAATAGATTTATAATTTAGATTGCAATAGAGAACATGCAATTCAAAAGAAAGAAAGAATATAGTTAAGTATCTCACTTGACTTAAACTGGAAGGCTGAATGTCAATAAGTCTTGGTGAGAGAAGGCCAGCAACAAGACATCGATTATAACTATCAGGAATGACTTCATTGAGAGACGGTCCTGATTTCTTTAAAAATGTCAAAGTCTGTAATAGAGAAATTAGTCCAACATCAACCAATAATCAATTCCAATCCAATCTAAGAAATACTTTAGTTAATATTTGAGTAACACTTAAAAACACCTATGGAAATAACAGAAGACTGACTAAACTGTAGGATCATAAGGGGTTTTACAGAGTCTCAAGAAATGTTTCTTTACCGTGAGTAGTATCACTCAGGCAGTTAAGTCACAGTAATTATTTTTACATGTGGCTGACTACTACATCTGAACATCACATTACCCAGAAACTATTTTTGCATCATTCTGATGTCAGCTTGGTATGATTTCTGAGAAACACTAGGGAGAAACCCTCTCCAGGTCACCACCACACAAAGGATGAGCCACAGTTGGGGTGTAGTCTTTATCCCCAGCACTTGGAGGCAGAACAGATGAACCTGTGAGCTCCAGAACAGCCATCAAAACACTGTGAGACCCTGTCTCCTAAGCAACCACCCAGATGCGATAAGGCCTATTCACTTACTTGGCATTCAAGTAGATAACATTCACACAAAGCCCCTAAAGCACTTCAATGCCTCTTCTAGCAAACTGTCATTAAAACTAAGGTATTAAGACACTAAACTCATAAACCTAGCAGAAACTATTATACAAATGCCATGAAAGTTTAAATACATGAAATCATGTGCATTTTAATATGCAACTTCAGCTTAATACCACACACTCTGCATGTTAATTCATACACATACCTCCTTCTGAAATCCAGCACAAGTTACATGAATAACTCCAGAGTTTAACAAACAAGTGGCATCTTAAAAAGAAAAAAAGATTTTAAAATTCAAATTAAATGTTTACTGTAGGTAACCAAATTATTATATAGAATAAATCACCATCCTCTTTTTTTTTTGTTTGTTTTTTTTGTTTTATTTTTTGTTTTTTGAGACAGAGTTTCTCTGTGTAGCTTTGGAGCCTTTCCTGGAACTCACTCTGTAGACCAGGCTGGCCTCGAACTCACAGAGATCCATCTGCCTCTGCCTCCCAAGTGCTGGGATTAAAGGCATGCACCACCACCGCCCAGACACGATAGATGATAGATTGATAGATAGATAGATAGATAGACAGACAGACAGACAGACAGAGACAGAGACAGACAGGCAGGCAGGCTGGCCGTTGATTGACCAACCGACCAACCAACCTACGGACCAGGTCTCATCACTGTGTATTCCTAGCCAACCTGGAACTCTATGTAAATGAGGCTGGCCTTAAACTCTCAAGAGCTCCTCCTACCTCTGCCTGTGCTGGGATTAAAGGCATGTGCCACCACACCCAGCAAGAATGAATTCTTAAGTAAACCTCTTCAAATATTTTCTTCTGATACAGTGACAAACTTTATTAGCAACTTATTAACTGACATATTCTAAAAGATTTGAAATAGTATTAACTTACAAACACATACTAAATTTCTCATGTACATGTAAACATGTGTATTAAAGAAGTTATCTAAGTTAAATGCTAGTGAGATATGAACAGAAGACACCATAGACACTAAACCAACATACAACTGACAACTTCATTTACACATTATTTCCCTCAAAGTATCATGAAAATACATACCAAAATTAAAAGTACTTGGGTTAAAAAACTGCTCTGGAGGCGGATATGAAGGAGAAACCCCTCGATTCAAACTTCTCTCATGGACTAGTATGTCCAGGATGTGATGTGGGGAAGTCCTACTTACAACTGAATCCAGTGACCACAACGCAAAGTAAGAGCAATTGTGTAGAGATTCTCCTGATCTAAAAGAAAAGTTAAAAGGTATTGAGACACTGATCAGTGATGTATAACAATATCTGAGGGAGAGGGATGAGAAAAGACAGTAACCATACCTTAATGAATCTGGCATCTGGGCATGATACCACCGATTTATGTCAAAAAGTCCTAAGTACACAGAAGGCTTTCCCTGCCCATATATGTTCACTTGCCAGGTGAAGACAGAAACACTAGTGTCAGGGGATAGCGCTGCAAACAAACAAACAAAAAAAACCAACAATTTTTCAGAAACAGAATAAAGAATCTAAAAGTACAACCACAACAGAATCACAGTAACATTTAATTCATTTTTCAATAGACTTATCAAAAACCTTTCTATCATGTGAGTCTCACTTATGCCCTGATGTTCCTCTGTAGCTATTAGGAAGGCTCTTTGCTTCAGTTAATACTTCAGTGACTTTAGAGACACCAAAGTAGAAAATACAAAGTGATTTCAAAGAAAATTCCACCAAGGATGGAACAGAGCTACCACAAAAGTTAATCCAATACTCAAAATAGATATTTTTTTTTTCTTTTTTTCTTTTTGGTTTTTCAAGACAGGGTTTCTCTGTCTTGTTTTGGTGCCTGTTCTGGAGCTCACTCTGTAGACTAGGCTGGCCTCGAACTCGAACTCACAGAGATCCGCCTGGCTCTACCTTCCAAGTGCTGGGATTAAAGGCGTGCACCACCACCGCCCAGCTCAAAATGGATGTCCTTAAGTACTGAGTTCTTTAGAGGAACTTAGTTGAGAAAGACAGGTCTAGCCATATGGTAAAGGCAAAACCAATACCTAGACTGTGGCAATGGACCAGCACCAGAAGGAGCCTCAACAGAAGAGAAAAGTAAAAACCTCAGATACCACTAATGGCAACTCCAAGAGGAAGGAAGATGTAGACAGAGATGAAGAAGAGAGACGGCGGCGTGTTAAGTTTCTGACGTATGCATTTGGATGTGGAAACAGGTTCACACAGGACATCTCTGGGATGAATGAACTCACTAAAATACAGGATCTAGATACATGAACAGCCAAAGGCCCTGCCTGAGGCATCTCCAGAACTGAAGGGACTGTGACATTCTGCTGTAGTTCTAGTAAAAGGAATAGAGTATCATCTCATCTACACAAGGAGAAGCAGGACTCAGAAATACTAATTAAAAAGGAGACCATCTTTGTGTTGAATTAGAGTCAAACACATGGATCTTTCATTCTTCAGTTCTGTATAGCAATCCAGAAAACATGAAAGATCTGAAAGCCTAAAAAACCGATGTAATCAGAACCTTAATTTGCCATTGTCAGAAATATAAGTTCTAGAAACCTGTCTAAGTCATAAGTCATCACACAGAATAGTTAAGAGTGCTTTGAACCAACCTTCTCTCATACTTTCTTCCCTGTCACCATGAGATGGGAATCTTTCTATACTCTGGCATCCCAACAGTTTAGTATTACTAGTCTGTCCCCTTAAGGGGAACATGCCACCCGCTAGATCCAGTGTGTATCTTTCTTCGCAGTATTCTAATCCCTGCAACATAAAATAAGCACAAATTTTAACATCATCTAAGTAAAAGTGCTCTAAAATTAAGTATTTCCATGCTTAAAAGTTTTTCCACACAAAAGCATTAACAGAACTAATCACTCCAAAGGCTATAAAATTATATACACAACTATAAATGCAAATACTAAGTTAGATTTACACTCTCAAAAACAATCACCAATACTGTTGTAAAGTTGATTAAACCATGGGAGCACTCATGCACTAGAAGCTAGAGCATAAAATACCCTAGATCAGCCAATCAATTTCAGTGTTCTCATATAAATTCTTAAGGATACGGTTTTATTTATTTATTTATTTTTTCCATTTTGAGACAAGGTCTCTCTACGTAGCCCTGGCTGTCCTAGAACTTGTCTTGCCTCAAAAGATTGAATATTAATTCTCAATTAAAAAAGAAACTTTTGCTCAATAAACAAGAACAGTTTTTAACAACCCTCCTTCCTCTTTTTTTTTTTCCTTTTTTTTCCCTTGAGACAGGAAATCACTATGTAGCTCTGGCTACCCCAGAACTCACTATGTAGACTAGGCTGGCCTTGAGGTCACAGAGATCTTCCTGCCTCTTCTTGGTGCTGGGATTAAAGGCTTAGAATTCTTTCTTAATCAGATTCCCTTAAGAGCTAACAAAAGGCTGAGATGTTCCCCAGGAAAATGTATAATCATTAGCTTTCATAGATACCCTAAAACCCACCTAGATCGCTAAACACTAAATTCTGAAAGCCTGTTCTAGAGTTGGAAATGTAGCTATTAGTAACATTCCTCTTTTTTAATTTTAGAAATTTGGTTAGAAAAATAAGCAGTCATCTGAGTATTCTGACGTATATACCCTGAGTGGCTCCCTAGCATATTTTGTTTGGTATGTTAGAACTAAGTTAGGAACATTTCTCCTGGGTATTACAGTTAGGTCACAAACACAAATCTCTCTATTGGGGGGGATACCCGGAAGAATCTAGAGCAGGTGTAAAGTATGAGGAAGCTTGTGCTCACTAACCTAATATTTCTTCTATCATGTGATGAACAATTTTGAGTAAGAAACTTCAGTACGATAAAGCAAAGAATGTAAAACAGAAAACAAAACAAAAACCCCAAAATGGTAACATTTCATTAACCACTTACCTCATATAAGATTTGCCCTGATGCCAAGCATTTTCTATCTCCAAAGGCCAGCTGAAGCAGATGCAAACTCAAAACATCCCCTTCACTGAAAGAAAAATTACCCAAGACACTAAAATATGGAGTTTGACTCATCTTCCCCATTTTTTACATGTGACAAACTGCAATTATATAGAACAGATTATTTTCTTGTTTGTACAAACTGTAATTAATGCAATATGTGGCAGTCTACCATTTTTTACCCAGTATTCTTTCCCAGCTATTCCTCTTTCAGTAAGTATATTTTAGTTATAGATACGGTTGCCTAAAAATATCAATTGCATTTCCTACCTTCCTTTGCAAGTCTTGGCCAATCAGAGTATGAACAGAATCATCCCATGGCAGCTACAGAGCACATCCCTTCAGAGATGTGTTCTTTTTTCCTCCGTACTCTTACCCATGATGACCAAGCCCCACCCAAGAAAGAGGGCTTTACAACAAGGACATGAAGCAAGGCACCCAAGGACTCGGGTACAATGCATACACAGCACGAGGTGTGGTGCCATCACAACACCTGGCAGTGGTAACATAATTCAAACTTTCCAGAACAAACAAACCGTTCCAGTCTGACTCCTTTACTACTACACCCTCAGTCTTAATGACATGTATTTTAAAAACCACAGGCATACTAACCTATCTTGTGTGGACTGAACAGCCCATAAGTAACAGCAATTACGAGGATCATTCTCAGGTTCTTGAAAAACAACCGCATAGACAGGAACCCTTCCACCTTCTAACTGTGTATAATATCTAAAACAACAAAATAATATATTGCTTATTTTTAAGTTAAAATTTTATCTCGGGGGGGGGGGGGAGAAGCACCTCTTGTAAAAACTGAGTTAAAAAGACACTTTTTATACATTTACCTATATTCAAATGATTTGGGGGACCTAAGTCATCTTACCTTCAAGAACACACAAGGGAGGATAAGACCATGCCATGCTAGCTAGCACTCCAGGCAGACCAGGGATGACGACTGCTAAATCACATGCATCTACTTCTGTGACAACTAGCTTTTGAGTCACATGAATACACACCATACTGTATCATTCCTCAAAGAGTACAAGAGACAGATAAACTGCCACAATATTCCAACTTAACCACTGGGAATTTTATTTTATAATCATTGTTATTTGCTCCTTTGCTTCTTCAGAGTCTCACGTCACAGATTTGCTAGGTAGCTGAAGCTAGAACTCCTGATCCTCCTGCCTCCATCTCCTTCCTCAGTGCTAGAGGCACAATGGCACTTCCATGCCTAGCTGCCCTTTGGGTTGAAGTCAATTTTCTACTATAAAAATAGTAGATGAGGGGTTATGAGATGGCTCAGCCTTATAAAGCATATGTTATGAAGACTGACAGCCTGAAGTCAATCCCTGGGATCTACATGGTGTAAGGAGAGAAGAGACTCCTGCAAGTTGTCCTAACAGTCATATGCGCGTGCGCGCGCGCACACACACACACACACACACACACACACACACACACACACACACGCGCGCGCGCGCGCACACACACACACACACACACACACACACTTTAAAAATTAGGGACAAAAAAGTTAGAAACTGAAGCATTTTCATAAACAGCTTAAAAAGCATAACAAGCCCCAAAATAAATGTTAGAGAAAACAATGTTGTAAATGCAACATTTTCAAGATGCTGTTTTAGGCACAATTTAAAAGCAGAGAACTTGAACAGAGAGGAAAAGCCTACAAGATAAAATACCCAAGGAGACACACCAACATACCTGGGGATAAAATTTTTTTTAAAAAAAGTAACAATAAAGGGTAAAGAAATAAACTGAAAATGTAAATGTCCAATAGGCATTGATATATCTCTTAACTAAAAACTAAAATCTAGCCGGGCGGTGGTGGCGCACGCCTTTAATCCCAGCACTCGGGAGGCAGAGCCAGGTGGATCTCTGTGAGTTCGAGGACAGCCTGGGCTACCAAGTGAGTTCCAGGAAAGGCGCAAAGCCACACAGAGAAACCCTGTCTCGAAAAAACCAAAAAAAAAAAAAAAAAACTAAAATCTAGTGTTTAATTTGCTGCCTCCTCTTCAATATTATATGCTGTTTTACCCCCAAACAAGTTTCAATTAAATTATATTTAAGGGAAATTTTGACAACATAAAACACCAAGCACACTTAAACTGGTGCTTTAATCTATTACAGGCAACCAGAGTTCTCAAAGAATTCATGCTATATACGTATTTTATCCATAGTCATCTCACCCAGCAAATGGGTCATCACAATTACTGGAATACCCTTTTCTCTTTCTTCTCTCTGAGCCAGGGTACACTAAGAAAGTCCAGGGTTGCCCGGACCTTTGCTTTGCTGTCCACTCTGGCCTCCAATCTTGATCTTCTGAGACACTAGAAACTCTGAAAGTACTAACCTAAACTCACATGCTAGCTAATTTTCTTATCAAACTATGACTTAGTTCAATAATAAAACTATTGTCATTTTTCTCATACTAATTTTAAAATAATATATTTTAAAAGAAACAATCCATCATAACTAAGAGAAAAGGAATTGTACTTACTCTCTTTTCATGCTTTTCATATTCCAAAGTGCTAAATAGCCATCAGAGAAGCCCACAGCGAGCTGGTTCGTCCTGCTAATGTAACTCAGAGTCGAGACGGCTGTTCCTGACGGGCTGACCAACTGGAAGCACAGGTGGCGTCCTTCTCTCATCACACTCTCTCTGATGTGTGGTACCTCAGCTGGGATGCCAGTTACAACTTCAAGGTCTAAAGAAAAAAAGACAAGCAAGATTAAGAAACTAAGGAAGGGCCAGGAAAGTTCAATTCCCAGACTCCACGGAAGGTGAACACTGGGGCTTGTCGAGATGGCTCACCTGATAAAAGACATCTGCCACTAAGACCAATGGCCTGAGTTCAATTCCTGAGACCCACACGGCAGGAGAACCAAATCCTACAAGTTGTCCTCTGACCTTCACATGTACACCATGGCACACATGTCCCCTCATACATACACATACATGCACAAAAAATAAAATATTTTACAATAAAGACAAGATGAAGATAACTGAATCCACAAAGATGTTCCTGACCTCTCCACACATGTACACAACTCCAGTTCTCAGAGTGCCTAATGTCATCTTCTGATCTCCACAGGCATGAGAATATGCAGGCGAAACTTAAGCTAGGTGGTCATGGCGCACGCCTTTAATCCCAGCACTCAGGAGGCAGAGCCAGGCAGATCTCTGTGAGTTCAAGGCCAGCCTGGGCTACAAAGTGAGATCCAAGACAGGCTCCAAAGCTACACAGAGAAACCCTGTCTCAAAAAACAAAACAAACAAAAATGTGAAAAATAGAACTTAGCTGGGCAGTGGTGGCACACGCCTTTAATCCCAGCCCTTGGGAGGCAGACAGACCTCTGTGAGCTGGAGGCAGCCTCCCCCTTGCTAGATCAAAGCACACTGCACAGGTCCCAAAAGCTACACAGAGAAACCTTGTCTCGAAAAACCAAAATAAATAAATAAATAGATCTTATTAGTACATGTATGGAAACTAATTAATAGCCTTTTGCCATTTCTTCTTTTCATTTTCTTGAGAAAGTCTCATTAAATAGGCTGAGCTGGCCTGGAGCTTTACAGAGTCCATGCTACCCTGAATTCAGAATCCTGCTGCTTCATCTAACCAAGTCTCTATTTTCAAAGTCTATTTACCATACCAACAGTAAAACAAAGTGACTCATCTAAGAGGACTACAGTACCCAGGTACACATAATAAAAGAATTTTCTAAATGAAAACAACTGGTCATTTGAAAAACAATCCATAGCCGGACAGTGATGGCACATACATTTAATCATAGCACTCAGGAGGCAGAGAACTCTAAGCTTGAGGCCAGCCTGGTCTATAGGGCAAGTTCCAGAACAGCCAGGGTTACAAAGAGAAAATCCCATTACACAAGGACATTGAAATGCTCACCCCTCCCCCCCTCGCCCCCCCAGTGAAGAATAACTAAATTACCTGAGGCCTCTACTTCGTTTTGACTGCATGACAAGTCATCCAAACACAGGTCAATAAGAAGGATCTGTCCAACATCAGTTACCACAGCTGCCACTCCAAAAAGCCATCGAAGACTTGGATGTAAATGCTGAGTACTTGCGCTGGCTCCTCCATGATTAATTATAGGTTCAATAGCTGTTACCTAGGAACCAGAATATGTGATTAGCTTTTCTTTTCTTTCTTTTTTTTTTCTTTTTGGTTTTTCGAGACTGGGTTTCTCTGTGTAGCTTTGCGCCTTTCCTGGAACTCACTTTGGAGACCAGGCTGGCCTCGAACTCAGAGATCCGCCTGCCTCTGCCTCCCAAGTGCTGGGATTAAAGGCGTGCACCACCAGTGCCCTGCGTGATTAGCTTTTCTAAAGTGAGAAAATACAACAAACTGTACAACAATTAAGATTTGATATTAAGGCAGGTTAGTGTAGGAGGCCAGCTCCCACCTTTTAAAGGATTCCTATGAGGAGGAGAGAGGGATAAGAAAATATAAGATGAAGAGGAGAAAGACAGAAACACAGAATAGTTTCGGGAGGACCTGGGTCAACACCCTACAGACTTTTCCGTTTATTCAAAAGGGCTTTTTTATAAGAATGCCAAGGGGCAGGGCAAAAGACCTCTCCCTTGCTAGATCAAAGTACACTGCACAGCCAAGTATAGACCCTTCCAAACACCTGGTAACCACGCCCATGGCCAAATCATCCCCTTATGCAGCCCTGTTGGGTAAAGCAAGCCCAGATTCTTGGACCCTGAGATAAGTTCTCACTAGGAAACCTCTGTGAGTCTCCACAGGTCAGTAACTGGAACAAACTTAGAATCATAACTATATGACATTTATGAATCTAAGTAAACATACTGAAATTCTCAGATATACCACAAAATTATGCTATTATTGCAACATATTAAAAAATAAAAATTAAGCTGGGTGGTGGTGGCGGCGGCGGCGGCGGCGGCGGCGGCGGCGGCGGCGGCGGCGGCGGCGGCGGCGGCGGCAGCAGCAGCAGTGCACACCTTTAATCCCAGTACCAGGAAGGCAGAGGCAGGCGGATCTCAGTGAGTTATAGGCCAGCCTGGTCTACAAAGCAAATTCCAGGACAGCTAGGGCTGTTACACAGAGAAACCCTGTCTAAAAAACTAAAAAACTAAAAAAAAAAAAAAAAAAAAAAAAAAACTAAAAAACAAACCAACCCTGATGTTTACTGATAGCTTAGTCTAGTGCTGCTAGTTATTTGCTAACTGGCTCATTTAATGTTTATATACTCTTTTAATTAACTATATGTAATTATCTGTTTCAAGAAGAAATTGAAGCTTGGAACACAAATTTAAAAATTATAAAATTGTTAAGCATACAACTTAAACCTATACTATTTTATTTTAGAACTCTTAAGCAACCACTTTAGAATTATCGAATGGTAGTCATTCCATAAAATTTTAGTTTACCCTTCTGTGGTGGCTTGTATGTAGCTCTCAGATACTTCTCCACCATGCCTACCTGCCTGACACCATGCTCCCTGCCGTGATTATAATGGATTAAGCCTCTGAAACTGTTAGCAAGCCCCCCCCCCCCCATTAAATGTGTTCTTTTCTAAGAGTTTCCTTGGTCAATGTATCTTCACAGCAATAGAACAGTGACTAAGACAAATAACAGCAAAAGAGCCAATGTGCACACCTCCCCAGACAAGATGTTTGCTGCATTTTCTACCAAAGGGGGTGAAACCAGGGCCGAAGAAATGGCTCAGTGATTAACAACAATGGCTGCTCTTCCAGAGGTTCAGGGGTCAATTCCCAGTACCCAACTGATGGCTAACAGCAGATTCAATGCCCTCTTCTAGCCTCTATGGTTATTGCATGCACATAGTACAGACATACATGTATGTAAAATACCCATAACACATTAAATTTCAAAATCTTTTAAGAGAGGGGTACAGATTTCCTGAATTAGTTATAGTCATCTTTTTTTAATGTTGTTTTATTTTATGAACATAGGGTCTCATTGTGTAGCCCTAGCTTACCTGGAACTTACTATATATACATACATGAGGCTTGCCTTGAACTCAAGAGACTCATCTGTCTCTGCCTCCCAAGTGAGGATTAAATGTGTGTTACACCATCCTGGTCATCTTAAAGTTTTTGAAGGGGCCAGTAAAATGGCTCAGATAGTAAAGCTACTTGAGACCCAATGATACAAACCCGACAGCCTGAATCTGATGCCTGGAACCCACAAAAAGATAAGAAGAGGGCTGAGTCCCACAAGTTGCCCTCTGACCTCCACATGAGCATGTGATAATGTACATTTTTAATTTTATATTGAAGGCGATAATTACATGAAAACACATTAATCCTAAGTCTACAGTTCAATGAGTTTTTAAGGTAAACACATCTTGTAAGCTTTCTGCTTAGAAAGCAAAACTATCAAGGTAACTTAAATAGTACATACCCTTCCAGGAAGAACAACTGCTTTGACCACTCTTGATATACCAAGGTCATAAAGACACAGAACGCTCCCGTCGGCTTCTTCCAATCCTATTAACAATCCAGTTCTCTTATGCCAAGAGAATTCTTTCACAGCAAGGACTACAGGAGATTGTTCATTTACTCCACTGAATCTATACGCAGACAACCGCTCTCCTGTTAGAGAGTTTACAACTTCAAGTTGTGGACCACAAGCTAAGTATGCCAGTCCATTTTTCCCTATGGAGGAAAATAAAGGAAGCAAAATGACTGTTTATTGTAATACCACTGCAACATAACAAATCTAGTAGTTAGCTCTTTTATATATGAATACTTAACTTTATTACACAAAGATTACAAATCCTCCTGAATTGGAAACAAAGCATTTATAGAGCACAGCAATCCTTAAAAATAAAAATATAAATAAAGAGCAACCATAGCAGTAAAATCATGCAGTAAAGAGATGATAATGGTGCCCAAATTCATTGTTTTATTTACTCCTTATCACAGCTCAATAGAACATAAAATAACCTAAAGCTTAATGCATTTTAACTTATCTGAAGTCACATAGTTACAAAGTTAACACAAGTATATACAAGTAGATCCCAAGACCAGATATTGTGGCACACCCTGGAAAACCCAACACTTAGTGGCAATAAGAACTACAAAACATGAGCTGTGGTAATCTTAGCGTTTATAAGCTTAGAAGATAGGATACTATAGTTTAACAGAAAGTATCAGAATCCTCTCTTTGTCTCCTAATCCTATTCAAAGTGCATACTTCTGTCTCTAAAGTTACAAGTAAATATCTAATTTGTTTAATGTTACTCATCCACTAAGCAAAATATGAACAAGAAAACAGAATAGATATAGTGAAATGACATACTAGCTGGTGGTTGTGAAAAGAATGAATTACAGTTTCATCTTACAGACAGAATAGGATTTGCTTATTGATGGGTAGATATGAAGAATAAAAAGAATTAAGAACAGACTCTAAACTGGATATGGTGGTGCATGCTTATAATCCCAGCATTTAAGAGATAGACCAAAAAGGGAGCTACATAGTGAGACCTTGTCTCAAAGGAAGAACAAACCCAAACCAAACAGCTATGACATTTTCACACGAGTAACCAGGTGAATGAAGGCCATTTTTCACTACCATGGAAATGCCCACTACTGATGCCTAACAATTTTCTCCTAATGAAAACCCTACCCCCAGGAGAGGCAGGCTCATGAGACCCAGAAAATAAACACACAGCTGGGAAAGCTTCAACTTAAAAGAGTTATGGGACCCCTCCTGCTAGCGAGACTCTGACCAGAACTGACAACAGAGTCACCTGCAAATTGTGACTTCTGAGGACCCTGTATCCACCTGGTACACATGCATACATGCAGCTAAAACACTCAAAAACATAATCTTTAAATTGTAACTAGCTGTGTGTTAATTAGACATTCCATAGTAAAAAAGACTCGAAGTTTTTTGATAACACCACTGAAAATGGGTTTTTGTTTTGTTTTGAGACAGAGCTTCTTTGTATAGCCCTGGCTGTCCTGGAACTCACTCTGTAGACCAGGCTGGCCTCAAACTCAGAGATCCACCTGCCTCTGCCTCCCAAATGCTGGGATTAAAGGCATGTGCCACCACTGCCCAGCAAAAATGGCTTTTTAAAAAGAGAATTTTCAGGCTGGTGAGATGGCTCTGTGTGAAAGGCCTGAAAACTTGAATTCGATCCCTGAGATCCATATTGTGGATTAACAGGACTACTCCAAAAAGCTTCCATCTGACCTCCATGTGCTTACCATGGCACACATGACACGCCCCCCAAAACCCAAAATAAATACATGTATATAATTCTCCTCAGCAGAAATTTTAGAGATTCATGAATGACCAATTATCTTCTAATCTGAATCTAGTATTATTTTGTAACATTTGAAATATATGTATATCTATTACATTTTGACACACAGTCTCTTCAAGAAATGAACAATACTACAATGTCAGGTGGCTGGTATATCCCTTTCGATTTTGGATGTTTAATTAGTTCTGTTTCCTTTGCCATTTCTTCTACCACTTAAGAGAAGAAAATGTGCCTATGTTAGGAATCCAATATGGAGGCTGGAGAGACAGCTCAGAGGTGAAGAGCACTGGCTGTTCTTCAAGAGGACCCAGGTTCAATTCTCAGTACCCACAAGGCAGCTCACAACTGTCTGCCAGTGCCAGCTCTCCTGGAACTGTCTGTAACTCCAGTTCCAAGGGATACAACATTCCATACACAGATATACATGCAGGACACCAACACACATAAAATAAAAGAAAAGAAAAAGAAAAAAAGAAAGGGACCCTCTTCCCATTCTTTTAACAGCTGGGCGGTGGTGTGCACGCCTTTAACCCCAGCACTCGGGAGGCAGAGCCAGGAGGATCTCTGTGAGTTCGAGGCCAGCCTGGTCTACAGAGTGAGAACCAGGACAGGCACCAAAACTATACAGAGAAACCCTGTCTCAAAAAACAAAACAAACTAACAAACAAAAAGAATCCAATATGGCCTTGCCCCCTGGAAGGCCAGATGCAGGTGGACTCCTAAGATTTAAGGCATGCTAACAATACTAAATTAAGAGCTTCCTAAATAAGTTTATAATAAAAACTAAAAAACCTAAGAGTTTCTAATAAGCATTCTAACTTTTTGCAGGGAAATGTTTTTTAGAACTTTTAATTTCTTCCCAGATAAGAAAAGGAGGGTTCTTCTGTGTAAGTATAGGCACATGCACGTACCAATGAGTGTGGAAGGTATTGGGTATCTTGCTTCATTCCCTTGAGACAAGGTCTCTCACTAAACTCGGAATAGGATGGCAGACATCAAGCCCCAGTGATCCGCCCCACACAGCAATGGGGTTAAAGGTGTATAGCTAGGCATGGATAGACGTGTGCAGTTGCAATTGCTCATGGAGACCAGGGGTTAACTCTGGGTATCTCAGTGTAAGAAGACACATCTTATTTGTGTGGCTTACACTCAACTTGGAGCTCCCCATTTTGACAACAATGGCTGGGGAGCAAGGCCTTTCAGATGACCTCTTTCCTCATAGCAATGCTGGGGTTAGACATGTTCCACTACACCCTGCTTTTACATGTGCTGCAGATTTAGAACTCAGGTCTTCATGCTTACAGTAAGCACTTTACCGAGTTATCTCCCCACCCCCATAAGGAAAACAATTAGAATCCACCACCCTATAAATTTACTGGTAATATGTTCCAAAGCATATAGTTTTACAAACATTAGTTATAGGTATTATATAAGAATATTCTAAGTTGGTTTTTATAGAAATTATTATATATACACATTTATATTACAAGCTAGTAGAAACTAATATATACTTATTTTAAAACTAAATTGTAAACTTTTTAAAAAAAAAAGATTTATTTTATTGTACTTATGTGTAGGTGTGTTTGTCTCTCTGTGAGAATATGAGATTGCCTGTGGAGGTCAAGAGTGTTAGACCTCTCGAAGCTGAAATTATTGGTTTATGAGTGGCCTAACATCATAGCTCCAGTCCCCATGACTAAGCAGCAAGTGCTCTTAACTGTCGAGACCCCTCTGCATCTGTGCATGTGTGTGCATGTGTGCATAGGTGTGCACATCCATGAGGTGTAATGGAAACTAAATCTAGGACTGTGAGTAGGGGCAGGCAGCAAATGTTTTATCACTGAACTCTAGTCCCAGATTAGTGAATCTCCAGCAATGATATTTACCTGCAGCAAACTTTCCACGAAGCACGGACTCTAATGTTATCTCATCTTCTCCAAGAGCTTCAATAGTCACTTCCGGGAAATGCAGGAGATCACTCGTCACTTGAGCTGTTAAGTCTTGCATACTTCCACTGTAAATATTTTTTTAAAAGCAAAATTAGTATGGTTATTTGTTCTATTGACCAGTACACTTCATTATTCTAGTCAGATGATTGTGAGGGAAAGCAAGCCACATACAAAAGAAAATAAAGTAAAGTAAGTGTGTACATATGGGTCTACCATAGTCTTGCCTACAAAAATATATTTCCTAAGAAAATATTTCTTTCAAGCAGCCTTAGGGAGATATTCACGAAGCCCGAAGTCCTGAGGATAACCTTGATTTCCACATTCTGTGAAAACTCCTACAGTGTAACTCACCTTACTGCCCGACTTTCAGAGCGCAACAGCAGATACAGGGAAACAAGGGGCTACCCCAGTTTAGGAGCTATCTCTTTTCCACACTTTTTTCCTCTTCCTTTTTGTATACTGGGAATTGAACCCAGTACCTCTGAACAAACATCTTCAACCCTCACAAAGCTGATTTTTTGGTAAAGAAAGAAAAACTACAATGTCCAGACTCCCCAGTAAACTCAAAAATTGAATCTGATACCTTTTAGTAGATAGAAAAAAAAAATCTAAATTATCTTTAATTTCTTATACAAAACTAAAGTCCCTTCATGACTTCTGTTGTAAATAACCAAAAAGTAGGGCTGAGAGATAGTTCAGTAGTTAAAAACACTTGCTGCTTTTGGAGGAAGCCACAGGTTTGGTTCTCAATACCCACATGGTGGCTCACAACCACCAACATAACTCCAGTTCCAGGAGACCCAATACCTTCTCCTGCCCTCCACAGGCACCAGGTATGCATGTATGCATATACACAGGCAAAACACCCATACACATAAAATAAAACCTAAAGTTCTGGTTCAATATAAAAGCATCTTTCTGAATGATGAGATGAAAAGCAGAGAGGACAGAGAGGAAAGAGAGGGAGGAAGGACAACAGGAATTCTGAGAGACAAGCTGGCTCCGGTCTTGAATACTAACTATCAAATCTAGTCCTGGTGACCCTATCTTGTTTAATGCACTCTGAGTTCCAAAGAGGCAGACTCCCTCAGGCTAGACATGGTGTCACAGACCTATAATTTTGGTATTTGGGAGGCAAAAGGAGGAAGATAGCCACAACTTCCAGGCCAGTCTGGTCTACATGGTCAGTTCTAGACCAGTTAGGGATGTACTGAAAGACCTTAGCTAAAATAAAGCTCAGAGCTAACAGAGTTGAATGCAAGCCTATGCCATCAGAATAGTAATTCGGATACAAAGTCGGTGCTTCAGCAATAGCCTCAGTGTCCAAAAGGTAAAGAAGCAGGTTAAAAAAAAAAATCACTTGAAAGAGAGAGCAAGACTAAGTGTAATGTAGAGAGGGAAAGTACACTAGATGGATACACAGTCAAGATCCAGGAATCTCAAGACTCACAACAGGAAGGAATAACAGGGGAAAAGACTGGGCAGGTTGGATTAGAATCTAACCTGAAGCAGAACTGCTTTGTAAAACAAACTGGACTCAAACTCTCAGATATCCTCCTCCTTCTGCCTCCTGAGCACTGGGATTAAGGGTGTTTGCCATCACACAATGCCACAATAAATTTTAAGATGGAATTTTAAGCCACATATGGTGGTGCACGCCTTTAGTCCCAGCACTTGGAAGGCAAAGGTAAGAGAGGATCTCTGTGAGTTCCAGGCCAGCCTGGTCTACAGAGATCCAGTACAGGCACCAAAACTACACAGAGAAACCCTGTCTCAAACAAACAAACAAACAAACAAACAACACTGTGCTGGGTAAAGTAGAATCCAAGGGCAGCGATCTACATTCTGACCTCCAGAAGTTTACATTCTAGAAGACGGCATTCATAATCACAATATCAGACACAGGAATAAAATGCTACAACAGAGATTGAAATCCTAGAAACAAACTGAGATTAAGAAAAAAAAAAAAAAAAGCACAGATGAAAGGTGGTAGTTAGGGGCAGGATTTGAAATGTGAGAATTTAAAAAGGTAAGCTGGCATGCCAAACTGAAGATGAGCCTCAAGACATCAAACACCTTTTCAAGAATGTGAGTCCAAGAGTGGCGCTGATTCTGTATAACTGCAATAGAAAAGCCATGAAATGAGGCTGGATGGAATAGCCATGCTACAGAGATCTTTAAACTAACCTGAAGAACACTTCATTCTTGGAGTCTCTGTAAATCTTATAAAGTTAGGCTCTAAAAAGGAAATGTTTTGAGTGGAGATCTACGGCCCAACTTTAAATGTTTACAAAACAATTAGGTTGCCTTACAATTGGTAACATTTTAATACTAAGTTACTATGAGCCTCACACCTGTAATCCCAAACTATTCCCCGGGTTGATGCAAGGGGAGTGCCAATTCAAGGACTGCCTGGGCTACAAAGTGATAACGGTCTCTAAAAAGAGGAAAAAAAAAAAAAGTAAAAAGAGTAGCTCAAGGTAGTTCACGCGCCTAACAGTGTGAGGCCATAGATTCAATCCCCAGAACCACCAAAAGTACAAAATAAATCACGGAATACGGTCTTCACATAGCATGTCATGGCCACATGAAGTAAGTAAACTCACCCCAACAACTCTGTCTTTCAAGAAGCTGACAGTTAAAGCTCAGCAAAGAGACTTCTTAAAGCCCACGGATCCTTTAGGATATCAAAAACCAAATTATGTTTTCTTCTAAAGAACCCACGTTCTTTGAAATATGTCTCCAACTGTCTATTAAAACAAAACAAAAAGCAAAAACAAAAGACAGCGGCTTGGAGTGTTGATCGGTGGTGGAGCGCGTGCTTAACATGCGCCAGGTGGTAACTTGCATCACTGGCATCAAAAATAAACAAAAATAATAACGCTCACTTTCCTGTAACAACACATCTCTAGAATGAATGCCATTCGTTTTGGGAATCCCCCCCCCCAAAAAAAATCAACCGATCCCACGCTTGCCTGGCATGTGTGAGGACCTGAACGCGATTCTCCACCGTACCAAAAAGAACCGTTCCACAAAGTCAACAAAAACCACCTGTCTCAAGCAGACCAGGTCTACCTATCAATCCTAAAAGCAAATATAACCGACTCCCCAGAAAGTCGCCCAAAGGCCCCCCTAAACCTGGCAGACCAAGTTCTTGACACGGTTATCTCCAATGTCCCGTACCAGGTCCATTCACTCCGGTGGCCCGCACCACCCGGCCACCGCCGAGTGAAACTTTCAGGACTCACCCGAGCCAAGCACAGGACCATGTGGAGCCCACGCCAACGGAGGAGCGACCCAGAGCGCCCGCCGCTGCCCGCGGGGGACGCCCCACAAAGGTCTCCATCGCCCCGTTACACCACGACGGGTCGGGGTCTCGAGTCAGGCCCGCCCCGGGTGGCCGAGATCCCGCCCCCGGGCGCGGGAGAGGAGCGCGGAGATGCGACTCTGCCGCCATGTGCCAGCGCTCGCCTCCGGGGTTATGTAACTAACGCCCGAGCGCTGGAACGAGCCGCACCGGTCGCGGCTCGCGGACGCCGCTTCCCCGCGCGGAGAGGCGAAGGAGCCGCCCGGCCTAGGCCCCGGCCTCGCCGCCCCGTCCGCCCCGCCCTCGGCGCGCGCGGGCCTGCCGCTTCCCCACCCTACCTGAGCCCCGCGGGCCAGGCCGCCGAGGGCCGCGGCGGGCGCCTGCTGCTTCCGTGCGGGTCCGTCACAGCATCTCCCGGGAGACGCGGCCCGGCGCGCGCGCCCGCCGCCCGCCGCCCGCGGAAGCCGCTGCTCGCTCAGCGGCTCGCCGGCCCCCACCACCCCCCGCAGGCCCCCCGGGGAGCGCCTTCTCGCCCGGGCCGCCCAATCCCGGCTTCGAACTCGGCCGCTGCCCGCGCCGCGTCCTCCCCGCCGGCGACTCGACTTACTGGGCTGGCGCTGCGCGGGCCGCGCTCTGCGCACTACCCCGGGCGCGCTGCCCGAACCCCACACACCGCCTCTCCGCCGAGGAGGGAAGGATCGCGGCCAGGGCGGGGAGCCGAGCGCAGATCGCGCTGCGGGGCCCGGACTTCTCGCGAGGGTTCCGGCCTCCGGCGCCGACTCCGCGGGAATTTTCAAACTTTCCCTACTAGGCCTTTTGCGGAAAGGGAGGAAAGGGAAACTGCTTTGGGAAGAAAGGTTCGTCTACGTACACCGGGGTCTCGCCGCCTCCTAGGAGTGGGTGGGAGAGAGACTACAAGTCCCACGGTGCTTTGCGCGCTGGGCGGGGCGTAGGTAGTGGGCGGGCTTCGCCAAGCTCATGGCCCTGGTATTCTGGCGGCGGTTCCTGCTGGCAGCCAAGCGATAGTCTTTCCTCTTGGACTGCTACACTTGCCTCCGTGTTTTCCGTTCTGTGCTAACTTTTCATGCAAAAAGCGTACCCCAGACTTGAGAAGTGTTTACTCATTTTCCAAAAAGCAGTGTGCTCACGCCTCCTAGCCTGATCTTTTGTCGTCTGTCTGAACCTGGGTGTCTTCTGCTGACAGCACGTGCGTGGCATGCACGAAGCTCTGGGTTTCATTGCGCCACACCTAGGCTACCTTTTTGATTTGTTAGTATTGAGAGACAGGAGTTAGACTCCTGAGTAGGCAGACAGATAGGGAGAAGGACTGTGGCGATTTTCCAAGATAGCCAGCTTCGTCCTCAGCTGGCAGCTTTTGTCTCCTACCAGCAGGTCTCCTACCTGCGGATGGACTGGTACAGTTAAGTTCAAGGCCTGATCAGGACACATCACGCAACCGTGTGGGATCAGTCACCAGCCATTAAGTCTGTCTTCAAACTGACCAACCCGAGGGAGGAAGACTCAAGAGAGGCTTTAAAACCCCAGGCCTAAGAGGACACGGGATTTTTCAGCTTCCCTAGTACCTGTTCTGCTTTGCAAGAGGGTCTTTTTCTCTCTGTGTGTGCTGCATGTGTGTGTTTCCTCGCTCCCAATAAACGCCTTTCAACTGCTAATTCTGCTGCTACTTCTTGTACTTTGCCTTTTAATTCTCTGTCTCTCTCCTTTTTAATTGTATTTTATTTCCTTCTTTCTTTCCTTCCCTTCCTTTTTCCTTCCTTTCATTCATTCATTTATTCATTAATTAATTGATTAATTCATTAATCTATTTATTTATTTATTTATTTATTTATTTATTTATTTATTTATTTTCTGAGACAGGGTTTCTCTGTGTAACAGCACTGGCTGTCTTGGAACTCCTGGCTGGCCTCAAACTCAGAGATCTGCCTGCCTCTGTGCTCCCAACCCCCAGTGTTGGGATTAAAGGCCTGTGCCACATTTTAGTTATTTTTTGTTGTTTTTGTTTTGTTTTTTGAGATGTGGTTTCTCTGTGTAGCTTTGGAGCCTGTCCTGGAACTCTCTGTGTTACCAGGCTGGCCTTGAATTCAGAGATCTGCCTGCCTCTGCCTCCGGAGTGCTGGGATTAAAGGTGTGCGCTACCACCGCCCAGTCACATTTTAATTCTTTAACCTGTAGTGAAAACAAACTCAATCAAGACCCTTAGACTGGACTGTATCATTTCTAGACTGTATCATTTTAGGAGCGCATCTCAGGGATTTCTTCTGTAGATTATCAATATCTATCAGTATCTCTCCTTGAAGTGATACTCTTAGCACCAGATACTTTTCAAACAAGTATGGAATGCATCTTTAATACTGAGTTGCAAATAAAGGATTATAAGGAGGCTGAGAACTCAGACTGGAAGATCTCTGTGTGTTCAAGGCTAGCCTGCTCTACATAGCTAGTTCCAGGGTTACATGAAGAGATCCTGTCTCAAACAAACAAACAAACAAACAAACAAACAAAAAGAGGGAGCAGGGAAGAGAGCAGGCGAAGGCATTAGCTGTGTTAGTCAGTAAAACCTACCTTCATCACTTTCTCCCCATGTGCTTTTAGAGAGAGAGCTGCCTCTTATAAATGTAGTATTTTTATCTTTATGGCTTTTTCTTTATTCATAGCAAGCCACAAAGTTGCAGTGCTTGTTTGCATACGGCATTAGTCTCAATGGTAGCAGAACAAAGTTAAAGAGGATGCCTTCTCACAGTAGGAGCTCTGTGGTCTATTTTGCCGGTGGCGAATGAGTCGTGTTAAGACTGTCTCATGTATACCATTGGCCTTGACTCCGGGGCTGGGATTACAGGAGTGCACCCCCCCATCCTCAGTTTTAGGTGGTTCTGAGGATCAAATTCAGGGCTTCATGAATACTAAACAAATACTCTACCAACTGAGGTACCCTGCCCCTCCCCAGCCCTCTTTCTCATGAACTAATTTTTTTTTAAAGATTGATTTATTTATATGTATACAGTGTTTGCCTACATGCATGCCTACATGCCAGAAGAGGGCATCAGATCTCATTATGGATGGTTGTGAACCACCATATGGTTGCTGGGAATTGAACTCATGACCTGTAGAAGAACAGATGTGCTCTTAACCTCTGAGCCATCTCTCCAGCCCATGAACTAATGTTTTTATCTGGTGCTGGGGATTGAACTCGGGATGTCTACTCCACCCTGAGCCCCATTAGATAGACTCTTCAAACAGAAAACATCCCTTTGTCCTAAATACCTACATGTTAGTTTCCATCCTTGCCTTCCTCCACAGTCTACATTTCTATCCTTTGGGTTTTTGTTTTGTTTTGTTTATTGTTGTTTTTTTCAAGACAGTGTTTCTTTGTATAGTTTTGGTGCCTGTCCTGGAACTCACAGAAATCCACCTGCCTCTGCCTCCCCAGTGCTGGGAGTAAAGGCGTGCGCCACCACCGCCTGGCCATTTCCATCCTTTGGAACAATTTCCTTGGGTGTTAGACTACTTGATAGAACAAAGACAAAGATTTTTCAGCCCAGGAATTGTGCTAGTGAGCTGTGGGACAGGGAGATCAGGTGATCTTTCTGGGCTTTAGCTGTCAATCATCTACAGAGCTAGGGGACGGAAGTGAAGGGCTGACTGCTTCTTTAGGCTCATGTTTGTTTACTAACGTTATCAAAAGTCCCGGGGTAGGGGAAGTAGCTGGAGTGATGGCTCAGCAGTTAAAGCTCTGGCTGCCCTCCGAGAGAACCAGAATTGGATTTCTAGCACAGTGGCTCACCGTCTGTAACTCCAGTTCCGGGAATCCAGCACCCTCTTCTGACCTCCGCTGGCACCAGGCACTCATGTGGTTACACAAACATATATATAGGCAAAATACATATACATGTAAAAAGTTAAGGTAATTAAAAATCCCTTTAGATTGTAAAATTAAAAAAATCTATGCCATCATACGGAATACCCAGGTATTACACAATCTTTCAGATTGTAATCTTTTCTTCCATTATTACTCACAGACTGAATTTTTTTCTGTGATTGACTATCAAATAACTGAATCAACCATACCTGTCCTATTGTTCTACAAACTTTCTGAGAATAATTTCTTTGCATTTTTTTCTTCCAAATGTGTTTTGTCTTTTTGCATTCTTTTCTAACAAAGAAAATTGGGGTCCAGCCCCTCAATAGCCTTCTTCCAGGGTCCATGGAAGAATCTATAAAGGGCTGATAATCTAATCTTGACGATATCAAATGAATCTACGTACACAAAACTCTTTCGTCCATTTACTTTATTCTTCTGAGCCAGATCTCGCTCCACAGCGGCGCCAGTTCTTTTCTCATGCCTCGCTCCTTTCTTGCCTGATCTCTCTCTACATTTATCTGCTGTTCTCTTAAATTCTATCTTAATTCTCCCATCTAGTTCTATCTTAATTCTCCCATCTAGTTCTGCCCCATCTAGCTTCTCATCCATCTAGTTCCTTCCCATCTTAGCTCCTCTCCCATCTCCTTCTTTCTCATCTTGTTCTTCCTCATCTTCCATCTCATCCTTCTAGTCCGCCAATCTAGTCCTCCTTGAGTTCTCCTCAAGTCTCAGAGGTTTACAGTTATATACCATGCAATAACAATGCTCAGGGTCAAAAGGAGGGGCAATGAGATTCCCACAAAAGAGCAGTAATTGCCAGGCATCATCTGCGACCCAAAAGGGACTAATGGGAAACAGAATCAACTGAGGGCTAAATTCAGTTAATATCTGAGCAAGGGGGATTTATGTGCTCGAACTATATTCCTAGAAGTGGTTAGGTAAAGTGTTAGGAAGGAAAATAAAACTTCCTTATTTTCCTTTGGTCCCTTATCTGTTCAGGCTATCTTGGCTGCCGCCATTTTCTGGCAGGGCCGGGAGTGCCCTTTGTGGCTGGGTAGCCTGAGTCACAGCTTGATGTACCTGTAAGCAGAAATCCTTTAGTTCTGAGTTAATTGTTAAAGGTAGATCTAAAACTAGAGATAAGACTTTGGAAAGGGGAAGGTTAAGCTTAATTAGCACATCTGCCAGGCCTTCTCAAACAGTTTGGATGCTTCGGTCTGTTCTTAGAAAGTCTGGGGAGTATCTCAGATAAGATACTTTTGTCCAGAGAAGGTGCTGGCTGGATGTTGCTAATGACGATAATTACAGAAAGGCCTGAAATTAGGGATTCTGACTCTGTCTGGTGTAGCACAGTTGGAGAAAGTTATACGAATACTTTAATTGTGGAGGGGACATTGTGCTCAGTGAATGAAAGGCTACAACAGCACACGAGAAGTTCATAGCAGGAAAGGCTAATAATCAAAAGCCAATATCACCAAGACTCCTTGAGCCCTGGCTTTATCCTCTGGAAGGCCCTCGGCTTCCTCCAGGTATTAGTTTTTGCCATAGTCAACTGAATTCCTACTTCATATTTCTGCAGCTTCCAGCACTTTTCTTTCCTCATTTATTTATTTATTTTTTTAATTTTCTACCACTTAGTTACATCCACACCTCTTGTTTATTTGTTTGATACAGACTCTATCTCCTAGTGTAGCCTGGAATGACCTTAAGCTGCTGATCTCCTTGTCCCCGCCTCCTGCAAGCTGGAATTATCGGGGTACACCACTGCAGGGGGTTTTATGTGCACAAGGGTTTGAACCCCGGGCTTGGCACATGCTAGATAAACACTGAACTACATCCTTAGCTCTGTTTGTTTGTTTGTTTGTTTGTTTGTTTGAGACATTCTTGCTAATGGTCCAGACTGGCCCTAAACTTAAGATCCCCCTGCCTCTGCCCACTTATTACAGGAATACATCATCCCACCTGGCCTCCCATCTAAACTTTAATATCCCTGTGTGGCCAGCTCAAGTTTTCCTTTCTGTGGCAAATCCTCTTTGTCACTTCAACCCACATAACTAAAAACTAGCATTGGAAATATGCTGCATTATTTCATTCCTGTTTCCCTTTTTGCCTCTGACTCTCTTCACCCACCCACCCAACACCCCCACCCCTCAACTACCCCAGGAACACAGACTGCATCTTTTGAAAATTCTTCCCTGCTGCATTTTAACCGTAATTACTTTGTAAACTTAATTTCCAATGTAAAGCTCTCCAGCTTTTCCTCGTCTTTCAGTCATTTAATCATACAGCAGATTATTTTAATTAGTTTCCAAAGACAGTAATAAATGTCAAGTGTAAAGATAAAAATGTAGGCTCAGTAGTTAACAGTGACTGTAGAAAGGCTGATTAAATAAATGAAGCATCTCTTTTACATAACACTTCACTGTCTTTGCCATGCTTGGCATTTATCAAAATCACTTGACTGTGATGTCCACTTACACTTGGGGTAGAGCTGGTACCATTGGTGGGCCACGGAATAGACTGCGGCTAACACAGCTGCAAAGTGCTCCCCTTTGGGAAGTGAGAACGTGAGTCCTGGGCCTGCTGACATCGGTCTGTAGTTTCAGGCACGCAGGAGGCTGAGGCGGCAGGATAGCAAATTCAAGTCGCATCGGAGCTACAGAGCAAGTTCCGGTCTGGCCCGGACAATTTAGTGAGACGTGACCTTAAAAACTCAAAGGCTAGGAAAGGGCTAGCGAGCCAGAAACGATGGCTTATGCCTACAACCCCAGCAGTTGGGAGTCTGAGGCAGGAGGATTGCTGTTGAGTCAAGGTCAGCCTGGTTCCAGGATGGCCTGAAGTACAGATTGAGAGCCTGTCTAAACAAATAAATAGAATTCTTTTTTTAAAGGTTCAAAGGGCTAAGTGTATCTTGGCAGTAGAGTGTTTACTTGGTATGTCCGAGACCCTCGGTTCAGTGCCCCATTCTGAACAGAGAAAGAAAAACAGAAAAATGAGATTATGTGGAGCTAAACTAAGTTGTAATGCTTCTCACTGCTTCTAGCTACATGATTTTAATTGGATTACTTCCCTTTCTGAGACTATTTCCTCGGCTAAGAAGGGATGATGTTACTTCTGCAGGACTGTGGCGAAGACTAAAAGTGAGCAGGGACCTAATTCGATCCCTTCTCACCCATGTAACCACATTTCAGTATAAAGTTGAACAGCCTAGAAAATGGCGGTAGCTAGGCCAGGCCCCAGGGCCTCCATAGAAGTATTTTATTCAAGAAACTGTTTCTATTTCAGTCCTGCGTCCCAGCAGTGACTGACAGCCATCTTATTTGAGAGAACTTAGAACTTCATAGGAGTGCTGTGAATTAAGCGCCATTTGTTTGGCAAAGAAATAGAGACGGCACTGTTACTTTATCATTAACAACCAAAACAGAGCTGCTCTGTCTGAAACAGAGATAATGGTCTTTACTCTAACAGCTACATTTTCATCAATTTTTGTAGAGAATATGGGTCACAGCAAGCAGTTCCCACCCTGGATTTTACCAATTAACAATTCACAGCGTGAGCAATGAGTCCCATTTTTCTTGTTCCATGTTACATTTCTCATAATGATGAAAGGGTCAGCTAAAGTCATCATTTCATAAATGAGCAAATATCAATTTCATCATTCAAAACAAAAAATGAACAGTAACATGGTTCAGAGCCTACTGCTCTTGCAGAGGATCCAATTTCTATTCACTTGTGTCAGGTGACTCACAGATCCTGGGATTCCAGCTCCAGGAGAACCAGAGGCCTCTGGCCTCCAAGGGCCCTTTTACTTACAAGCACATACTCACCCACCCCCACCCACCCCCACCCACCCCCACCCACCCCCCACCCAAACATATCATTTGAAATGTATCTTAAAAATACAAAAGGGAGCCAGGTGTAGAGGCACACACCTTTAATACTAGCACTGGGGAGGCAGAGGCAGCCAGTGAGTTCCAGGACAGCCAGAACTACATAGTGAGACTGTGTGTGTGTGTGTGTGTGTGTGTGTGTGTGTGTGTGTGTGTGTGTGTGTGTATCCCCACAATCTAGTGATTTTAGAACTCTAGAGATATTCTAGGCCAAAGACCTTGTTTCATAGCTGGAAAAAATGAATTGTCAAGTGATTTATCACAGTATTTTGATTTTGTTTGTTTGTTTTCTATCTGCTCCTGAACGTTCTCTAGTTCTTTCCTCTTTGTCTGTTTATGTTGCTCTGTTCATTCATGTTGGAAAACTTATTAACTTAACTGTAGACCCATAACTATACACAAACATACACAAGTGTGTCACACATACACAGGCACACATACATACACACAGGGATGTTAAAGGGATAGACTGGGGACACACACACACACACACACACACACACACACACACACACACAATTAGTGGGATAGACTGTAGACTGGCTGGTCGGCAAGTCCCAGGGATCATCTTATCTCTGCCCCCCAGTCCTGGGATTATAAGCACACAGTTTATATGGGTGCTGGGATCAAACTCAAGTCTTTGGGTCCTCTTGCTTGCATGGTAAACAACCAACTGAGTAGCATTTGGGAACCCAAACTTTGTCATTCCCTTCTTGGGATTTCCAGCTGGATCTGTGAATGCATTTGACACGAGAGGTTAACAGGGGCAAAGCTAAAGCGGCGGAATAAGTGCTTGTGGCAGACTGAACAGAGTGGAGGCTGTGGAAAGTAACTAAAACATGCAGAGAGGCTGCCGGAGGTCTGTTTGTAGACACTGTTCTGTTCCTTGACTTTCTACCCCTGGTGACAAAATGTTTCTTCTGCTGGAGAGACGGCTTAGGGGTTAAGAGCGCTTACTACTCTTGTAGAGGGCCTGGATTTGGTTCTCTGCACTCACATGGCAGCTCACAACCTCATGCAGCTCCAATTGGAGGTGATTCAGTGCCATCTCGGGCCTCCACTATTGGTGACAATATTAAGGCCACTCCACGTAGTCAAAAGGGAGGTTTATTTTGTGGGGTAACTTACAAGTGAATGGATAGTTTACAGAGTCTGGGAAAGGCGTAGCGCAGTCCGGCAGTGTTCTCTGGAGAACTCTGCTCGGTCTACCTCCAGCGTCCAGAGTCCAGGAACCAAGAGAGCACGGCACATCT